>NC_090928.1:239606011-239909041 GCF_040938575.1 Ambystoma mexicanum | reverse complement strand
GTAGTAGTATTCGGAATATTTATGACCTGCTGCTGTTGCATACACTGTCTGCCGATAATTTGCACTGAGATAAGTGAAGAGTGTATGCATATGGTAACCCAAAAACAAACATATGGCCAAGATAATAAAGATACTCATGAAATGAAAACAATAAAAGAATTCATGGCCATGAATATTGGTGGGAATGAAGACGCATATAATAGCATGCAAGATTCAGGTTCAAATTCAAATTCAGATACTTCAGACACATCATCAGAGGAGGATGCAATGTATGGATGAGGCATTTGGCAATCGGCCAAAAGGAGGGTTTGTCAGTCTAGAAAAATAGATACCTCTCACGATCAATGGCAATGTATCATATTGGCCGAAGACCAACCGTCTCATGTACTGAACGTCAGAAATACAGACTCATAAGTTTGACCAATGTGCGGCCATTTTAATGTAGCAATAATCACCATTTTGTTCTCTAACGTTTGCTCATTGCTTTTTGTTCAAAACTGCTTAGCCGAAAGCTTATTCTGCTTATTCTGCTTATTCCACTTATTCTGTTTCACTGTTACATTGTTGTTCAACGCGAAAGGGCAAGGCCGCGAGGTGGGGAATTATTCGTTGAAACATAACGTAGGCAGCCACAGAGAGGAATGCCCAATCCCCTCCCACGTATAGCCTTGGAGGAGAGCAACACAGCATTTAATCATTTCACTGATGCCAGCTAGTCTCGTTAATATGGTAGAAATGCTAGAAAGGACAGTTAAAGGCTTCAATTATGCTTTTCTTACGGCCCCCCTTTCCTAAGCCCAGCAGAGCGTGCTGACTCCCAGGACACAAATAGCAAATAGGAGATAGCAAGGCCTGGGATGCAACTCTTCCCCCGTAAGCAGCTTGCTCGCAAGAACAGAAGCACTGTGTTCTGTTCAACAAAGAAATATGTCTCTAGACTCGCAATGTTACATATTGTTGCTAAAATAGATGTTCGAAGGTGCAATATTAGTCGAAATTGTCAATCATCAGACCTAGTTCAAAGAAACTATACAATGGGCGGTGTTAAACATGTCATGGCTGATTGTAAGATGTCCATTTTTTATATATGTAACTGATGTACGTTATTTGCTCTCTTGCATCCCTCGAGGTCTGGAGACACACGTCGCGGGGCGTGAGACCATGTTGGCCAACTGAGACTATTTTGCTTTGCAATAAACCCTAGCTTTTGGGAATACAACCTTGTGTCTGGCGTATCAGTTCATGTGTGGTGATTTGCCTTGTTTCCACTACGCGTGGGCCCCTTCAGGAGGAAATACCTTGGCAATAGGGGATATCAAGGGTCTCCTTGCAGCCATTCTTGGGGAAAGAGCTGATGACATTTGGACGAGAGCAGGCTATTCAAGCATCACGGCACAAAATACAGCGCACGATGGAGCGAGGCCTCTCAGGGTGCAGTATCCTGTCACATCAGATATGGGTGCATTTATGACACGTAAGATGAAAGAGGATGAGGATCCGCTTGCTTATATTCAGGACATTCAGGAATGCTGGACTCTTGAAACTCGCGAGCCATGGGAAAAAACAGTAATTTACCACATTTTATGTCAGGGTTTGCCCGAGAAGGTACAGAGGCAACTCAAGAAGCTAGTGGGAATGGAAGTGAAGCCATGGGCAAATATCTGTCAACTGTTGCAGGAGAAGAATAGAAAGAAAGGTGATGCTAGAAAACTTGAAGAAGCCAAGCTAGTACAGAAGAAGTTGTTGAACTATGCCATAGAAGGGGCAGTATTATCAAGTGGAAAAGATTGGGAATACAGCAAGCTGTGGGTATGTCGCAAGCGAATAGCCAGCGCCCGATGGACCAAGGAGGGAATGGGATTGTACCACGAGGCAGAGGAATGGGCTATAGAGGAAGGGGTGGTTTTCAGAATAATCAAGGCAGGTTTCAGAATACGCAGAATGATAATCAGAATGCGCAAGGAGGATTTAACCAAGGGGGGCTAGTTAGAAGGGCTCCTCCTATATGTTGGACATGTGGGATGACAGGGCACATTGCACTCATAAGTGGAAGCCAAGGGTATGTACAGAATGGACAATTCTCAAGAGGGCAGACAGCTTATCCTCCAGCATATAGCTCACAAGCTAGGGAAGGATTCCGCCAAGATCAGACCGTGTATCAGATACAAGCGCCACAAATGCAGCAGGCATTGCAACCACATCATGCACCATTGAATCCACCGCAAGGACATTCACAGCATGCACCCATGCAGATACAGCAGAACGCAAACACAGGACAATTACTGACAACTAGAATAGGGGGTGTCACTGTGTTAGGATGGAATACTTTTACAGGTACCGGTGTATGCATGTATCCACAATAGGACAGCTCACAGGGCAACTTGATGTGTTCAGTACTATCCATGACACCAGACCCCCAGGAGGAACCAAGGGTTGATGTGACGATAGGAGGCAAATCTTTTTCTTTTTTAGTAGACACTGGTGCAACTTGCTCAGAGGGAAAATACCCAATCTCGGGGATTGCCATGAATGCTGTATGGGAGGACAGGTCAAAGAGACACCCCTCCCCTGCAGTCCCCTCCTTGTAATGTCCATGACTCGTCAGGGGCCCCTGTGCCACCAGGGCCCAGGTGGTGGGTGGACCACTGGCCGACACATCGACTAAACATACTGTATTAAGCTAGGCCCAGGAAACCATTTTGAGAACCAGAACGCCATCTTAAGACATGACTCCTTGTGCGCTGCAGCACGGCCCCCACCTTTGGAAAGTCCTCGTCTACCCTGTTGCCTCCGCTCCCTGGCAGATCGCTGAAAGCCCGTTCCCACGACAAGTCAGACATGAGCTAGTGTTAGAGCAAACACTGTATCTTTCACCTTCCGCAGTGCATCATTATCCTCAGCGTGACCCGGGCAGCGGGGCTGGCTTGGAAAATAACTGTAAATCGTCCTCGATGAAACAAAAGCCTTAACCCCACACCAAGAAACTGCTCAATACATATATACATATATGCATATATTACATTCCAATGATATCCCTCGTGCACGACTTCCGTGTTAAAAATCTACAAACCCTGTACGAACCGAAGAATGTGTCCTTGTGCGACCACATGGCCATAATACTCAAACCCCCTCAGTATGCGCACACACTCAGGGCCCCTAGCCTCCCACTATGTGCTTCTCTAGGGGTAATGTAAAGTGAGTGATACCAAGTGCTTATGCCATGACTACCCTGATGCTGCTAGAGTACAAAGGAACACAAGTGCGACAGTATTGTGAGCTCATGTAAACAAGATACATAGAATGCCATCAAGTGCAAATGTACAGGTTTAATGTGTATTACTGCTGTCAACCATGTTGGTCTGTTGCTCCTGCGTGCTCCACCAACCCTAATGCTACCTCCTGTATCATGTTTACACTGTGATGCTAAAACTGCTAATATTGCAAATACTTACCCTATAGTGACTAATGGAATTGCAGATATAGTTAACGAATTCTGAAATCAATATATACTGCTGTAAATGCTATAAATGTGTGACCCCTTAGCCAGTTTATGTTATGCAAATCCCTTCGTTTTACAGTTTGTAGCTTGCTAGAAGACTATCATTGTGGGCATATCCAAGGCCACCTCTCCTCCCTTCCCATTGAAGCCTGCCAGAGAAAGCAAAGGCCCGAGCGACACCGCCTCACCTCCCCCAATTCGGCTGGAGCCGTTTCAGGCATTCATGATTCCCCCGCAGCTCACATAGCCACGAACAGCCATCTGAATTATTTACAGCCCAGCAGCAAAATCCGGCCATAACCAGAGGCCAGAGGTGCCCCCTCATAGGTCCCACGACCCATCAGCTCACCCCAGATCAATGACGCTTGTAAAAGAAGACACCTAATATTGCACCAACATTGTATAAAAGCATCCGTCATAACTTCTAACGAGACCCAAAGCCTGGACAGCTTACCCCATGCCCTGAGACCCGACCCCGTGGCCTATGATACCTAGTCAACAGGATAACAGCAACCCCGTATTGATGTATCACCAAAGTACCCCACCTAATGCACATTCCTCCTGTGTTATATTAACCTGTAGAATAACCTATTGTAGGATTTACAGGACAACTGACATTTCAGCATTGAATGAATGGGGTGTGCCTGGCCGTTAGGGCAGAAAGCCAAGAAAGACGTCCATCATTGACACTGACCACGCCTGACCGGACAGCGCCTCCCGGGTGAGCCCAGCTGACCTGCCCACCCCACGTTGGCACCCGGCGGTGTCCACTAACCACGGAGAGACGCATCACGGCTGCACATATAGTTAGTCGACGCCATCCAATCCCCATGTACATGTGCCCCCTATAGTGTGTAGGTGCCTATGACGCTTTTTGTAAATAAAAACGCCTGTCTTTGCTATTGTCAGACAGAGCGCTCTCGGAGTTTGCAGAGTTCTTTGCATGCCCTATTTTGACCTAGATAAAGCTTCCCTTAAGCTCACCCGCACTTGGTCCTAGCCTTATTCCCATTCATGGGAGAGTCCATTATTGCCTCTCATTGCGGGGAGAGTTGTGCTATCTGGGGACGCTCGCCTTCAGGGGTGACCCCGATTGCGTGATTACATCTCCTGGTACATCCTTTCCGTCCCCTCTGGCACGAAAATCTCTGGTTGAAAGGGGTGACGCACAGTACGCCTGCTCCGGAAAGCTACCCGCCTACGATGACTGGTACGCTCAGAAATGCGCACGTATTAGAAAAAGGGTAAGGGATCCCATTTCAAAAAATCCCCTTTGAGTACCGCTCGACGGAGCTGGGGCTGGACGTTGAGCATGAGGCAGCGCCGCCTAGACAAACCCAGTTCGGAGACTCTCGGTTCAAGACGGGCACGTGAGTATTAAGTGCAAGCGATCATAAGGGATACAGGGAATAGGGGAAGGGAACAGGATTAAAACATTTTTAAAAACGAGGTCATTTAAAAGGGGGACGCGGTGGGTATCACTAGAATCAATACTATACTTCCTTTCCTTTTTCTTTGCATATGGCCATTAGGATCAAAAGGTGAAAAGAGATAAAGAGACGGGAACCTAGCTCTGCTAGGGGGTAGAAGGCGGCGCTGCATAGTGCTATCTTGACTAGTACTGGGAATATATGAACAAGTGGAGAATAAGATAAAGGTGTCTGGTAGAAAAAGGAGACACAGTGAATATATTAGTAAACGCTGTTCTTTGATTCTTTCTGGGTCTATAAATGAAAATAGGTGAAATACTTAGTAAAGACAAAAAGAGATTCGCGTGAAAAAGGGGGACCTCATAACAAATAAAGAAAGGTTAGGGGAAACAAGGGAGGGGGGGGAAAGAGATTAAAGGTTAAACTTCCAATAGGGTACCGACTATCATTGTATATGCATTATATGTGTTGACACAAAGCCGTGTTATGATGATTTTAGTGGATTGTAAAATGTGCATGATCATGGTGTAGTCATGGTAAGTGTGACCAGGAAACATTATAAGGTGGTAAGCCCAATGAATTAAATTGTTTCTTTTGAATATTTGTGCTGGAAATATTGGTAGTGTGCAGAAGGTGGTTTGCTCTTGTATGTGCCCCCTAAGTAATTTCTAGTATAAAGTACACAACCGCACACCCGCTTATTGCCAAAGTGTCAAAAAAGCATAGAATTTTAGATATACATATCTATACATATATTGTTACAGAAACCACCCACATACAATGGGGACAGAGACACCCCTGGCTCATATCTGTAAGAGTTTACCTGGATATGCTGAACGCATTAGAAAGTACCACGATCAGTGGTCACAGAGTTAAAGGGAGAAGGTCTGGCCCCAATATGGCCCGAAGGAGGATCTTTTGATAAAAACTTTCTAGACATGGTGGCAACATGCATTTTCATGAAATATAAGGGGAAACAGTTCCACAATAGGAGGGAGATATTAGATCTCTGGCGATTGTTTGAAGAGGTGCCTCCCATCAAAAAGACAGAGCCGATTACCAATTTGCCATCCACCACAGACAACCCGTTACTGATACCCAAAGGCGATAAAGAACTGACTGAGGAAGAAAAACCAGGTGAAGTGACACGGTTGTACCCTATACTTAAAAAACCGGTGCCCGCAGAAGGGTATAGTGACCCCACATATGTGCCCCCAACTCAAGCTACAACAACACATGGCCCGACTGCACCCCGGCCATACGAGGGACATAGACAGCGTGGACAGATATGTACACCCACAGTAGATATAGAGAAGTTAACAGAGGATTTAGACTCAAGGCTCTCATTAGCAAGAGATGAACTATCTAGAATTAAAAATATCTGTGAGCAAAGTGGGGCGAATGCTGCCCGATTAGAGGAAACACCAAGGGCACAAAGCCATGACGGGATGATTGAGGAAGAAGGGGGAAATATTGTTCAGAATACAAGATGAGCCCACGCGAATAATAGAAATAGATGGAGCAAGTGAACATGCAGATGATGAGCTTTTGGTTACAGGGGGAAGAGAGGACTTGTGGTGTGATGTGGAAGACGATGAAGAAGAAGGTGGGAGATTAAGTGTGGCAATGGGAGGAGAGAGTGGGAGAATGGATAGCGCACATCTGGGGAGAACAATGGATGAGGAATGGACTGGGCGACTAAGAAACAGGCTAGGGAGAATGGCCCCGCTAGGAAGGAAGGGAACGAAGGTGAGTACAAGCAAAGCAACAAAGGGGAAGTTACAACTCCCATTGATACACAGGGGAGGAGGGAGACCAAACTGCATACCCTGGGCTCAAATGGATAAGGCCAATCTGTTAAAACTATTACCACCACTGTCCGGAGGGGCAAGTAAGTGGATATATGCATTCGAGAAACAGACAGCAGGGGACCCACTGGCGGTAGGGGATGTAAAAAGCCTACTAGTATCAGCGGTTGGGGACCAAGCAGATAAAGTGTGGATAAAAGCCGGTTTTACGGGGATAACATTAGATTGTGACCGTCATGATGGTGCTTCCTTTAACACAGTACGAGCACAAGTGTGGGATGCATTAAGAGAAACATTTCCAGACACACCAGACTTACAGTCGGATATGCAATGCACAATGAACGAGGGGGAGGATGCTATCGATTAGTTTTTTTCGGGTACAGGAGATGTGGAGTGCGGAAACAGGCACGCCCTGGTACCAATCAACACCCTTATTTTATTTCATAATCAAGAGAGGATTGCCAAAAGAGGTACAAAAAGCACTTGACAAAATTGCAGGAATCGAAGCGAAGGGGTGGACCGAAATACAGAGATAATAGTACACCACTGCAAACGAATAAAGGAACAAGAAAAAGAAATAGCACAAAAAAGATTGGCAGATGAAGCCAAGTTAGTACAAACGAAACTGGTGAAGGTCGCTGCAGCAGTAGCGGCGCTCCCACATAGCAGGGAGGGAGACGAGGAGGAGGAGGGGCTAGTAGCAATACAGGGGAGGATGGCAGCAAATTGGGCAGGAGCGGGACAACCACAGTGGAACGGACAGGAGCAGTACGGAGATCTGCAGTGGCAGGATTGGGCCCCTCGCGGGGGACGAAGTGGGTACAGGGGTCGCAAAGGAGGGGGGCAGGGGTACGGTGGTAATGGAGGATATGGGGGGCAAGGCCCCAAAGGTGCACAAGGGAGCTTCTGGAATTGCGGGAGGTGGGGGCACTTCTCACGAGAATGTAGAAACAAACCAAACAACGGTTTTCAAGATGTGGAGCAATACGGTAACCCCCACCCAGGGAGCCCATATGGCCTCCCAAAGGGAAGACAACAGAGGCCAGAGGAGCAAGGGTATGTGGACCAAAGACACGTCCAACACAGCAGAACACAGGGTCACCCACATAACGACGAATCTATGCACTACACACCAGGAAACCCCTTTGCCACAGTTGCGAACGGGGCACCTGCCCCAGCCCCCTATAGCGGTGTGGAGGTTGTGTCAGGCAATGTTTTTAGTCAGGGGGGAACAATGAGGCAGCCAGCATAGGACAGCCCACAGGGAACACTTGCGTGTCCCATCCTATCTACCACCTACAATGCAGCGGAGGAACCATTAGTGGGAGCGCAGATAGGAGACAAGCAGTTCATATTTATGGTGGATTCGGGAGCCGAAAAGACATGCATACGTGAGGGTCGGTTTCCGCTTTCTAAGCGTAGGTTGGAGACGCAGGGGTTCTCTGGGGCTGTCATCAAAGTTCCTTACACAGAAGAGTTGGATGTGACCGTGGGGGGTAAGACAGTGAGGACACCCCTACTGTATTACGAACATTCCCCAATAAACTTGCTCGGAAGGGACCTTCTCAGCAAGCTCAATATGACTATATCCTTCACAGAAAGAGGGATAGTTTGCTCAACCCCAGGAATATGCCCGCTGCATGTAATGCTAGTGGTACATGCGCGAGCAACAACACCAGAGATACGTGGCATGCCTTTAGATGAAGGTGTGTTCACTGAAGGGTTGAAAACTCTAGCACAAGTAGTACTTGAGCTAAAAAGGTTAGAATGGAGGGTACCAGCAGAATTCATCTTCCGCCCAATAGTACGCACAGACATTACACCGGGGTCAGTGATATCTCTGGATTTGCACGCAGTACAGATATCAGCCAAAAGAATTGCAGTAATTGGTATGGACATAGACGGCTGTGAATGGCGCACTGTGTTGTGCATCAATGCTGACATTGCCTTACGTGATCTATCAGATGAGGATCTCTTCTCAGACTCAGAAAGTGACGGAGAAATAATAATGGAAATAGCAATACCATGTGATATCTTGATGCAAACGAGACAAGTGCCTGTACAGTTAATGGCTGTGGTGGGAGCACCACCTTCCTTCTTTAATGATGACATGAAATTAGTGCCAAGCAACTTGTGGACTACAGGTCCCCATGATGTAGGGTTGTTGCACGGAGTTACCCCAGTCACGATAAAACTAAAACCAGGAGCAATCCTGCCCCGAGTCAAAAAGTACCCATTGTCCCGTGAAGCTGAGGAAGGGATAAAAGAAACGATAAGTGCCTTATTGGCCCAGGGAATAATAGTACCCTCAAATTCCCCATGTAATACTTGCATTTACCCGATCAAAAAAGCAAAGGGAGGGGCATGGAGGATGATCCAGGACCTACGCCCACTAAATGACGTTATACAAAAAGAGTTTCCCCTAGTCCCGAACCCTGCATCAATACTTTGCAGTATCCCAAAGAACGCATCAACTTCACAGTAGTGGATTTGAAAAATGCATTTTTCTCCATTCCCCTGGCAGAAGAGAGCAGATACTTGACAGAATTTACGCTAGGGGGGAAGGGATATGAGCAATGCAGGTTGCCACAGGGCTACTGTGAGAGCCTCAGTACATTCAATCGTATCCTCCATGAAGACTTGGGAAATTTGACAGCTGAGAGTACAATCATTCAGTACGTGGATGACTTGCTCATATGCACACAGAATGAGGAAGAGTGCAGGAAGGACTCAGTTACACTCCTAACACTGTTAGCCCACAAGGGGTACAAAGTGGATAAAGGGAAACTGCAATACTGCCAACAAGAAGTATTATACCTGGGCCAGCTGATGTCAAAGGATGGCAAAAAGATAATACCCAACAGAGTAGAAGCAATCACAGCAGTAAAAGAGCCAAAAAAGGTAAAAGAAATGCAGAGGTTTTTAGGAATGTCCAACTATTGCAGAGCATGGATACTAGACTACGCAGAATACACAAGACCTTTATTACAAGCACTCAAAGAGGCCCAGCGGGAGAATAAAGGAATAAAATGGTCAAAAGAGATGAGTGACTCATTTGCGTCACTCAAACAACTAATTTCAAGAGCTTCAGTGCTCGCCAACCCAGACTATGAGCGCGAATTTTACCTGTTTTCTCACTGCAAGGGAACACTAATGACAGCTGTTTTGACGCAAAAGACATCCATGGGACACAAGCCGTGGCTTACTACAGCCCCACAATAGACACAGTTATGCAAGGACACTTTGCTTGCGAACAATCTCTCGCTGCCGCCGCGTTCGCCATTGAGAAAAGTGCCACAATAGTAATGGGATGCTCCGTTACATTTTATGTGGAACACTCCCTTTTTGCGATACTGGAAAGATCAACAAGCACACTAACAACACTGCGAGCAACAGCGTACGAGATAATATTCTCCAGCGCCAACATTCACATAGTGAGGTGTAGAACAGTAAATCCAGTGACATTTATCACAGAGCCGTATACAGTAGAAGACATGCAAAAACACGATTGGCAACATACACAGGAGAAGAGGGTGAGGGCCCGGTGGTAAGTGAAAATGCCCTAATAGAAGGAGAAGTGTACTTTGTAGATGGATCAGCATCAATTGACATGGATACAGGTGAAAAACATGTAGGAATGGTGGTGGTGAGACTAGAGGAAGGTGAGTACGAAGTGCTAGTACAATATCGCCTACCATCACACTTTTCCACACAAGCAGCAGGGCTTGTTGCCCTAATTGAAGCCTTAGGTGCAGCCAAGGGATGCACAGTCACAATATACACAGATTCTGCATACATGACTACAACGGTACACAGTGGTATGGCCCGATGGGGGTGGAGAGGGTTTCGGAGAGCGGATGGGACCCCAGTACAACATGCTGAGTTGTTACAGGAATTAATTGAGGCACTTGAAGAACCTACAATGGTGGCCATCGTCAAGTGCAAAGCACATACGTCCAATACAGATATTGTATCTTTGGGAAACGCGGCAGCGGACGCTGCCGCCAAGGAGGCGTCATATTACCAAAAGGAAATAGCAGGTGATTACATTTTATAGCAACAAACAAGTGAGGAGTTACCAGAAGGGTACAATGCCATGCCCATATCACAAATACTAGAGATACAGGAAGAAGCAAGTAATGAAGAAAAGGCATTGTGGGAAAAAAGGGTTTGCAGCCAGTCGGCAACAGATTTACTATGGCGCCAAAATAACACAGGTAAAGTGGTGATGCCCATTAAATTGATGGAGATAGCGTTCCAGCAATTGAACTTTCCAGCACACAATGCCAAACAACACATAGCAGCAGAGATAAAGGAAGATTGGTTCGTGCCAGGGCTCCAGGAACATATATCAAGGTTAGCAATGGAGTGCACAACGTGTCAAATATACAATTCTGGGATGACATTACGGACACTCAGAGGGACAATTCCAAAGCCAACATGGCCCTTCCGGGAACTACATATTGACTACACACATGGGGGAAAGGTGTAATGGGGCACGCTACATGATAGTAGTTTTATGTCCATTTTCAAGATGGGTTGAGGCTGGTCCATGGGCACGACCAGATGCTAAGTGCGCAGCAAAGTTCCTAGTGAGGGAAGTATTCCCACGCTGGGGAATTTGCGACGTGATTCGCTCAGATAATGACACTCATTTTGTGAATGAACTGTTCAAGGAAGTTACTGCATTATTGGGGATCAAACACAAGCTTTGCTCGATTTATCACCCTCAAAGCAATGGCATTGTGGAGAAGATCAACGGCCTATTAAAAGGAAGATTGTCCAAACTATGCTTCTCACTTAAAAAGAACTGGGTGTATTGCTTACCCCTAGCACTATTCGAATTGAGAAACCAGCCTAGTAAGGACCACCACTTGGCCCCTCACGAGATTGTGACTGGGAGAAGAATGTACACAGCACATTCTCTGCTGCGTAGACACTCAGATGCAGATAGAAGCGCCACGATATTAGGAGATGAGTTTACTGATTATCTGAAAAAATTGACTAGAGCAGCACGTGCGATCTCAAGACAATTGTCACCGCCAATTACAAGAGAAGAGGGAAACCAGACTGTGTAATTTGTGGAACAGAGCCCCCAAAGTCAACTAATGCCAGGGGATTTTATTTATGTTAGAAGTTTTGTGCGCAGATGGAGTGCCCCAAGATTCCATGGCCCATACGAGGTAGTATTTTGTACTCCCACAGCAGTCAAAGTTAAAGGGCTGAGGTACTGGATACATTTAACAGACGTACGATTGGCCTACAATAATGTTCAGGATGAAGTGGCTAAGGAGGCGCAGACAACAGCAAACGATAACAAATGAAACATTGAACGAAAAAAGTGCAACTAAAAAGAAATGTATCAGGTATATTAATATGTTAACAAAATATTTGACTCACAGGTACGGGAAATAAATAAATAAATAACATTAATGGTTGAAATAAAAAATGGAAAAAAGTGATCAAATATGAATAAGAATATGTCTCTCTCTCTCTCTCTCTCTCTCTCGTTCTCTCTGCACCCATCCCCTCCCTCTCCCTCTATCTCACATTATAATTGTATGGTGGCTACTGTACAAAATGAAAATGTTTACATGTATATACTTAATGCACTTTTATGTTTCAAATAGGAACAACCATGGCAACAAACGGGCAGCCTGCAACGGAGAGCAATAGAATAACGAGATGTAGAAATGCTATAGTAGAAAGTTGTAGATATTCGTATGAATGTGGATTGACTGTGTGTATCGTATTATTTTTTGTGATACTGTTTGGTATAAGCACATATTGGTTCATAGCATTCATCTCTGTCGAGATGAATGAGGGGGGAGGGGGGAACAGAAGTAATATTGCAATTGAAAATATAACAACTGAAAATGCAAAAGAAGGTGATTTTTTGGTATGGAACAGACACCAGCTTGTGTGGGGGTATAACACGAAACCGCCCAAAAGAACCAACCATTCCAAGGAAAGCAGTGCTGAAATAAATGCTAGCATAAGTCCCCTGCCAAATGTCTCTAACTACAATGCCCTCAGTTTAAATGACCGTAACCCTTCTGTCATATTGTGGCTTTATAAGACCCCCACTCTCAGCCCACACAAGTAACCACCCCTACAGCAGCCAGTACCTTACTTCATAGAACAACTGAAGAGAACAAAAGGATGGCAGAAAAGTTTGCATCTCTGTATGATGAATGGACAGAGAGGGATGTGGGAAAAGGGAGGTATAGAGCACAGATCGCCCACGAAGCTGCGAGATATCTTAGAAATAATAGGAGGAAAAGGGAGGTGGGAAGTAGGAAATATGACAAATATTATGGTCTGGGTTTAGATCAGATGGAAGACCCAAGACACCCTCACCAGACTAATAAATGGTATGCAGACATGAGTGTGACTGCTAAACAAACAACAAATGAAAGCTGCTATGTCTGCTCTCTTATCCCCCATGCCTCAGGAACACCCAAGGTGTTGCTACCAAAGGAATTGCCTCTGATAAATGCCCAATGTCTCCTTCATCTTACGCTGTGCAGAATTAAGAACACCTTTCAGGCACACAAAATAACTTTTAGCATGCTGCAGAATGAGAAAACATGCTAACCGAAAGTGGAAGGAGTAATATGCATGAAAGAACCATTTTGTGTAATAAAAGGGACATTATTCACAGACAACCGATGGAAAGACGAAGAAGTTACATGCAAAGCAGAGGCGCTGCGGGGAGTGTCACCTGGATCGAAAGAACATGTACACCCATCTGGAAAGAGCACATCTCAAAGTTAACGTGGGTGACTGCCATTGAAAAACCATTCAAACTGCAGAAAGAAATAACATTTGAATTATGCTTCCAGGGGGAAAGGAAAGACCGCAATGGGGGTAAACAAAGACTGCAACAGGACTCTCACCATCCCAGAGCTAGGAAGGGGACAGCAGCACTCATGGACACCTACTGGGTGTGTGGCCGCCAGGCATACTTGCATCTCCCGCAATCATGCAGCGGCAGTTGCTCATTGACCACACTACATTCAGCGCTAATGGTGATACCAGAGAGCCATATCAGCGGGGGCATAAAGGGGCAAGAAGCGCCCCGTGAAAATAAGGCCCAACCGACAGAAGAACCGCAGATGTATATTTTGTCCTCTGGCAACAAGGAGGAAATGCAGTCCCGAAACAGACGATCATCTAACTAAATATCCAAGGCATCTTCAGAGCTATTGGCACAGATCCCAGACAGATATCGATTGTTTAGCTCTGCAGAGACCTTCTTCCCATCACTCATTCCAAGCATCCAGGCACGGGCAAATGCTAAGTGGCTCCAAATAACACGCTGGGAGCTGATCCAGTTGGCAAACGATACAGAGGAAGGTTTCAACGTGATCAAGGTAGAATTGAGAGCCCTGCGGCTAAGGACAATGCAAAATAGGTATGTCCTGGACCTATTAACAGCAATGGATGGAGGTGTTTGCCGAATTATTGGAAGTGCATGTTGCACTTTCGTACCTTCTGAAGACGCTGATAATGGTACATTGTCCCACGTGATCGCAGCAGTGCACAATCTAGGAGAAAGAATGAAAACGGAAGGCGGGACAGAAGCAAGCACGTGGTTCGATAACCTCTTCTCCTGGGTCCCATCATGGCTGGGATTGACTGTTAAGCTACCAATGCCAACAGTAGTGTTTTTACTTCAAATTATTTGTGTGTGCCAGATGGGCCTTCGATGCTGTGCAGGCGCAGTACCAAATGGTACATTGATGATGGTGACAATGGGCAATGCTCAAGGCACAACAGTGCAAACTATGCAGGAAGCTCAAGTACAAACAGGTGAAGAGCCGGGGCCTAAATACCAGATAGTACCGTGTACCGCAATGGGGATATAGTAGGTAGATTATGGCACACAACAATTAGAGAGCCCCGGGAACTGGAGTGGTACGAGGAGGTGTGGGTAGACTTGGAGGGAACTAGGGATTGTATATATCTAACTTGTACCCCAAACGAATATGTTAGAAGGAGGGAAAGCCTGAGGGGGGTGTGCAGGGCTTGGATGCCAATAAAGGGCACCCCGCGTGGGATGAGGCTGTGGCTGATGAAAAAGAATGTGAGCGGTTGAGGGAATTACGGTATTTGTTACTTAAGTAACGAAAGGGGGGAAATGTATGGGAGGACAGGTCAAAGAGACCCCCCCTCCCCTGCACTCCCCTCCTTGTAATGTCCATGACTCGTCAGGGGCCCCTCTGCCACCAGGGCCCAGGTGGTGGGCGGACCACTGGCCGACACATCAACTAAACATACTGTATTAAGCTAGGCCCAGGAAACCATTTTGAGAACCAGAACGCCATCTTAAGACATGACTCCTTGTGCGCTGCAGCACAGCCTCCACCTTTGGAAAGTCCTCGTCTACCCTGTTGCCTCCGCTCCCTGGCAGATCGCTGAAAGCCCGTTCCCACGACAAGTCGGACATGAGCTAGTGTTAGAGCAAACACTGTATCTTTCACCTTCCACAGTGCATCATTATCCTCAGCGTGACCCGGGCAGCGGGACTGGCTCGGAAAATAACTGTAAATCGTCCTCGATGAAACAAAAGCCTTAACCCCACACCAAGAAACTGCTCAATACATATATACATATATGCATATATTACATTCCAATGATATCCCTCGTGCACGACTTCCGTGTTAAAAATCTACAAACCCTGTACGAACCGAAGAATGTGTCATTGTGCGACCACATGGCCATAATACTCAAACCCCCTCAGTATGCGCACACACTCAGGGCCCCTAGCCTCCCACTATGTGCTTCTCTAGGGGTAATGTAAAGTGAGTGATACCAAATGCTTATGCCATGACTACCCTGATGCTGCTAGAGTACAAAGGAACACAAGTGCGACAGTATTGTGAGCTCATGTAAACAAGATACATAGAATGCCATCAAGTGCAAATGTACAGGTTTAATGTGTATTACTGCTGTCAACCGTGTTGGTCTGTTGCTCCTGCGTGCTCCACCAACCCTAATGCTACCTCGCGTATCATGTTTACAGTGTGATGCTAAAACTGCTAATATTGCAAATACTTACCCTATAGTGACTAATGGAGTTGCAGATATAGTTAACGAATTCTGAAATGAATATATACTGCTGTAAATGCTATAAATGTGTGACCCCTTAGCCAGTTTATGTTATGCAAATCCCTTCGTTTTACAGTTTGTAGCTTGCTAGAAGACTATCATTGTGGACATATCCAAGGCCACCTCTCCTCCCTTCCCATTGAAGCCTGCCAGAGAAAGCAAAGGCCCGAGCGACACCGCCTCACCTCCCCCAATTCGGCTGGAGCCGTTTCAGGCATTCATGATTCCCCCGTAGCTCACATAGCCACGAACAGCCACCTGAATTATTTACAGCCCAGCAGCGAAATCCGGCCATAACCAGAGGCCAGAGGTGCACCCTCATAGGTCCCACGACCCATCAGCTCACCCCAGATTAATGACGCTTGTAAAAGAAGACACCTAATATTGCACCAACATTGTATAAAAGCATCCGTCATGACTTCTAACGAGACCCAAAGCCTGGACAGCTTACCCCATGCCCTGAGACCCGACCCCGTGGCCTATGATACCTAGTCAACAGGATAACAGCAACCCCGTATTGATGTATCGCCAAAGTACCCCACCTAATGCACATTCCTCCTGTGTTATATTAACCTGTAGAATAACCTATTGTAGGATTTACAGGACAAGTGACATTTCAGTATTGAATGAATGGGGTGTGCCTGGCCCTTAGGGCAGAAAGCCAAGAAAGACATCCATCAATGACACTGACCACGCCTGACCAGACAGCGTCTCCCGGATGAGCCCAGCTGACCTGCCCACCCCACGTTGGCACCTGACGGTGTCCACTAACCATGGAGAGACGCATCACGGCTGCACATATAGTTAGTCAACGCCATCCAATCCCCATGTACATGTGCCCCCTATAGTGTGTAGGTGCCTATGACGCTTTTTGTAAATAAAAACGCCTGTCTTTGCTATTGTCAGACAGAGCGCTCTCAGAGTTTGCAGAGTTCTTTGCATGCCCTATTTTGACCTAGATAAAGCTTCCCTTAAGCTCACCCGCACTTGGTCTTAGCCTTATTCCCATTCGTGGGAGAGTCCATTATTGCCTCTCATTGCAGGGAGGGTCGTGCTATCTGGGGACGCTCGCCTTCAATGCTCAGGGATTCTCTGGAGCTACGAGTCGTGTTCCTTTTACTGATGAATTACATGTTTCCATAGGAGAGTGTGACATGTCTGTTCCATTATTGTATTCACGGCAGACACCAGTTAACATTCTGGGAAGAGATTTAATGACAAAGCTTAACATGGCGATTTCTTTCACTGACGAAGGCATGGTGTGCTCCACTCCTGGGATACATTATATGAATGTGGGCAAATTTATATTGGCATTTACATGACAAATGGCTCTGAGAGGAGTGCCACTGGAACCAGACATTCTTCTTTATGGGGTGAGCATTCTCTTGACATGGATACCCGGCTTAGTGGGAAGTTCTATGAGAATACCCAATGAATTTCTATTTAGGCCAGAGATACCTATGGGCAAAGAGGGGGGACAGAGTATTCCCCTAGAGTTAGATGCAGCTATAATACAAGGGGAAATGGCAATGCTCGAAGTTACAAATGACGAGGCCAGGCTATGGAGAACAGTGATTGCCATTGGGGAAGAGTGCAGGCTGACTGACAACACTGATGATGACATGTTTAGAGATGATCCATCAGATGATGAAGTGATATTCTCTATGTGTATTACATTTTGGATTAGAATAGAGAAGAGAGAGATTCTGCAGCGAATGATGATCATGCGGCAGCGTCCAGCATTTTTTGATGAAGACTAGGAAAATGTGCCAAGCACTTTATGGACTACAGGCCATTATGACGTAGGCTTACTGAAGGGGGTCAGGGAGGTTAAAATAAAGCTGAAGCCAGGAGCAATTTTGCCTCGAGCAAAACAGTATCCCCTGTCTCGAGAGGCGGATGAAAGTATTTTTAAGACTATTTCAGCACTAATGGAACAAGGCATCTTGGTGCTGTCAGAGTCATCGTGCAATACTGTGGTGTACACTGTGAATAAATCAAAGGGGGGTCATGGACATTCATACAAGACATGAGAACAATTAACCAGATTGTAGAGGCAGAGTTTCTTTAGTTCCTAATCCGGCGACGATACTATGCAGCATCCCAGTAGAAGCGCGATATTTCATGGTGATTGAATTGAAAAATGTTTTTCTCAATCCCGTTGCACAAGGGCTCACAGGACTTGACTTCCATTATGTTCTGCAAAAATCGACTGAAACAAACTAGGTTGCCCCAAGGGTACTGCGAGTCCCCATCGATCTTTAACAGCATCCTCCAGATGGACCTAGTTAACATGGATTTGAAGACCGCTGTCATACAGTATGAAGATGACTTTTTGATCTGTAATTTGTACAGCTCCTGTTTTAGGAACTCCCAATTATGCTAAGGAGTTTTTCTTGTTTTCACACACAAACGGGACAGTCATGATAGCAGTGCTTGCACAGAGGACTACACTAGGGTATAAACCTCTGGCATACTACAGTTTGATTCTAGATCCGGTTATGAAGGGACAGTTTCCTTGCGAACAGTCATTGGCAGCAGCTACATTTGAAATTGAGAAATCTACCAGTATTGTAATGGGTGTTCTATGACGCTTTTGTAGAGCATGCTTTCTTTGCCATTTTGGAGAAACCCAAGGGTAGATAGACATCGCAGAGAGCTTCTGCGTACGAGGTAGAGATATCAAATCCAGCGATTAAAATTGCCAGATGTAAAATAGTGAACCCTGCCACATTTGTAGCTGAGCCTGTGGTAGAGGGTGAGCATGTGCATGATTGCGCGAACTATGAAGGGTTTTATGACGATATACCACGCGTAAAAGAGAATGCATTGTCAGGAGGGGGGATTATCTTTATTGATGGTTCTTCAAAAATCGATCAAACAAGTGGATAAAGGCACTCTGGCACAGCTGTAGTGAGACATGGAGCAAATGGTGAATTTGAGATTGTAGCAAGTGCAAGACAATGGGCCTCATTACGAGTATGGAGATAGCCATGGTGCTATTAGCGCCATGGCTGCCTCCATACCGGGTTCCTGCAATGAGGAATTACCGAGTCATTCTGACATTGGAGGACCCGGTAATTCCTCCTTGCAGGAACCCATCCCCATTCCCATTTGAGCCCCCATAGGGCTTAATGGAAATGGGGAGGGAGGTAATAATTGTAACGCTCACCTGATTCCCACGGAGGCGCAGGTCTGGCTTCGAGTGCTGATGCTTCTTCAATGGTGAAGCTCAGGACTCTGAAGATGGACAGGAAGGGCCCTCTACTCTGGCTTCTCCGGCTCGCAGGAATATTCCCCTGTGCGTGAAAAGGGAGTATTACCTACTGACTGAGTTATGCTCAAGCCTCCCACTCTCTTCCAACCCTCCACGATACCCTTCCACGATTCCCTGTGAAGTCTCACGTTAGGGTCAGGAAGGATGAGCTCTCCATCCTGCTTCTGATGCAGGGGCGCGATGAAACCCAGTTACTTCACTGGATTGAGGATTGATGGGAGTTCAGGTAAGCTTGACTCCTCAGGTAAGGCTCTGTAAAAGTTCTGTTGCAAGTTCAAAAGTCCAAGCTTAATAATAATGTTCATTGTCTTTTTGCAGCAAGCGCTAATGCTTATGTCTTTTTTCCCCTTAGGGGCCGGGGTTCGGAATGCCGGAGATATGGCGCCGACCCGAAGTGAAACGTGCAGTTCCAGTTCCAGTAAATGGCAGGTTAGTTCTGGATGAGCGCTCGGGAACTGTTTTTGCATATGCTCATTCAATGTCTTTGTCTTTTTTCCCCATAGGGGCCGGGGTCCGGAAAATGCCTGGAAGCGGCAAGACCCGAAATGAAATGGGAATGACCCAACAGGTAAGTCTTATTCCCTTCCTTCTCTCACCTCCTATTCTTGTCTTTTACTCTAGGCTCTGGGAAGTCGCTGTGTATCCGGATGATCGCTGCTGAAGATGGAGGAACCCAGGAAAGGTGAGTGAAATGCAGCGCTGCAGCGATCGTAACGAAATGCTTTTAAAAATAATGTCTTCCCTTTCAGGATCGTCGGTGATGTCTCTGTGGTGCAGATTTAGCTGGTAAGGTCTCTTGTCTCCCTTTGCAGGTGACCCGGGATGCTGACAGGCATGGCTGAAGTCCAGATGCAGGAGCTGACACGGTGAGCATCCAGCTGCGAGGAGCAGAACAACGCGAAGCGTGAGTTGCTGATCGGGTGTGGTTTAAATAGCTTTGGAAGAAGTTCCAAGTTGTATCCTTCCTCCGATCAGGTATGTATCCTTCCCCGACCACACCCGGGTGGAAAGTAATCCCACAGGTAAAGTAGTTCCATTCAGGCCTCAAGAGGGCCTGGATGTGGCAGCATGGTCTGCATCAGGTAAGTGCACATTAAAACACTTGAACACATGTCTAGCTTTATGAGCCTGGCGCCTAAGGTGCCAGGACAGGGGTCCAACATGAGCCTGGCGCATAAGGCGCCAGGACTGCGTCCAAAGGGCCCCAGCTTGGGCCCGCTGGCACTCCCCTGGGGGAAATGATGCCTGCCTCTGGGGTTGCTGGGTCGGACCTGGCTCCTTGGAGGTAGGCATCATGACAGTACCCCCCCTCAAGGCCCCTCCCAAGGTTCTTCCCTCCGGGGGTTTTGGCTTGTTGGAAATCTCCGGTGAAACCTTTGTATTAATCGAGGTGCGTGGACATGGTTACTAGGCTCCCACGATCTCTCCTGAGGTCCATATCCCTTCCAGTCAACAAGATAGAAGAGTTTCGACTTTACCACCTTGGAGTCTAAAATGTCTTTAACTTCGAATTCCAATTCCCCTTCAATTTGAACTGGATCTGGAGGCTTGGACAATCGGGTTCCTGGTTGTACGGGCTTCAAAAGTGATGCATGAAAAACTGGATGTATAATACGCATGTTGGACGGTGGATCCAGATTAAAGGCCACTGGGTTGATAATAGCCTTGTTGGGATAAGGTCCTATGAATCTGGGATTGAAGGTTCGCGGGCCCTTGAGGGATAAATGTTTAGTTGCTAGCCATACCTGGTCTCCTACTTGGTAAGGCGGAGTTTTACTCCGGTGCAAATCTGCGTTTTCTTTATACTTTTTCTTGACTTGCTGTAAATGAGTTGCAGCTTCTTTGAAGGCTCGGGTTATTGTGGAATGCAGATGATTTACTGCGGGCATTTCCAGGGTCAGAGGTGGATCTAGGTCAGAGGTCCGAGGATGGTGACCATACAAAGTATAAAAGGGGGTTTGTCCGGTTCCAGAATGCACTGAATTGTTGTATGCATATTCTGCGATCCAAAGGATGTCTTTCCAATTTAACTCGGATTGGTGTAACATGCACCGAAGATATTGCTCGAGAGTCTGATTGGTTCTCTCGGTTTGTCCGTCGGTCTGGGGGTGGTGGCTGGTGGATAACCGCACATCTATTTATGCTAGTTGGCAACACTTCTTCCAAAAATGGGAGATAAATTGACTTCCACGATCCGAGACTAATATGGAAGGGAAACAGTGTATGCGAACTACATTCTCCAGGAATTCCTTGGCCAAGGTGGAAGCAGAAGGCAAACCCTTTAAAGGGATAAAGTGGGCCATTTTGGTGAATAGGTCCACAATTACAAGGATTGTGTTGTAACCAGCACAAGGAGGCAGGTCGGTTATAAAGTCCATTGACAGTGTATGGCATGGCGCCGGTGGAATATCAAAGAGTTGAAGTAGGCCGGCTGGCCTTTTCTTTTGAGCCTTGTTTTGGGCGCAAATTCCGCAAGACAGAACAAAAGACTTTGGCCCTCATTAGGACCCTGGCGCTAAGGGGTTAGCGCCAGCGTTAGCTGCGCCGACCCCTTACCGCCAACTACGAGTTCCCGGAGCGCCATGGTCATTTTTCCGCCCGCTTTTTGCGGGCGGAGAAATCCATGGCGCTAAGGGACCTCGTTGTTAATTACGCCGCCGTACTTTACGGCGGCGTAATTAACTCCTTCCCCACTCCCATTATACCCTATGGGGCGAAAATGGGAATGGGGAAGGGTAAATGGGGATTGGGGACTTACCGCCCCGCCGACCTCGGAATGGGGCGGTAAGTCCGCCATCCGCCATGGCGTAAAGGGACTTTGCGCCATGGCCGGAAAGTCCGTCGATGGCGGAAAAAATCCGCCAGGGTCGTAATGAGGGCCTTTATGTCTTTTCTCCAAGAAGGCCACCAGAAGTGACGTTTAATTTTTTCCTCCGTTTTAGCGATACCAGGATGTCCTTCCATTAAAGATTCATGATGATGGGCAATAACAAGTTCTTGCAATTCTTTACTTGGCAGAAACAACTGCTCCTGGAAGTAGGGTAAGTCATCCTTAACGGTGTAATGAGGACCCTTCTGACTCCATTCCAGTAAGGTTGAAGAGTCTAGAAGTTGTTTTACTTGCGTTTGGATGTCCTCAATAGTGTGCAATGAGGTTAAGCCTAAGATTCTTTGCTCAGGTATGATGGACACAGGTTCTAAGCTCGAATTAGGTTCTTCCATGCCAATCCGGGATAAGGCGTCCGCTTTTCCATTCTTGCAGCAAGGGCGATAGGTAATTACAAAATCAAATTCCGCAAAGAATAGAGCCCAGCGGAGTTGTCGTGAAGATTGAGCTTTGGCCGTTTTTAAATACTGTAACTTTCTGTGGTCCGTAATTACGGTGATGGTGTGTCTTGCCCCGAGAAGGTAGTGACGCCAAGCCTTGAAAGCAGATTTGATGGCCAGTAACTCTTTATCGGTAATTGCGTAGTTGATTTCAGGAGGAGAAACTTTTCTGGATCAAAAGGCCACTGGGTGTAGTTGGTTAGTTTTTGGGTCTCTTTGCGACAGGACAGCTTCCATGGCCGAACTGGATGCATCGGTTTCCACTATGTACGGGAGATCTGGGTGCGGGTGCTTCAATACAGGTGCAGAGGTGAATTTGGTTTTCAGGTCCTGGAAGGCTTGTTCGGCCTCAAGAGTCCATTCGAAGCGTTTGTTTTTCTTTAGGAGAGCGGTGATGGGTTGGACTGTTCGGGAACATTCCGGGATGAATCTTCGATAGAAATTGGCAAAGCCGAGCATGCTCTGAACTCCCTTCACCGAGCTTGGAGATGGCCATTTGAGGATGGCTTCCACCTTTCGCGAGTCCATTCGGACTCCTTGAGGTGTCAGGATGAATCCGAGAAACTCAACTTCTGTGGTATGAAAAACGCATTTTTCGAGTTTTGCAAATAGTCTGTGCTGGCACAGTTTCTCAAGAACTGCCCTAACATGTTTTCTGTGATCAGATTCTGAAGAAGAGTACACCAGGATGTCGTCAATATAAAGAATGACACAGACATCGATAAGTTCCCGAAGAACATCATTCATAAAGTACTGAAAGGCGGCAGGTGCATTGCACAAACCGAAGGGCATCACCTGATATTCGAAGAGCCCAAACTTGGTGCAGAATGCAGTCTTCCATTTGTCGCCTTCTTTTATGCGCACCAGGTGATTAGCTCCTCGGAGATCTAACTTGGTGTACACACAAGCGTCTTTCACCTGGTCGATAAGCTCAGGGATCAAGGGCAGAGGATAACGATTCTTAATCGTTATTTGATTTAGGGCGCGATAGCCTATACACGTTCTAAGGTCGCCTTCTTTTTTCGGCACGAAGAACAGAGCTGAAGAGACAGGAGACTTGGACGGGCGAATAAAACCATTGGCTAGGTACTGATCTAAATACTGACGCAAATGCAGGTTCTCAGGTTCCGTAACAGCATAAATCCTACTACAAGGTAGTTGAGCATTGGGTACCAGATCAATTTGGCAATCATAAGACCGATGGGGAGGTAACGTGTTAGCCTGTTCTTTCTGAAAAACGTCTTGGAATTCTTGGTATTCTGACGGTAGCTGTACAGGGGTGGAAGTTGCTGAGGCTAGACCCATAGCTGGATTTCTTGGATAACAAGTTGGTTCACAATCAGGAAAACCTATCTTCTTTGCTCGCCAGTCAATTCTGGGATTATGTGTTTCTAACCAAGGAATTCCAAGAATTACTTGAAATTGTGGGGCCTTGATCACATCAAACACGATTGCTTCCCGATGTCCATCCTTACCCACCAGTGTCACTTGAACAGTGGAATGCGTTACAGGCCCTGAGGCTATTTCGGTTCCATCTACTGTAGTAATGACATCTTGGGTTACTTTCGGGTCGGAGAGGAAGCTTAATCCTGGAAGCCAATTCACGGTTTATGTAATTTCCAATAGCTCCACTGTCGATGTATGCTTTTATAGCATGCAACTGCTGAGGCTGTTTTGGGTCCACGAACACCATTGGCATGACAAAATGCGAGGTCAAAGAGTTAGTTTTCAAGCTTGGCAAGCGGACCCCTACGCTTTCCGGGCTAGGTCGTTTCCCGAATCAGGTGTCACTAATTCGTTATCAGTAGCTCCAACCACCTTCTTAAGTGGTTTAACTGGACAATTTCGAAGAAAGTGACCGGAAGTCCCGCAATACAGACAAAGTTGCATTTGCCGCCTTCTCTCTCGTTCTTTCTGCGTTAATGGTCCTTTAACATCACCGATTTGCATAGGTTCAGATACGTCGGTACTCTTGGAGTTAGCGTGGGTTTTGATCGGTGCTCGGTTTTCATACTTGAACCGATCTGCTTTTCTATTTTGAAGTCTGTGATCAAGTTGAACCACCAAGTCAATGTAGTCTGCGCAGACCTGGGGTGGGTTTACTATCTGAGCTAGAACATCCTTAAGCTCTCCGCGCAGGCCTCGATGAAACAATGTGATCCTTTTGCTTTCTGGCCATCCAGTTTCCACAACCAGTCTGTTAAAGGTGGCTATGTAGGACAGAAGATCCTGATTACCTTGTCGTAAGGATAGCAGTTCGTTATCAAGGGCCTGTCCTTGAGAGTGTCGAGCGAACAATCTTTCCATGCTGGCCTGGAAGCCCTGAAAATTCTGGAGAATGGGATCATCCTGATTTACCAATGGAATAGACCAATCGGCAGCACTGCCACTGAGGTAAGATAGTATAAAGGCTACCTTGGTCTGGTCGTTAGGGAAGGCTCCGGGTCTGCATAGAAAGTGTAAACGAAATTGGTTCATAAAGACGGCATATTTCTTGGGATCCCCCGCAAAACGTTCAGGCGGGGCCAAAGGCATGTGTCCAGGTAGATTAATTTGTACCGGGTTACTCAAACCCACTGATGTGGAAATGTCTCCGGAATTAGGTAAAGGAGTGTGCCCTGGCTGGGCCTGTAATAACCTTTTGGCTAGGTCATCTGTTCTTTCCTTGGATAAGATCAGTTCTCTTTTGAGAGCGTTAGTCTCCTGGCGGGCTGAGTGCACCTCCGCCCGTAATTCCCCCAAAAGCTGGGCCAGCTGGTCAGTCTCGGATGTCTCCATAGCGCCCGGGTGGGAAATTGTGGGTAGGCTTCGCGTTCTGTAACACTCACCTGATTCCCACGGAGGCGCAGGTCTGGCTTCGAGTGCAGATGCTTCTTCAATGGTGAAGCTCAGGACTCTGAAGATGGACAGGAAGGGCCCTCTACTCTGGCTTCTCCGGCTCGCAGGAATATTCCCCTGTGCGTGAAAAGGGAGTATTACCTACTGACTGAGTTATGCTCAAGCCTCCCACTCTCTTCCAACCCTCCACAATACCCTTCCACGATTCCCCGTGAAGTCTCACCTTAGGGTCAGGAAGGATGAGCTCTCCATCCTGTTTCTGATGCAGGGGCGCGATGAAACCCAGTTACTTCACTGGATTGAGGATTGATGGGAGTTCAGGTAAGCTTGACTATTCAGGTAAGGCTCTGTAAAAGTTCTGTTGCAAGTTCAAAAGTCCAAGCTTAATAATAATGTTCATTGTCTTTTTGCAGCAAGCGCTAATGCTTATGTCTTTTTTCCCCTTAGGGGCCGGGGTTCGGAATGCCGGAGATATGGCGCTGACCCGAAGTGAAACGTGCATTTCCAGTTCCAGTAAATGGCAGGTTAGTTCTGGATGAGCGCTCGGGAACTGTCTTTGCATATGCTCATTCAATGTCTTTGTCTTTTTTCCCCATAGGGGCCGGGGTCCGGAAAATGCCTGGAAGCGGCAAGACCCGAAATGAAATGGGAATGACCCAACAGGTAAGTCTTATTCCCTTCCTTCTCTCACCTCTTATTCTTGTCTTTTTCTCTAGGCTCTGGGAAGTGGCTGTGTATCCGGATGATCGCTGCTGAAGATGGAGGAACCCAGGAAAGGTGAGTGAAATGCAGCGCTGCAGCGATCGTAACGAAATGCTTTTAAAAATAATGTCTTCCCTTTCAGGATCGTCGGTGATGTCTCCGTGGTGCAGATTTAGCTGGTAAGGTCTCTTGTCTCCCTTTGCAGGTGGCCCGGGATGCTGACAGGCGTGGCTGAAGTCCAGATGCAGGAGCTAACACGGTGAGCATCCAGCTGCGAGGAGCAGAACAACGCGAAGCGTGAGTTGCTGATCGGGTGTGGTTTAAATAGCTTTGGAAGAAGTTCCTAGTGTGTATCCTTCCTCCGATCAGGTATGTATCCTTCCCCAACCACACCCGGGTGGAAAGTAATCCCACAGGTAAAGTAGTTCCATTCAGGCCTCAAGAGGGCCTGGATGTGGCAGCATGGTCTGCATCAGGTAAGTGCACATTAAAACACTTGAACACATGTCTAGCTTTATGAGCCTGGCGCCTAAGGCGCCAGGACAGGGGTCCAACATGAGCCTGGCGCCTAAGGCGCCAGGACTGCGTCCAAAGGGCCCCAGCTTGGGCCCGCTGGCACTCCCCTGGGGGAAATGATGCCTGCCTCTGGGGTTGCTGGGTCGGACCTGGCTCCTTGGAGGTAGGCATCATGACAATAATGTGCACATTACAAATGGTCCGTTATTAGCTCCCTCTTCCTCTCGCGGGACCCGGAAAGGACGTCTGGTTTTACCAGATGTCTGTTCCGGGTCCCGCAAAGGGAACCTCGTAATAGGCACTCCCGTAATGAAGGGTGCCGTTCCCGTACCGGCACCCTTCATTACAGGAGCGCCAGGGTCATAATGAAGCCCTATGGGCCTCATTACGAGGTGGGCGGTATGGGATTACCGGCACCGGTAAGGGCACCGGTGCCGGCAATCCCTTACCGCCCTACTATGAGTTCTCTTTGCGGGTCCTCCCTTAACGCCTGGTTTTTCCAGGCATTAAGGACGGGACCCGCAAAGGGACTCTGGAGCTAATAACGGTACCGCAATTTGCGGTACCGTTATTAGCGCCTTCCCCATTCCCATTGAGCCCTATGGGGGCTCAAATGGGAATGGGGAAGGGCCTTGGTGAATGGGGAATTACCGGTCCCGCCAACCTTGGAATGGGCTGGTAATAGCTCCATTTACCAGGGCGGAGTCGGTAAGGTTTTGGAGGCAGCCATGGCGCTAATAGCGCCATGGTTACCTCCAACCTCGTAAGGAGGCCCTATGTCTCACTTTTCAGCGCATGCAGCAGAATTGGTAGCGCTTAGTGTAACGCTCGAAAACCACACAGGGCAGGAAGTGACGGTGTATAGAGACTATGCCTATGTGACATCAACCGTACACGCAGGGCTAGCATGTTGAAAAAGGAGGGGCTACCTCAGAGCGACCGGCACTCTAGTGCAGCACGCATCCTTATTGGACAGGCTTATTAAGGCACTAAAACTCCCAGTAGCCATCGCTATAGTTAAATGCACAGCACATACTGAGCAAACTTACTTTATCTCTTGCCGGAATGCAGCCACAGACGAAGAGGCCAAAAGGGTTGCATATTCACCAGATATTTCGAGTTTTGATACTACAGATGTTAAGGAGAAAGTTGTCACAATTATGGTGGCAAACAAAGGATTTAATCATTTACCAAGAACACAATTGATGGAAATTCAAGCCAGTGCACCACAGGAAGAGCAGGAATTATGGAAACGGGGGGTGGGGAGTGCTTTTTACCCCCACAGAAGCATTATGGCGACAGGATAGCACTGGAAAGCCAGTAATGCCAGTAGCATTGTTAAGGGTAGCGCTTGAGCAGCTGCACTACCCTGCGCGTGTAACTAGGGAAAGTCTTGCTGCAACAATTGCAGAGGACTGGTTCGTACCAAACCTGTTAGAGCACATGGCATTTCATGTAGTAAACTGCATTGTATGTTAAAAGGTTACCACTGGGCATACAATGCGAATGATTAGAGGAGTGATTCCTTGACCGAATGGTCCTTTTCAGCATTTACATATTGACTATGCTGATATAATGCAAGTATGTAATGTATATAGGTGTATGATAGTGGTGGTGTGTCCCTTCTCCAGGTGGATCAAAGCAGGTCTGTGCACACACCCTGATGCCACTTGTGCAGCATCATTTTTAGTATGAGAAGTCTTTCCAAGATAGGGAGTGTGTGAGGTGCTGAGATCCGATAATGAACCCCACTTTGTTAATGAAGTATTTTAACCGATTAGTTTATTATTGAATATTAAGCACAAGTTCTTCTGCTTATTATCTGCAATCAAACAGGATATGTGAGAGACTCAATGCTCTTCTTAAAGAGATGATCGCCAAGCTTAAATTGACATGGAAGAAGGGATGGCTACATTGCCTGCCCCTAGCCTTGTATGCGTTAAGGAATCAGCCTGGGTCAGATCACCACCTCACACCCCACGATCTAGTGACAGGGAGGCAAATGAGAATGCCGCCTTTGTCTCCTCCATCGAGGAGCAGAAGTGATGCCCAGAAGACTGCGCAAATGTTAGGAAATGTGTTAAGTATGACCGCTAGTATCTCTGTCATTTCAAATCAACTCAAGCACCAGGGGGGTCGGTCTCAGAACACAGATGAAAACCATTCAGCAACCAGACCTGCAGAACTAGTACCAGTACCGGCACTATTCAGTGGTGACTCTTTCCTAATAAGGAATTTTACTAGGAAGTGGCATGAGCCCAAGTTCAATGGGCCATTTATAATTGAGAATATTACTCCTTCAGCAGTAAAAGTCCAAGGAAGACGTGCTTGGATTCATCTCAACAACGTCAAGCTCTACACTGGTGAGACCGTCACACCCCTAACAATTGATCCAGAAGCAAAACAAAAAGAAGAAGTTCAGCATGTGCGGACTCAATCGATGATGAGGAAGAAAGACGGCAAGGTTACTGACTAAATAAATGCAAATGTGCATTTGGACTGTGGCTCTCCCCGGACACTCTTTATAGATATTTTAGCAGGAGTGCAAACTCAGTTCTTGAGCCACAGGAATCTTTGAAAAATTAACTTTAGAAAGTTGTTGAAATGTTACGGATATGTTAAAGCAGCAACATTTAATAAGAAATCGGAAGCGTGAGCAGTACGCTGATTCATTCCTTACAACACAATTGTTTGGCCGAGTCTATGGTTATGACAAATGACGATTGCCCATAGGCTCCTACTCATATTTATCCTCAGAGCTTATCCTGCTCTTGTTGGGCTTAGTGTTGACATGGACATTTTTTTTGCAGGAACCTAAAAATGGCCCTGCGTTAAGGAGGCTGCTTGTGACAATAGTTGAGGAAATCCTGCAGCTACCTGATTTACCAGAATTGCCTGATTAAAAAGGGTTGTCCTTCCTTAAAACAGTTTACAGGCAAAATGAGAAATAGTGAGATTGGTACGATTTCAGAAAATGAGCAAGCCCAACGGAGTTTGAAATGTCATGTATGGCTGGGATTAATATGTTGGTTTCTGATATACGTATGTGCAACCATACTTTCTGTCTTTCTGTTTCTCCTGTTTAGCATTCCTTAATATCTTGATGCGCCTTTTGAGATTTAGACTACTATGGTTTCCCCTACTACAGGGACTACTCTTGGGTTGCTGAGAAAATAAGAGGGAGACACAGGAGGAGTACAGAGGGAGACAGCAATTAAATAAATAATTATCTAGATAGCACAGCACATCTGGGCATAACATGTGGTATTAGCACATGAAAAAGATGGGAGAAAGAACGTCTAAAGAGAGTTGCTTTGTTTGTGCCCTCATACCGTATGCCATGAATGCTGCACAAACTTTCATTACCAGAGAAATCCTGGAGTACGATGCCAGATGACTTTTTCATCTTACAGCATGCATGACAAGAGGCCAGTTTCAGGGGAGTTGGGCAGTGCTTTAAGTGGGATAAGAAATTGAGGGGGGGCCCTTGTTTGGGGGCGTGGCTTTCGTTGTGGGCGTGGCCTAAAAGTGCACAAATCATAGTAAGGTGCGCAAACAAATATATAAATGTATGTGAGCATATATATGTTTGTATGCGTACTACTATGGTGTGTGTACTTTTCAAGCCATATTTTATAAACATAGCAATGTTACATATTTCTATGTTTATAAAAGGTGGCTTGAAAAGTGCACAAACCATAGTAAGTTACGCACACTTGTGTGCTTACCTTACTATGGTTTGTGTACTTTTCAAGCCACCTTTTATAATCATAGATATTTGTAACATGTTTCTATGTTTCTAAAAGATGGCTTGACACGTAAACAAGTCAAGGCATCTTTTATAAAGCGTTGATGACGGACAAAACAAACCGCAAGGTGGCTTTGTCCGTCGACAAAGCGTTATAAAAGATGCCTTGAATTGTGCACGTTTCAGGCCGTCTTTTATAAACATAGAAATATTTCTACCTTTATAAAAGATGGCTTGAAACGTACACAGTTCAAGGCATCTTTTATAAAGCTTTGCCGACGGAGAAAGGCACCTCGGGCTCTGTGATTTATCTGCTCAGAGCACATAGATCACTGAGCCCGAGGCGTCTTTCACCCTGTGCGAACCCGCGGGCTCCGTGATTTAATCTGCATATTAGATCACGGAGCCCGCGGGGGTCAGTGACCTGGGGAGGAAAAACAAAGGGACAGTAACTTCCTCTGATGACCCTGATGAGGGGTCATCAGAGGGAGTTACACTAACTAACTGACAGAAGTGCCGCCAGCCTCAGCGTCGCTGTGGCTGGCTGGCACTTCTGTCAGCTTGGCCGACATACTGACGGGCGCATCTCCCGTCGCGGCTGCGGCCGCGGCGGGATAATGCATCCCGCCAATGTTGTGTGGGACGGGGGGCCCCGGCTGGGCCCCGGCTCAGCCCCACTTTATGGAGACTGACGGGGCCCGGCCCCGGCAGGCCCCGGCCCACTTAAAGCACTGGAGTTGGGCCACCTTGAGATGGAGATCGAAATGGTTGTTTCCATTCCAGGATGATTATATTAAGACTACACAAATGGAAAAGGAGCCTGCATGGAAAAGCAAGATGCTCACGTATACTAGGGCAGGAAAGGATGAAGTGGTCATAAAGGAAATGAAGAAGATGGACTGTCCTGATAAGGAAGAAAAGCATTGGGCGCCTGGATGCTGGGAACGATCTCAGACGTTAGTTTATGGACTGAAAACCAAGATAGGATGCGAAGAAGGACTGATGTCATGTGCATCTCACCTATTGAAGTCAGAATATGTGCAAAAGGTGAACGATGAGTGCTTAAAGTCGTGGGCCGACATGGGTGGAAGATGAATCAGGTCCAATGATGGTGGTGCCATTGGCAAATGCGACCTTGTGTTTTCAAAGAAAGGGGAAAAGACACATGGGAGATAATGTAGGGTGCAAGAATACAGTCAATGTCTCTAAAATGGGAGCAGGGACAGCCGTCCTAATGGATCGACACTGGGCCTGTGGACCCAGAGCCTATATGAAGTTGCCCAAGGATTGGGGAGGGACATGCTCCATAGTGATTATTCATGTTCCAGCATCAGTTATTCCAAAGAGTGACCTGAACATTGGAGGGTTTCCAAAAGCAGATGCTCATATGAGGAAGAAGAGATCATTTGGATTTCTCAATGGGACAAAAAGGGAGAATTACTTTTCAGCTAAATCAATAGAAGCCTTTAATGCCATTCCACATGAACGCAGGTTGTTCAGTCAGACTTCAGCAATATTCACGACTATCTTTATGCCAGGGATCCAGACGATAGCGAATGCGAAGTGCAAATCACTCGCTGGGAGCTCGTCCAAATGATCAACACTACTATAAAGGGATTCAACAATATCAAGGAAGGATTGAGAACCATAATGTTGATGACTCTCCAGAAGAGGAATGTCCTTTATATGATCACAGCTATGGAAGGAGGTGTTTGCGCCAGAATCGGGCCAACATGTTGCAAATTCACAACTTGTCACGATGACGAGAATGGGACCTTAACGGAGGCCATAGCGTTAATGACAAACCTGCACAATAAGATGGAAGATGAAGTAGAAGACATTGCAGATGACAACTGGTTTGAATCGATCTTCTCATGGGTTCCACAATGGATGGCTAACATCTTCAAGTTTCTTGGAGCACTATTGGTGATCATCATGTTTGGATTCTGTGTGATCAGGATAGTAATCACACAGTGTAAGAAGTCAGTGAAAAAGGCAGTACAAATGAAGGTCATGATCGATGTTGAATCAGCGTTTGGACCCAAGGAGATGACGGATGAAGAAATCAGAAAATATATAGAGGCCAAAATCCTAGCACCTGAAGGAACGAAGTTCTTGCATCAAAGGAACCAAAAGAAGTATGTAGGATTATGGATCTACTGTAACCCGAATGGACAATGTAGCCCCATGACTTGAAGCCTTGATGACCATGCAGAATAAGCAGGATCCCTGAAAGGAGTAGTGAAAATGTAGACTCTAAAGAAGCACTTCTTCAAGAGAGGATGTCTAGATGTGAAGACTGATGTAGGAGTGGTCAATGTTATGTTATGTTATGTTATTTTGCATTTATATAGCGCCTTATATACCATTGGTATGGTCGGAAGGCGCTGGTAGGTTGAATGCCCTTGGGAACCGAAGTTCAGGTCAGTAGAGAGAGTAGAGAGAGTTAAGGTCCGTGTGAGCACCGGGTATGTGTGCAGCTGGTGCGGTATTCGTGTAATAGCTGCTTCTTAGCGGTAGGTGTGGTGGTTGAGAGATCAGGAGTATGTGTTAGTTCTGGCAGGATTTATCCAGCCCGGATGTGGCTGTGTTAGGCCTGAGGAGAACGCCTGGCTTGGGGGTGTGTAACCAGCAGTGTTTACTTAGAATGATGTGGAGTGTGCGGCAGATGTTGGTATGACAACAGTTATACTGAATGGTGTCATAGTATCTCTGTGTTCTAGCTGAGTGGTGGTGTAAAGGAGAGAGTAAGCATGGTGGTGTGATATGATGGGTTATATGGTCCGCACCCAGTATCTCTGTGTTCTAGCTGAGTGGTGGTGTAAATGAGAGAGTAAGCGTGGTGGTGTGATATGATGGGTTATATGGTCCGCACCCATCCCCTCTACTCACTCAACCCCTCTACTCACTCATCCCCTCTACGCACTCATCCTCTCTACGCACTCGTCCCCTCTACATACTCGTCCCCTCTACGCACTCGTCCCATCTACGTTCCCCTTTTTTCATATGCACTCATTTGCTTGTATGCATTCGTATGTTCTCCATATTTACCGGACCTACCCATTAGTCTGTTCTATGCAGTCCTCCACTCTACACATTCTTCTGCTCAGCTTATCCATCCCGCTCTGCTCATCCGTCCGCTCCTCGCATTCTGTATGCATTCGGTACTCATCCATTTTACATGCTTATCCATTCTAGGCACTCACCTGGTCTGTGTAACTCATCCACTCTAGGCGTTTGTCCGCTTTATCCCCTTGCGTGCATTACACCTTCGTCTGCTCTACGCATTCACCCACCCTATGCAATCACCTGCTCCCCGCACTCACCTGGTCTCCGCACTCACCGCTCCCTGGACTCGGCAGCTTCCCGCACGCATCCGCTCTCCACACTCATCCACTCTCCACCCTCATCCGCTCTCCACCCTCATCCGCTCTCCACCCTCATCCGCTCTCCACAATCTTCCGCTCTCCACACTCATCCGCTCCCCACACTCATCCGCTCCCCACATTCACCCGCTCTCCGCGCTCACCCGCTCCCCGCACTCACCTGCTTCCCGTGCTCCCCGCACTCATCCGCTCCCCGCACTCATCCATTCTATGCATCTATGAATCCGCTCCCTGTGCTCGCCCGCTCCCCGCCCTCATCCGCTCCCCACCCTCATCCGCTCCCCGCCCTCATCCGCTCCCCGCCCTCATCCATTCTATGTATCTATGAGTCCTCTCCCCGCGCTCATCCGCTCCCAGCGCTCATCCGCTCCCTGCACTCATCCACTTTATGCACTCGTGCTTTCCACACGCTGTCATGATCACTGCTTCCAAGGAGCCAGGACCAGCCCAACGTCCTTGGAAGCAGGCCCCTAACCCTAATCCTAGGCACCAGCCGGTCCCCACTGGGACCTTTTGGACCTTGTCCTGGCGCCGGTGGCACCAGGCTCATCAAAACCATCGGTCCCGGCACTGGAAGCGCCGGGCTCATAATATGTTTGAAGATGCTTGGGTGGACTTACCTGCAGCAGACCATGCTGCTTACTTACCAGCCACTTAGAAGTCCTCGGTGAACAGGAACTACTTTCTTACCTGGGTGGGGCAAGCTCCACTCCCTGGATACAGCACTGGAACTCTTCTGGAACTGGAACTCTTTTCTTACCTAGGCGGGGCCGTGGAGGAAGATGCCTCATCACTCCAAGGCTATTTAAACCACACCCGATAGATGAAACGTGCTTCGCGTTATTCTGCATCTGCAGCAGAACGCTGACCGAGTCTGTTCCAGCCTTTCTTCTTTCGATCCTGAACCTGCAAGAATTATACTTACCATTCCTGTATCCAGTCAACAGCAGCACCTGCAAAGACAAGAAACAACAGGTTAGCAAGGCAACCTTTACTCGCAGTGCTTACTCACCTGATCCATCGGCTGCGGCCATTTCTTCACGCTGCACCTCCGCCTGTGAAGACAAAAGCATTGTTATTACTTACCGGCACCCCGCGAATTCCGGATTTCTTCACGCTGCATCGCCGCCTGTGAAGACAAAAGCATTGTTATTACTTACGGGCATTCCGCGGACTCCGGCGCTGCAACCCAACTTCTGAAAGACAAAAGAAGAGACATTAGACAGGAATTTACTTACGCCCATCGCGCTCGTCGCAATAGAACGCCTGCAAATACTCCGGCGTCTCTTCAGCACGAACTAAGCTGCAAGGGAAAAAGACAGTTAGAGCGCTTGCATTTACTTACGCATTTCCAGGTGCTTCACTCCATCTTCCATCTCAAGAGTCCTGCAAGACAAAAAGGGAAAAGCATTATACAGAGTCCTGTTCAATATTAACGTGCCACGCACCTAAAGACTATAAAGACTAAAAAGGTGTCTGGAAACTCACTGCTCGTGCAGTTAACGACGGTAACGATCCTCTGAGTTCAAGAGGCCTATGTTTCACCAGTGAAGGAACTGGCAACGGCACCCTGCACCAGACGCAGATGGAGAGTCCAGCATTCACCTATTTAAGGTGAGCACGTTGACCTGGGGGCTCTATGGAGAAGCTAGGAAGAGAGAGAGAGAGGGACATTCAACAACCCAGACCATTAACCCCCATATTCTTTCACCTGCAGAAACCTCACCCTACGAGTTCGACACACAGTGCGAAGAGGTTCGACCCCAGAAGCCAATCGAGTCCTGCACATCACTTTTCGAGTCACAGACACCTTCCTGCCAAGACCAGCGCCTCCGTGGGAATCAGGTGAGCGTTACACACATTCAACAGCATTATCTTGTTCTATCTATTCATCTCTACACTCATCTGTTCTATACCTTCATCCACTCTGTACACTCATCCGCTCCGTACACTCAACCAGAGTGGGGAATGTAGAGGAGGAGCCGAATGCCTCTACCAGATGTCCTGCCCCTATTTTACCTATATGTTGGAAACCGGAAATGGTGACATGCGCAATGCCAGTAATGATGCCTATAGCACGAAAGCCTTTGAGGTGAGGTTTCCTTTGAGAAAACCCTATCTGATGTATCCTCAGAGAACTGACGGTCTTCTGGAGGAAATCCCAGAGGGAATATGAAGATGAATGAAAGAGAAGATTGGTGGCGTCATATGAAGTAAAGGTAACGCACTGAGGAGAATAATTGAAGGAATGGATGTATAGCCCGTACAAAATCTGATGACAAAATAAAGAATCAAGTGACTTTTAGTACACGGAATGAAGATTGAACGTGCAAATACCACTGCAGAAAATGCAAGCCGTTTTTATAACTGTACAGATGCAGCAACGTAAGTAGACTAAGTAATCATGAAGGCTGGCTATACGTAGTGAATAGACTGCAAGAGGTGCCGCCATTATGTAGAATCTGGATATACGATGTTGCAACTTTAGTAAGCCAGGACTCATGACGAGAAGGGCTGGAAGTGTGGCTCAGCAGAGAAAACAGCTGAAGATCGAGGAAGGATCGAGAAGGCTGTCTGGCCCAGTGTCAAGGGTTGGGGCTGCCAAGAACTGGTTATCTATTCGTAAGGATACAAAGAACGTGAGAAGTGAGGCAAGGCCCTCTTAAGGTGCGAAGGAGAGACACTATGAGTGCCAAGTTGCATTCATTTCATACTATTAAATACAAAAAAGGAGCTAAAACACAGTCTCCTGTCACATGGGGTATATGGAAATAGAAACTAGTAACTGGGCAAGCAGCACCAAGACTTGAAGATAAGAACGTGCTCACACTCCCTTCTATTCACAGGAGCCGTGATACTTTGCAAGGCCAAGCTCAAAGACAATACAAATGTCAGAAGGCATGAGTGATGATAGATGTTGGGTTAATGTAACGCTTATCTGGACTCCACAGGAGCGTAATTATCCCAAAGCCTGATGAACTGCTAAACTAGTGCCTTAAAAGGTACTCCCTGTCGTAAAAGAAAGAAGGAACAAGAATAGGGGGTGCTGTGATTGATAAGAATGGTGAAAACTATTAGACGTCTTCCTCTTTTGAAATAACTCCCCTTATTTTCTAAGACCCACTCTCCTCACTTGTGTTTTATGTTGAGGGAGCTCTCCAACCTGCTATCACACAGGGGCGCGTTGATATGGAGGTTCTGAACATTGAGGTGCTGTTGACTCTGGAAACCTCTAAAGGCAAGTGTCATAGATGTAGATGAGCCTCTTGGCAGAACTAAAGAGGAAAAAGGCTGATCTCTCTGTGAAGATTAATGTATTTTCTTAGTTGGAGAGATCTCTCTTACTGTGGCTTAATTCTTCTTTTCTTTAGCAGATCCTTAAAAGAAAAGGCTTTAACAAAGAGTTTTGAGTTTCAAGGCAAAGAATATAAAACCCTTTCTTGAGGTAAGTTGAAGCGCTTGCTATCGGTTAAGCGCACAAAAAATGGAGAGGTCTTCGGTAACCTAATAAGGTGTTTTGACTGAGGTAAGTATGCACGCGTATTCAGGAAGAAAAACGCAGTGCAGCATAGGTTCATCTTGTCAGAGAAAACTGTTATCTTTTACTGCAACGCGCAATTCTCAACTGTGAGGTATATCTCTATGGAGCTTTAGGTAAGTTTGCACGTAGGTTTTATCTTCACTATTAATTCTGTAATGTTCATTCTTTAGCTAATGTACCTTTTGTTTGCGGGTCTTTGGTATACGAAAGACTACTGCGGAACGTTGCTGCGACTGTGAACGGAGGCTGCGGGCTGAAGAGGAACAGTGATGAAAGAAGAATTCTTCCACTGGAAAAACTGCGGCGGCAGAAAACTTTGGTCAGGTAATTCTTGTCAGTGGTGTCTAGGTAATTCTGTGAAACTGTTGAATGGTTAATATTCTTTTTCTTTGATTTTGTAGGTTCTGTGAACAGATGCGCTGGTAGCGTTGCACTGCTGTCAGTGGACCAAACGCGAACCGCACGTTGCAGCAGAGGCGGGGCTTATGTAGCCCTCAAGGTCCAAAGGCTAGTTCACTGATAAAAACTTGCCCATGACCCACAGGGCGGTCGTTTTAGGGATATGGGTATGCTATTGGATCCTATGGAACTCTATGGTGATTTAATGCTGTGAAGTGTGTGAATGCCATGTGTGCCAAGATAACACCCACCGGAGGCCTGCTGATCTATACAACGAATCCCGTCTGGCCTGAACTCCTGCATCTAGGTTAGGAACCCTGGAGGTGCTCACGACAGTTAATTGGGTGGGGAGGCATGGTCAAGTCCACCCACCAACACCTGGGGTACCAGTTTACGTGCTGCTAGTGACCCGAATATTCCAGAAGGGTACAAGCATACTCCCTGTTTTAGACGATTGGGATTAAAACAGAAATACTTTGCCAACTTCCTGAGTCAGTCTTATTATTTGGTGTAAGACTTATTCTGCATCCTCCTCTATTGAACGATGTGTTGCCTCAGTCAAAAGGGCCACAAGGGTCCATAATGGCACTTTGGGCAGATGAGCATGCACTTAATTGACAAAATGTATAATGCTCAAGAATGTCTTTAAAGAAATAGGCATGGAAGAGTGGGCTTAAAAGTCACTATGGTCACAAAAACTGTCCAGGGGGACAGGACCTCTTCACAGTACCTTATTTTTTTATCTTTGGTGGCTCTGCAACATCAGGCCAGGTGTCTAGAAGTTTCCTGAGGCAGTGATTTGGTGTCATGTTTGTGAGCTATTTGACTGGGTCCAACATGGGGTGCAATACAAGCAGCAATGGCGCGTGGCACGAAGAATCGTTTGACAAAATGGTGATTTGCAGGTCGGTGTATCTCACAAGTAGTTCGTTGCTGGAATTAGGGCCCAGTGATGTTCCTTGACTTCTGGGTTGCTCGGGGCCCAATCAAGGGTCTCCAGGGCCATAGTGAGTCAAAGGCATAGCCAGGATTGTGTAACAAGTGGGTCCTAGAGCTAGTGTAGTAGGGCCCACCCTAAAGGGAGCCTGCAGAGGGACATGCATTTGTTCTGAATGTGCAGGAGTGACAAAGCATAGATAGGGAACCTAAACCATTCATGCGGGATTCATTAGAAGAGCCAAGTCAGCAACAATGCACAGACGATGTTTTCAATGCATTTTCATAGTGTAGCACCTTCCCCATACACCAACCTCTCCTTCAAATAATAACACTCAATTTGCCATGTCCCTGTTAAAAATTGTTCATGGTCCAATGACCCTTCCTGGGCCCCAGCCTCGCATACACAGACACACACACAGAGCAGTACACACACACACACACACACATAGCACATACAGAAACACAAATTCATGCACATGTATACACATTCATCCACCAGTCACATACTCTTACAGTTTGTCTGTCATTCAAACAAGCACCGAGAACATTCATACTGCATTCTCCTTCACTCCAGTTCTCGCACCAATGTATACCATTCACACTTCATTAATTCATATGATTGCACTTACAGACATCCCCTTGCATACATACATGGTACATACACACACACGTGCACTTACACACACCCTCGCAATCATGTACACATACATTCATACCTACATACAATCCTCACACACATGCATACACACAAGCAAAAACACTTTTTCTGCCATTACCTGTTTCCCTCCAGACTCGCTACGCCGCCGCCTCTTCAGCTGCTCTTTAGGCCTCCACCTCCCGTACCACAGACAGACACCAGGAAACAGAGATAGGTTCCTGGTTCCTGAAATGCAGGCAGCATGGTCCGTTATCAGTCTCATCTGCTCAACACATGGATTTTCGGGAGAGAAGAACCCTGCTGCTCAGGCCGCACAGTGGAAGTTGTAAATGCCCACTCAGCTATGCTGAGTGGGCATTTACAGATTTTGGGTGGGCCTTGCCCCATAGGCCCTACCCTGTCTATGCCTCTGCAGTGAGTCCTTGTGTTCTGCCCTCTCACTGGCTGCAGGGACCTTGGCTGAGGGTATCCTTCACCTCCAGTGAAGATGGTCCTGGTTCCAGTGCAGCCAGCAGTGAGGCCTTGGTCCAATAGCAGTCACCCTGACTGTTCACTGGAGAATGTTAGGGGACAGAGGTCTCTTCTGCCTTTGATGCCTTTTGTTTTCACCTCTGAGGCAGAGAGGACTTTGGAATGGAACAGCATTCCACACAGAGGTCCAAAGGTATATATTTCCTCATGTCATGATGGTCCAAAAGTGATTCGAAGAATGAGGGGGTGCCCTGCTCCTTTTAAAGACGTAGGGGGTCATTACAAGTTGGGCAGTAAGGGATACCGGGCACCGTTAAGGAGACCGGTGCCAGTAATCCCTTACTGCCCAATTTCCGAGGTCCCTTAGCGGGTCCCACCAGGAACGGCTGGTCTGACCAGCCGTTCTGGACGGGACCCGTTAAGGGACCTTGGGCCTTATAACGGGCCCGCAATTTGCGGACCCGTTATTAGCGCCTTCCCCATTCCCATTGAGCCCTATGAGGGCCCTATGAAGGCTCAAATGGGAATGGGGAATGGTTTGTTCAATGGGGACTTACCGGTCCCGCCAGGGTCGGACTGCACCGGTAGGTCCCCAATGAACAAGACCGGTGCCGGACCCGTTATTGGAGGCAGTCATGGTGCAAATAGCACCATGACTACCACCAATCTCGGAATGAGGCCTAGAGTACTACAGGGGATTGGATCTAGTGGACCTAGTGTAAGTGGCCCATTTATGCAGGAAATTGGTTGGACAGAAAAAAGAAAGAGAGCCCTAACAGAATCAAGATGTTAAGACCCTTCTCCAGGCCTACCTTAACTGTCTGGCTACTCTTACTCTGCCCTCTTTCCATGCCTGCTAGCTTCAGAGGGACTGCATTGAGCAGCCCCCAGGTGAGCCTGTGGTTTGGACATGTCAGTGCTGCCTTTGAAAGACAGATCCCTAGGAGACCTCCTTGGGACTTTGCATCCCAGCAGCAGGGAGGGATGCATACTTGACCTTTGAACCTGCTCTGTGCCTCTGCTGCCCTGGAGCTGGAGGTGATTGTAGGTTGTCTCAGCAAGGCACATGTTTGCACTATGATTTTGGCATGGAGCATTTATGAAAGAGGGTGTGATTAGCAGACAGAATTACCTACATCAGTTCATTATTCATGTAAATAAAAAGGCTTGGGCTATTCTGCCCTTAGCAGATGGAATTCTGTCACAGTAGTCCTTCACCATTGCCTGTGCTGGCTAAGGTTGAGGAATTTGTAGTTAAGAATATCTGAGACGGGGCCTTGGTGGACAAGGTAGCAGGTTTGTAATTGTTCCTTCTAATTGAATGGAAGCAGGTGTAGCTGCACCTTAACTGCTGCTGGGGTTGCAGATGTTCTTCTTTAGTGTTAGGATGAGGTGCATGCAACAGTTGTGTGCTCTTTGGTGCCTAGACAACCACTTGACTGGAAGGTGCCCGCACACACTGCCCTGCAATCAAGGCTTGCTGGAAGGCATCCATGCAGCAGCAGCGATGGTAGGATCCCACGAAGGTGGCAAAAGTGATGGGATGAATGTTAAGAGATGCTGATATATGTTATGTTATGGTATGTCACGTTCATTTATACCGTGCAACGCTACCACCCAAGGGCAGTCTCCAGGCGCTCACCTATATATAACGAATAAATGACAGTTCACCCTGAAAGGAGACAGAGGCTTGCAATGCGTCCACAGAGCTGTTTGCAAAAGATAGTGTGTAGTTAGGAATGTGTAGATGAACAACCCAGTGGGCATAAAGGAACTAGACAGCGGTAGACCAGGCCCAAGCCAGTACGCCCTGTTACACTTAATGTGGAAGATTGAAACGAGCACAAGATGCACAGGCAAGCCACCTTATACTCACAGTACTACTTCCAAACTACTCGCACGCCTGGGCAATAACGCCAAAGGCACAGCTGTGCCCTGCCATCTTACTCCCACAACCGCCACAACTAATATGTTTGTCTGTTTGTTTGTTTGTTTGTTTGTTTATTTCTATAACGCACCGAGCCCGCGCGTAACTGGGCACTTAAAGCACATTGCACTTGTTACAGAAGTAGTCATATAGCCGGTGACAAATTACACTTGTTACAGAGTGACCCATTACAAATATACAAGTAGCAGTAAGGTACATTGAGAGCAGGTACATTGCCAGAAGCAAGACATACATAAGTCATGGTAGCAGGTACAAGTTTCATGCAGTAAGAACAGGCAGTATGAAGCTATGGCTAGGGGCCTAGGGATAAAGGCAAAGAGCCTAATGCCATGGAGGGGGCGTGAGCAAACATAGCGCGCAGAGAGAGGCCTTGGATGTGTTGTACTCCTAGTGTCACAGTTAGTTCTTCGTAGTTAGCCAAGTGATGGACTTTCTCCTGAAGTTAGTGAAGGATTATGATAACTAGAAACATAGGCCCCAAAAGCAGACACAGACAGACAGCTAGAAACGGTGGGGGTCAAACAGGGTCAAACAGGGAAGGGTGGCCAATCTTGGGGGGCCATCCCCAAATTAAAATCATGCCGAGACCCTCCCGAGTAACAGCATTAGAGAGGGAAGGTCTGTCCGACAGCGCACATTGCAATGTCTCTCAGTGCATTCTGCAAAGACTGTCAACTCCCTGAACACCACGCTTTGTGCTGTGCTGTGCATTGGTCGAGGGTTGGCGACGCCAGTTCCTGCACTGACACATGCAGAGCACTGGATAGGGTGCCAGGTGTCCAGGGCTACCAAGCAATGAGGGCCGCAGCCAAGTTCCCTGTCCTGGGCAACGTATTCTATGCCCAGAACAGGTAAACAGGTTTTCTTCACTGTGCCATGTTCATGCCAGTCACAGGTTGGAGGTGGGTTTAGTTTCCTGACCTCACATCAAGCCTCATTTTTTTATTTTTTTATTTATACATGGTTTATTTAAACCTTAATCAATGATATAAAAACATTAAATACATTAATACATAAATGTGATGTAATATATACAATACAGTCAGCAATTCATGGTGTTAATAATGATAAAATAATTAGAAATTCATGTTGTCAAGGCCACAGATCCACATTTATCAACAATGTACCAGTTCTAATCAAAAGTGGAGTCACTCTACCTTCTAAAACATAGTGCCAAAATGGTTCTTCATTTAGTGAGGCCAATCGACATACAAAGTTGCCAAATGCTTCTATTATCAAATTTTGCAATTCCAGACATCCGATCACCAGATGTTTTATTGACTCCAATTCCCTCCCACAATATCGACCATCAGAGTTTTTTCAGTTTGGCTACTTTTAAACAATATTTCTTTTGTTGGTAGCAGATTGAACCTCATTCTTGTAATACTGGGCCTCATCACGAGCTTGGCGGTAACCCTTAAATGTGGCGGTAGCGCTTTTACCGCCGCATTTAAGGGTCCGCCAAATCACGGGTTTGGCAAATTTCCCCCCAGCTCTGAGCTGGGGAGAAATCCGCCGAAATTTTGCGCTATTACCGCCGGCGGGAAATCCGCCAGCGGTAAGAGCGCGAAAATTCCCCATTGAGCCCAATGGGGAATGGGGAATTCCCGAATGGGCTCAGTGGGGAATGGGCAATGCACGTTCCGCCAAACCCGTGATCCAGCGCTATTAACGCCGGGGGGTTGGCGGTAGGGCTTTTAACGCCGGCGCTGATAACGGCGGTGTTACCGCCCAACTCGTGATGAGGCCTACTGTCTCTTAATCGGCCATCTGGGCATTCTCTATATACTTCCGCATTTCCTTGGCTCTCGATGTATATTTGCATATGTGGAGTATGCTATTCTTGCATCACTGGTCATAGTCAAATCTACCTCCAACATTTTGGCTTTGACCTTATCAGGATTCTCTATTAGGACCTCCATGTTTATCCCATGTTGTGCCATGATGTTGATGCAGTCATCCCTAAATGGGACGATCGGCCCCTCTGCTGACTGTGCAATGTTTCTCCCCATCAACACATACAATGACTTCATCTCACTAGTTAATAGCTCCCTAAACAGCATCAGTTTCTTTACATGTAATGCACACCTCGGGGAGCTTAGGCCTAATTCGAAGGGCAGAATGGTGACTGGACACAATTCGGGAGGCCCATTTCTCCAAATCAACCCTTCTAGTTTACTCAGAGCGGGCCTTTCATTTTCAAGCCCCGTTTCCAGTCCGTATAGGAGGGCCGGCACTACTTTGGGGGCAAAGGCTAAAGCGGCAGTAGTTGTTCTTCAGATGTTTCATTTCGGCTGTGCATTGAATTCCTCTAGCCCTTAGCGCCTCTCTCCCGGCCTTTAAGTCTATAGGCCTTACTAAGGTTATGCCCAGATATTTTGTCGACTGAGAGACATTAGGCCCTGTTCGGCCTAGTCTCCAAGTGAAGTTTGTGGGCTTTTTCCCCCACCCACCATTCAAGGACATAACCATAGATTTGGAGGGATGGATTGGGACTCTGTTTAGAGCCAAGTACGTCTCATATTGGGTCAGGAGTGTCTGGAGCCCCACAGGCGTCCTGTCCAGAAGGATAACATCCTCTGCATACACAACCCATGAGCAGGGGTTGCCCTGTTTCCTCGGGGCGACCAAACCTGTTTTGCCTCAAAAGTCCCCCAGGTCGACAAAGAATAGGTTAAATATGCATGCTGCAAGGGAGCCTCCCTGCCTTAAACCGCGGGCCCTTTTAATTGGGTTGGTCACTACGCCCTTATTACCCAATCTCACCCTTACAGTGGAATTAGCGTGTAAAGGCCGGGATGGGGTGAGGAGAGTCACTCAGTGCTGAGTGACTTGCCTCTTGGGCAACGCATGCTCAGAGAGCGCTGAGTGAGTCATATCTGGATCCGGTGTCCCTCTGCACTCCAATGCTTGAGATTGGAGGACAATGGAAGCAAGGGACTGAGGAGTAGAAACTAGCATGGCGAGGAAGAGACGTGGAACAAACTGGGATGGCACTGTTGTTGGAACTGGCACCACAATACGTTATTTGCTGAGTTATTTGGAAAATTGACTTGAAAATGTTGAAATTTGCATTACAAATTTAAACTGACTGATTGGCACATCGAAAAGCACTCTGGCAAAATTATTTGTATCGTGGGGCTTTAAATGAGCACCCCTGGCAGAGTAGCACTGTATGCATACAACCTATTATAAGTAGCGCCCTGGAGTATTTGAACAACATCCAGGTATTATTAGCAAAATCCTGGCTTATTTGAGAAACACTCAGAAATACTTTTCAACTATTTCAACTCGGATGGCATTTAACTAACTAGCACGAGAACACATGTGTGCATTCTAGGCCTGAATCACAAAATCATTTGCCATCTTGCTTGAGCCACCTGCTCACAGAGTTAGGGAAAATGAATATAGTTTAAGTTCCGCCTGATTACCACACTACACCGCTATAAGTCATTCCCTCACTTAAAATCTTAGGATTCTTACACCAATTATCTAGTTGAAATGAGTCTGATGAAGCAGTGCTGTAGTGTTAATTAAGATACAATTTGTAGTGTATCAGACTTTTTTGGAAAGTTTTTAGCCAAAATTCTATAGCTAATAAACTTTAACTCGCTGGAAACATTTGGATGTAGTTTACTAAGACAAATGTCTGGCAAAATCCCATCCAAACTGGAAATATGGGGGAGAATGTGTTCAACGGTTTAAAAGTTATTAAGAAAACAAAAACCATCTGTTTTGGGCTACTCTCAGTCTATGCATCATAAAGAAAAAGGTGCTTCCATTGAACACTCCTAGTACGAAAACCTCTGGGTGGATTTGCACAAAATAAGAAACAGGTTGGGCACAAAGGATTGGAGATGTGCCTTTTCAATGGTTTGGTGTCAATTAGTCCAGTAGTTTTTAAAATATATGACAGAGAAGTGGGTGCCCCAGTCCCAAAAACATGTATATATCTCCCATGGTGCATTGCAGCAACTGACGCTTTTAAGAAATGAAAAACAGCCATCTTGCTTTTTCATTGATGTAAGCCGTTATTACAGTAATTTTGTGGTAAAACCATAGTAATTTTGCTGTGACTTCACTATTTTCAAAATGTATGCTAAAACAGCAAATGGGTACTTTTGTTAAGAAATCGTTGATTGCATTCAGGCAACCACCAACCTTAGTACTTATGTGCTGTTAAAAGCAAACAGTAAAAACAGACAACATTTCCTTTACTATTTATTTTGACTCGCCGAATGTCGTTTTGGTCACTTTGCCTTGTCCTTTTCGGCTTCCTGGGTGATTGTATTTTCCTCAGGGTGCTCATGGGCTCTGCAACGGGGGCTCAAAGTTAAGATGGAGTAGTATCCAGCACTTGCTGAATTTCAAGGGTTGTGTTGCACCAGTTCATAACTTGAACTGCATGTTTTCACTGTATATGTTATATCTATGAATGTATAGTCTAATGTCTCAAACTCCATATGCCACACGTGCATTTAGTAGAATCACACACGAAGCCACTTGAGATATTCCACCCGTGCTGCAATTGGCCTCTGCTATAACGTTTTTCATACCCTAGCATGCATTCCATTTGAATATTTCCAAATGGTCTCTACTGGATCCAGTTGCTCACATATGGTTTGTGCTCTGAAGACAGTTTCATTGGTGATATCTCTCCCTCCCATCTCTATGTCCATACATCAGTTGACATTGCCCTTAAAGCTCCACGCTGTACCTCCCCCATTGCCCCTTTTCTCTCCCTACTCCCGGACTCCTTTTCCCCATGCACTTCATTATAGCAGCAACTTACTGCCTCCGTGGGGCTGCTGGGAAACACTCGGGGACTTTGTAACTAAACAGAAACTTAAAACGATAATAGCAATGAATGTGAAATGCACACACGCAATTTAGTTGGCTTGTGGATGGGAGATTAGGAGCTTGCTTCTTCCTCTGGCTCCCTGCGGTAAAATATGTTTACTTATGACACATAAGGTTTAAAATGTGATTAAAAAACCTCTGACGTTGTAGTGATGATACAGTCAGGAAAAAACGCAACCGCAGACTTCCTGAAATAGGGCCCTTGTGTGACTTCCCTGCATGGCCACCCACGTGTTTACTTATCTATTTGGACATTTTATATAGAGCAATATTGTAGCACTTGCCAGCTGCACTTGACATGTGACAGCTCAACACCTATTAGCTTTGCCTGTTTCTGTTGCCATTAACAATTTATTTTTGAGATAGTCTTAACAATCTTTCCACACACCCCAATTTACTTCTGCAGTACTGGATGAGCATTGATTATAGTGTATGCAACTCAGATATTGGTTCAACTTCAACTGGTAGATATATACAAGCTGTACTTGTCTGTCTTTCTCACTATTTCCTATCTCTCTCTCTCTCTCTCTCTCTCTCTCTCCCTCCCCCTCGCTCTCTCTCCCCCGCCCCTCTCTCCTCTCTCTCTCTCCTATATCGCTCCTCTGTCGAAAAAAGCATGTTGTCGGGTGCACTCTTTCTAGAGCCTCCACAGCGCGACCAGAGGAAAAACACTGATACTTGGAAGGAGGGATTAAATACAGGACTTCAACTACCAGAATGCAATGGGCTGTGAGCCTAAAAGCTAAGGCTGGCTGATTATGTCATACCTAATTTGTGACAACCTGAGGTCCTGCCAAGTTAGTTGCGCTACTTTCAAGCCTTAAACGCACCCCAGAAGTGCATCAATCACACCAACGACCCCCAATTTTGCCGCACTCGTAAGGGGGAAAATAGGGGGCCTCTGCTGTGATTGATGAGTATATATATATTTATATATATATATATATATATATATATATATTAATTTATGTACGTTATACATATATCCCACTGAATGTACGCTGTCAATAAAGCAACGCATCGCAAATGTAGTGCATTAATTTAATAGTCATGTCATTTTGGACAAAAATCTTAATTGAATCTCCTTTGACATTTGAAACTCTTCAGGGAACCTCTATTACACTGGCAATGATGTGGGCACGTGATTCTATTGGTTCTGGAGTGCTTTATTTGAGTTTCATTACCTGTCAGTTCTGCTTATTGCCACAGGTTTCAATGCAGATCCATAAAGAAGGCTTCACAGAGACCTTTCGATTCCATGTCACAAAGGCGAGACCACTTTATTGGTTTCAACTTAATAATGTGAGATAAATCCTTAATAAAGTTCAACCTTGAATTATTAATTTGGTTTAGATGAATGTGTGCGCCGCGCGGCGCGGCACGCTGCGCGCACTCACACATTTTTGGTGAATGTGGTTGAAGTGTTGGTTTCACTGCAAATCAAAACGTGGTTCTTCCCTTAGTTCATCGGCCAGCCAATAGGCCTGTGTTACATATAATAAGCTATGCTAGTGGTATTCAATCTTGTTCATGCTGAGGCCCCACCCCTTGAGTAAAAGTATTAGTGCCATCCTTCCTGTTGATTAAAAATGTTGTGGCCTGGTCGCCTTAGATGCCATATCTGCTTATGTTTTCTATTAAATGCATTCACTGTACTCCCTTTTTGAAGAGCCTCCTCCCCCTCCGCTACCCCCCCCCCCACTACATTCGGGCTCCTATAGTGGGGTCAGCCCCACAGTCTGAAGACCACTGTGCTATAGAAGGCTATCTCGGGAGTAGTCCAATTCTACATTGTATCAACTCATCTGTCCGTTATCGCATTTAGGTTCTTTTAAGTCCAATGACATGCAAAAGGGTGGCCACTCCATTAACAACACTGCAGCCATATCTAAGGGATTTTCTAAGTGGTCACGCTCTGAATAATGTTTTTACGTTTGTCTCGGGCGGATAGCTCAGGGGCAACATGGTCACCTTGGAAGCAAAACATGTGGAGCAACACAGGTTCGATCCCCGGGTCCAGGCTTAGAAACAGCTGGGTATTAAGTGCATTATAAATAACCATTTACAATTTGTATTTATTTGCTTCTCTTTCTTTTTTCTTTGGCATGAAATCTAAAGATCAAATTCAAAGCTTATGTACGAATATTTAGCATAAATGCATTACGTAGGGTCAAGAGTCTTCATCGTTTGACTCTCCAGATAGTTTGCATTACAACTCCTATCAGCCCTAGACATTCCACTCAATGGTGAAGGATACATCTGGAGAACCGAAGGATGCCGACCCCTGACATAGGACGTAAAGAAATGGGGCACGAGAGAACTACTGTAGGTAACCCTTTGTTTTCCTAGGATGTGAGCAGGGAGAGGCGGGCGTCGGCTGAATGGATACAATACCTGATCTTCACAGGAGCCGAAACCTCAAACGGTATGTCATCTCGAGGTTTGGAACTAGGAAGCAGGGATGAAATTAAATGCCAGACCCCACTCACCTTAATTAGTGGACACAGGTTGGAAACACCCTTTGCATAAATGATTCTATACACCGAGCCCCCAATATTATCCAATTCAAACTTGATATGATATGATATGATATGATATGGCATTTGTAACGCGCCTATACACAAGTGTTTCAAGGCGCGAGCTTGACAAACTAAACAGTAATTATATTATAACAAAGCCCAGAAGACTGGGTATAGATTACAGGACTCTGTTGGTTCCTTCCAAGAGCATCTTAAAGGAATGGCCAACAGGTACATAAGTCCCTTTCACTGGAAACCCCCTCCCACATCACAGCACCTTCGGTTCAACCGTCCGAATGTGAGAAATAATGTTCAAGGCAGTAAATGGCTTGTGCCAGAATGGATCTGAGCACAGATTCCAGAGGTGGATCTAAAGACAGATTCCACATGTGAATCTGAGCACAGGATCCAGAGGTGAATCTGAACACAGATTCCAGAGGCGAACCTAGACACAGATTCCAGAGCTGACGTGAACACAGATTCCAGAGGTGAATCTGAACACAAGTTCCGGAGGTGTACCTGAACACAGATTCCAGAGGTGAACCTGAACACAGATTCCACAGGTGAACCTGAACACAGATTCCAGAGGTGAACCTGAACACAGATTCCACAGGTGAACCTGAACACAGATTCCAGAGGTAGACAAAGTGATGGGAGTAGGCATGAGCAGTGATGGAAACCTAAACCATGGCGCTATTAGCACCATGGTTGGTGCCGGTGTTGTAACGGGTCCGCCATGGTTCAATGGGGAATTACCACCCCATTCCAAGGTTGGCGGGCGGTAATTCCCCATTGAACCATGGCCCTTCCCGATTCCCATTTTCGCCCCATAGGGCTCAATGGGACTGGGGAAGGCGCTAAGTACGGTACCGCAAATTGCGGTACCGTACTTAGCACCAAGGTCCCTTTGCGGGTCCCTACTTTAACGGCTGGTGTAGACCAGCCGTTAAGGTCGGGTCCCGCAAAGGGACCTCGTAATCAGGCATTAAGGGTTTAACGGCGCCGACACCTTTTACGGCGCCGTTAAACCCTTAACGCCAGGGTCGTAACGACCCCGGTGCAGCACAAAAAGCAAGAGCACAAGCAGTACCAGATTTCAGTGTATAACAGACTGTACACCTTGTGCATGCAGAATAAAGAGGGCAGGGGCCAACAAACTCGTACTGTTTCCAGTTTCCTTCGGATCCATCAGCTTGAGCACTTCACAGTCCCGCATCCCGACAGCCACCGTTGAAATGTGCACATCATGGCGGCATAGAAAAGGTGTAAAACGTTGCAGTTGAGCTCCTTTTGTGTCATTTATTCAGACGGTCCAATTATAAAATGGCGCCATATCAGATCTAGTGAAAGAAGCTGAGCCACAGAGCGAGGTGGAAGGTCATTTATCAAGTATAGACAATGCGGGGAAAGATCATAAGGGCACACACGCAGGCAGCTGGAGCTCTTCACCCTTCATGCCCCTCGCTCACCTTCCTACCTTGGTGCGTTGTCTCCCCATTGGTTTTCCATGCACCCACATCACAAAGAGTGCATAGAGCGCTCACCACACACCTCCTCCCATTATGCTAGCTTTCCTGGAACAACAGTCTTACATTTGTTTGGCAGCTGACGCAAGCGAGGTGGTGTCCTTCAAGGGGTCCCAGGGAGCACCGGGCATGTTGCACTTGAGGCTGCTTAGGTAACAGCTCTGCTGCCTATGTGAGGTGCAGCGGCGCGCTGGAAGGCTTCATGAGGAGGTTTATAATAAAGGAGTAGGAACCTCGTACTTTCCTCATGAGGACCCATCACCTAAGGTACAGTGGCAGCGGACTCTGTAATGGTTTATTGAGAAGCCACCCTTAACACAGGGAGTTCCTTCCCTCACCACTCAAGTGGTGACACAACAAACTAACAGATTCTTTTCTTTAGCCCTATCTCAGACACATATGGGATTCCTCTCCACTGAGCTAGCAATGAGCCAAGAACCAGGCCGGTGTACGGGAATTGTATTGGTATTTATTTAAATTAAAAGTAATAGAAATGAGCACGAAAATATAAAAAAACACCACTTTATCTGTGGCACAACACAATCAACTTCTCTCAACATAAATAAATCACAAAAGTGAGTTAAAAAGAAAACAGACACAATTCTTCCCTTTCTGTAAATTTCACTTCACAAAATAATTACACTGATCAATAAAGAAGGCACTTAGGTAATGTGCGATTTTGATTTTCCTGCAGGCTTAAGGGTAGCAGTAGTATTTCAAGATTGGTAAAAATACATATGGCAATTATAATTTCGCCCACACTTTTGGTTTAAAATAAACACAGGGTGATTTATCACTTTGTCTTTCAGACCCCCCGCTTGGTTTGGTCTAGGTTGGGAAGTCAGACAGAAAAATTGAAACGCTTTGGGGAATTTTGGATTTCAGCGCCACCCCTTACTGAAAGGCTGTGTTGGGGAACTTGGATAAAAAGGTTGAACTGATTTAAGAACAAAGACACCCCTCTTCCTTAAAGAAGTCGGGGTCAGCTGGACGACAAGGATTACCCAAATAAATTATAGGCTATAGTTTTCAGCGCACACTGGGAAATGAGCTTTATTAATTTTGAATTTTAACAAAATTCACCCCGTATTGTTCTACCAAATGGGGAATTAATTAAATTCATATTTTGGTTACATAGGCTAAGGATCTACACAGATTTGCCCTCCCACCCACTATAAGGGGAAAGAATTCAAGGCAAGCAGACTCCCCCACCTTTTGGTTTCCGTGGGCTCAGTTCTACTTACATAGCAAGCCTCTGTTTACGGTTCAGGAAAGCCAACTGCATCTCAGGACACTCTGGAAAGATAGGGATGGGGTCTGGTCACTCCACTGTCAAAGATGGCCTCCCACTCTCCACCATAGGACACAGTCTGCTTTGAGGCCTTCCTAGAGATAGACAGCTCTTCCCAGATACACTCTCAGTAATCTCCTCTTGTGTCTCCTTAAAGTTGTCAGATGGTAAGTTTCAGCAGCCTTTCTGATGGTCTGTCTCTTCTCACTGTCCTCCTGTCTTTCTCCTTTTTCTGTCTGGTGGCTGTGTGTGTCTTCTGTCCTAGTACAGTCCCCCCTATATAGCAGCAATGTCATCACCAGTTTTACAATCTTGGAGAAGTACCCTGCAATAATCCCTGCCACTAGGATTGGACAGTTACCCATCTCCCTCCTCAAAACCCACCCTCCAAATCAGGATTGTTTTAGGGGACTGGAGCAACATATGGCAATTCCTATTTGTAATCTCCCCTTTGTTCCCCTTTCAACTTTTTGGCAAAAACAAGTTATGTATCACAACTTCATAATTAAATTAGCAACTGCCATACTAAAAATATTTTCTGATTCCCCTAATCATGGAGAATTAGATAAGTCAACCACCAAATCTGCATCATGTAGCATGGCCATGTGGCACCTTTCTGCCATTTCCACAAAAAGCACAACAGTTGTGAATATGTAAGTTATTAAGCATATCCCTAATTTCATTTTCCACCCGCTCACCAACTCTCACATTTGGAACATGTTCAGATCAGCCACAAACCTAGTTTAACTGCCCATTACAGTTCCAGAGTCACGGGTAGCTGCATTTTACATCCCCAAAATCACCTGGAAATTACATAAAAAATGGTTAAAAAAAATGAAATCAATCCACAATATGGTTGCTGAGAAAAAGGCCTAAATGATAATAGTCATTTTAACTAATTGTGAATCTTCCTGTGAGACAAATGTCAAATGACCTCCGGCTATTTGTTTTCACTGGGTCAGCCTGTACCTTCATCAGTCTCTCCTTTGTGTTGGAAGCTTGCTCTTTGAAGTGGGTGCCCCCATTTTCACACATATTAGTTGTGCTCCACCCAAGGGTGACTTTTCTTGAAGTCCCTGTGTTCAGAGCCAGCAGGTCTGGAGAACACTGAATTTCGATACCTTTAGCAGGGTATTTTATTGCGGGTGGTCATTAGATGGGAGATGTGACATCCAGGCTGGAAGTGGGAGATGTCCTTGGGAAGTTTTGCCCACAGCCAGCAACAGGGTCTGCCTTGGGCTGACATTTTTTTTCATGAAGACAAAGTGGCTCTTCAAAAGTCACTGGAGTTTTGTAGGTGAAACATAATATACATTGCTTTTGTCAACCCAGACATCATGTTTTGTTTTCAAGACATTTTTCTGTGAGCAATGATCTTTTTTTACTTTTGCTTTTGAAAGCCATTTTTATTTGCACACACGTGTGCAGGCCGTTTTTGTTTTCACTGTTTAAAAATCCTGTTTTCCATGTGACAGGGATCTTTGATTCCTCCTTTTTTGTAAATTAAAATGCTGCTTGTCCATTGGTAATGACAGGTAGGCCCCTTTCCACATGGCTCTTTAAATTTACTTGAAAAACAAAAGTAAATGCCAGGCCGTTTTTTTTCAGTGTTAAAAATCTTGCTATTTATATGAAAGGGACTTCTGTTTAGGGCCTTTAAATGCACCCAACAACTGCCTGTAGGCCTGCAGGGCTAATGATGTAAAATAGTCACAGTGCTCATTTCAATAGACGTCCCATCAGGGCGACATACTTTGCTCATCCTCGTGACATTTGACCAATTGGCACTCACACCACTTGCAGCTGTCCTCTAGGTTCACTTACTGTGCCCAGTGTCATATGCACCCTTTTCCTTTTGCCCGGTGAGAGATGGGGAGCTCACCTGCCCCCATACTGTTTTTATTTTCACTCTGCTCCATTGTGCAGCTTTGACACTCTCATGGCACACATGGTTTAGCTTTTGAAATCAGCTCTTCAATTTTGCTTGACACATTTCTGCTTGTTTTATAAGCTCACATTTGTCAACACTCATGGGACCTGACACAACACTCATGGGGCCTGACACAACACTCACGGGGCCTGACATCCCCAGCCACTCCCGGTCAAGCTCACCCACAGGTTTGCGTCCCTTCAAAGGATTGAACGGCCTGATGCCTGTGACAGTGGGGCATGCTTCAATTGCAAGGACTGTGCATCCAAATTCGAAGCTTTGTCAAGTTGAAGAGTTCCATTTAGAAACCGATTAACTGTCTCCATGTGGCCACTTTGCCTTGGGCAATACAACACTGTGGATTCATGGTGTACGCTGGCTCTCTGTAAGAAATCTGAGAGAATGTTTGAGCCAAACTAGTACTCATCGTCATTGTCAGTTAAGAGGACAGAGGGGAACCCTTCCTCTTGGAAAACATTGGGGGTCATTCCGAGTTTGGAGGTAAGTAACGTCCCTTACCGGCATGGCGCAAATAGTGTGTCCGTGCTGGCACCAGTCCGCTAATAGAGGACTATTACGACTTCGCGGGCACAAGCTTTACGCCATGCCGGTAAGGTATGAAGCGCCATGCCGCAAAAGGCTCCCAAAAAGCCCTTACCGGCATCAAGCATAGCGCAGATAACACTACCGACAGTGTTCAATGCATCATTAGCGGTGACCGTAAATAGCGGTGACCGTAAATAGCGGTGACCATAATTAGCGGTCACCGCTATTTACGGTCACCGCTAATAAGCCGGAACCGAAAGTAGCGTCATCGCACAGTAACGGGAAGGAGCAGGGTGGCCATCTTTAAAAACACAATCCATTGCCATACTCACCAAACAGAACCCCTGGGACACTGCTGATTGTCTGAAAACATCCACCTCCAAGACCACAATCCCTAAGGCCCTGAAGAAGGGAGCTGGCCGCCTGAGAAAGGAACGATTTAATGAGGATGAGCTCCAGATGCTTGTGGACACACTGCACGAGCATGCTGCCACAGTCTTCTCCAGCAACATGAGCAGAGAGGCAGTGATAAGGAAAAAAGAGATCTGGGCACTTGTTGCCCAGATGGTTAGTGCTGTGGGCAACACACCACGCCCAGTTAAAGACTGCCGTAAGCGATGGGATGACCTGAGACTAAGGGTGCGCAACATCCTCTCTGTCAATCGCAGCCAGGCCATGGGAACAGGAGGAGGGTCCAGTTCCCCAATAAAGCTCACCCCATTGGAGGACATATGTGCAAGCATGAAAGGGACGGAATCCATCGAAGGTGTAAGCGAGATGGAGTGTGGCACCACAACATCTGGCGATGGAGGTGAGTGTCCAATGAAAACACTGCTATGCCAAATCTGATGAAAGTCAACCCCAATGTCAGTCCGAAGAGTCAAGCTATGGTCGCCCACACACACACACTTCCTGCAAAGTAGGCCGATGCATCACAGACACATGCAGATGCCTGGTGCAAGGCAATATCGTACATGACACATACCACACAAAGTAGGAAATTCCACGAGGGACACAGCGTGCATGTCCAAAATAGTATGCATGTCAGACAGCACTGTTCCTGGCTAACATGAGTGACGCCGACATATGCCTGCATTAACCACCCATGTATCAAATGACGTGCCCTTAAAACACAGATGCCTATTACCCCCAATAGTGTGGATGAGCAAATCAAATCAAATCAAAACATCACTCATGCCGTCCCTCTCTTCCACCCCCAAAGGCACTGACCATGACAGCGATGGGCAGTACGCAACCCCTGCACAGGCCATACCCCAGAAGAGGTCCCAGGAGGACAGCAACCGGCCGTCAACCTTGAGGGGACAACCCAGGGGGTGCCGTGTACCAGCATCCAAGCCACCCCGGGTACCCATTGCACCTGTGCCACTAAGTTCCATAGAGGGCACAGCACCACCACCTCCACCCACTGGTCAGCCTGATGACACATGCGAGGCACCACATTCGGAGGAGTCGAGTGTGGCTGGGGAGGTGGTAGCCACGGCACCCCTGACTGTGGATGACACACAGGAGGACACCTGGGGCACCATGGAGGACGATATTTCAGATGTGGGCCATACCCCAACACAACTTGCATCCCCCCAAGTATCGTCGTTTGATAAGGGGAACGCCACCACCCCAGAGCAGTCCGGACATGACCACACAGAGGGACACTTCAGTCCAGGGCTGGGGAGGATGAGCATGCTGGGCATGTTAGCCAGGGGCCCAATACCTCCACAGGTGCACCCACAGGGCCGCAGCGGGCTGACCTGCTAACTGCCCTTGTGCGTGAGTTCGTACAGGACAACAGGCTGGCCAGGGTCTAGTGGCGTACGGAGTTAGCTGCACTAGGCCAGTCCATTACGGACAACACTGCCTCCATGGTGAGATCTTTCTCGGACAACACCAGCCGCCTCTGCGAGGAGGTCTCGGCACTCCGGCAGGTGTTAGGGCGCATCGCGGATGCCATGGAGGCAGGGCATTCCGCCACACAACCTCAGCAGGCGGCCACACCATCGTCCTGCAGTTCCACACAAACGAGCCCGCTCCGCAGGTCAACCCGTACACAGCGCCAACAAGACATGCCGCCCCCTGGGCCAGGGAGTACCGAGTAATTGACATGGCAGCCTCATGTAGGCTTCGGGGACTCAATGGGACTTGTGTGGGGGAGTTGTGGGGCGAAGGGGAGGAGGGTGAGGGTGTGTGGGGGAGTTGTGGGGGGAGGGGTAAGGGGGTGAAGGTGTGTGGGGGAGTTGTGGGGGGAGGAAGGTGAGGGTGGTTGAGGGTTTTGTCACTTAAGTTTACTTTGTTACATTTAATACACCGGTTGTGTGAAAAACAAGACCTGAGTGGACATTCATCATTGCGCATGTGTCAATTATTCAGTTACAGTGCATGTGTAGTTGTACCCCCACACCCAGTGCCCTCTGTCCAACCATCATGTCACCCTCTGCTGCCATGTGTGTCACAAATATTGTGCAATCACGGACTTGCACACAGTACGGCCCTCCTGTGCATCGCCACCGCGATGATGTCCAGCCACATCTTCTTCCTCCCCTTCATTATCACCAGGTGGTAGTTGTTCAATGTCAGGGGGCAGGGGCATGTTCCGGCGGATGCACATATCATGCAGCTCGACACATGCCCTGATGATCTTGGCCACCTTCTCATGCCTGTAACGGAGTGCCCCACACGACTGGCTGAGGCAGTGAAATCGTGCCTTCAACAGGCCAAAGGTCTGCTTGATGTCCACACGGGTACGGGAATGGGAACAATTGTAGTCCTCCTCGTGCCTGTTCTGTGGGTTTCGGACAGGGGTGAGAAGCCACGGCTTCAAGGGATAGCCACTATCACCTGCATGCGAGGCAATTAAAGGTAAATGTCATGCGAATAATGATGGACAGCTGTACTAGTCACACATGCTGGCAGATTATCGTTGGTCACATGCACATGTCCCTGGTTGTATGCTAGCTATATTTTGGCCCTCAATGTGTCCTGTGCCATGTAATAATGGTGTGGGTTTCATCTTCAAGATGATACACTGTGTGCTCTGCCGTATTGTAGCTTATGCATTGTGTACGCATATTGCTGTGTTTGTGTGAATTTGGTGATTTGTTGTGTTGTGTAGGATTTTCTGATGGTGAGCGTTGGCAGTAGCCTCTGCAAGTTTTGGCATTCTGCACTGATTTTTCCCATGGTGACATGCAGCATTCCTGTGGTTGATCCGGGATTATGTGCAGCACAATGTGTGAGGATCTTGCTTGCGTCACCTTCCATCTCCACCTGTTTGTGGTGGAATTGTTTGTGTTTGCGTTGAACCACCTCCATGGCATGGAGGCCACCTTTTGTTTCTAGTATCTCCTGGGGAGTCCGTTGTAGAGATATGTATTCTGTTGTGTGCTTGAGGTGGAGCACCGACACTACCTTCAGTAGAGGGGGGATGGCTGTGCATATTTCAATGAGACTGACAGTCGTATATCATGTCTACAATGGTGTTGATGGTGTCACAGTCCAAACGGTACGGGGTGTGGTTGTGCTGCGGGGTTGGGTTGGAGGGTTTGGCTCTGATGTTTGGGATTGGGGGCTGCATGCGTGGTTAAGCTGGCTGCACTGGTGGGGCATGCAGGGCCTGTCTCACCCTGATTCTCCTGCTGCGTCTCCTCTGTGGTGCCTCTGTGGTGCCTGCTGTTGTCGCTGGTGTTGTTGCTGGTGTTGCAATGCATGCATGTCCTCCAGCTGAAGTGTTGATGCTGCTATTGTATTGATCTTGGTGTGGTAAGGGGTGTGGTGTGTGGGTGTGCTCATTGCCTCCACCTGTGCTGATTGTGTGCACCTGTGGCATTTGAGATCACTGCACATGGCATTTTACAGTAGGTCTGCAATGCTGGTATTTACAGCATGCCGGTAGGCACTTTTAACGCCTTCATGAAGCCAAAATTTACATGTCCGTTTACCTTGTGATCTACTCCGGTTTACGGCATGCCGCTATTGCCGGCATGGTGGGTTGCGTGCCCGCGCCCTGACCGCTATTAACGGCACTGTACTTTACGATGCCGTTAACAGCGTTTGGGCTGGTCAGAATAGCCTGCAGCGTTATTTGAAGCTGGTATTCCTTTACCGGCATCGGTGTCCCCTTAGCACCAACCTCGGAATGACCACCATTGTCTAAGAATCGGACTACCGAACGAGCAGTCATGTTGTCTGACCATGCCATACAAGGCCCCTTAGAATGGCAGTCCATTAATACAAATGTAAACTTGCTTTCTGGAGTCATGACTGTTAAGGAACCAATTATCTCACACATAGCGGGGTGGGAATGGGAACTAGGAGCAATGGTGGTTTTGTGTTAATATGGAATTGGGCTCTCTCTGTGCACAGCAGACAGTTTTTGACTGCTGTCTCCACCTCAGAGTCCTTACCAAGCAGCCATTACCACTCACGTAACCTGAGGTTAGTCATGCCTCTGCTGAGGTCTCCTTTATGTACTATTTCCCCAAAAAGGGGCTGTTCACACATGGGTGGGACTATTTTGCACCTCTGAACAGCATATCACCTGCAGTCCACAATTCATTGTTTAATTGGTGGATATGGACGCTGACACTTGGCCAACCACTATTAGATAAGTAGGGAGATGAACCCACTGTAGTTCAGAACTTGGGGCATTCTCGCTGTCACATGGTTTGATCAATGGTTCCATGAAAGATACCACGTGTCATCCGCTGTATCAATGACATCTGCACCAGGGTATGGACTATTGTGAAGTTATATTCTTTTAGGGCTAGGGCCCACCTTTTGATACTAGTTGAGGTAGCATGGAGGACATGGAGAAGGGGCTTGTGAGCTGTTTTGTTGATGAAGTGAATTCCTCTTTTTCAATGGTCAAGTAATTATTTCCATGCTCTGCAGGGTGCTAGAGGCAAAAGCCAGCATCACTTCTTACCATTGGTGCAAGTGTGAGAGGGCCTTCCCCAGGCTCACATTGCTGGCTTCCATTGTGAGTATGATGTGGTCGCAGGGATTGAACATGTAGAGGAGCAGGTAAACGTTTTATTGCCAGTTCCCGTCCCCGTCCCCTATCACCATCATATTGGAACAGTCAAAGAAAAGCCATAGATGGGACCCCTGCATCGTTCCTATACCGCATTGAGTGTATGAGAGACGTTATGACTCAGACAGCCATACAGAATGTATGCTCGCACTGAAAGTGGGGAAGGATGTCACATGGAAGAAAGCTACATGGAAATATGTCGCTTGCCAAGATGTCCGAAAGCATCAATGAATATTATGGGCGGAAATTAAAGTGAAATCTGATGAGGACAAAGTGGTGTCATGAAGAAGATATATGAACCTATGTTGAAACGATATGAAAATATTAAGTAACAATGTAACTGAAGCACTGAGAGTAACATAAATCTAAAGCTAAAGTAATCATGGATCTAAAGAAGATGAAGTAACTTACTGACCAATTACTCTAAATACGCAGTAACGCACGGTAGAAAGACAACATATAGAAGCTTGCTATAGAGGAATATATAACATGGCAAGGAAGGCCATATTAGGAAAATGGACAACGGCTCACATTTAATTTAACTAAGCTACCTCAGAGACAGGCTGAGGCTGTAAGAATCAGGAGACATGGAAAAATAGCCCCGCCAGCAGACCCGACGATGAATCAAGGTTGGCCCAGAGCAAAGATGCTTTTTTGGGGGATACGTGCTAAGCACAAAGGGAGTACATGGATAAGATCTGAGTGCGGGACATTCTTTATAAATGAAGGAAGACAAAAACATCTATGAGAGCCTCACTGCTGGTCAATTAAAAGTGTATAAAGTTCATATGAGATAGAGTGAGCAAGTCTCTTGAGGCCAAGAGGAGCAACTGCACCCTGAATAATTAAAACAAATATCAGTAAATGGAAGGCTGAATTTGAAAAATGTGTGGTCTTTTCGCATGTGACTTAAAAGTCGAAAACAAAGGCTATTCATTAGAGCCTCAAGCTAAGATAGTGGGGTGCTCACACTCCCTGGAATGTTCCAGGACGGTGAGCAGCAACAAGGTCAACTACAAACGGAAGACTTTGGGTGATGGCCTACCAATGACAGATGACAGACTAATTGGGAACATTGGGAGAAGTCTGACGGGATTCAAACACCTAGGTTTTGTTTCACGTACGTGCTGCTAAGGAGCTAAAAGTCCAACGTTGGGATAGAATGCCAACCAATAGGTGGGGTTGGAGGACAACCTAACATACAATGTGGTAGGAGCTAATCAAATTATGTTTTGTCCGCTATAATCAGTACTACATGTGTTTAGAGGTAGTTCAAGGCATGCCATACAGACAAGGAGTAGCCAATGAAGCACTGATCCTTATATGTTCTAAGAGTATATATATTCCCATCACTAATCACTCCCGTTGATAGATTTTGTATTTTGCCACATAGAATGACATCACAGATGATGCACATTGGGTATAAGACCTCCATGTAATCAAACTTGGTTGTGAGTGTGCAAGCATCAGTCCGTTATCTGCCAGTTGACCCTGCTTTATTAAACTGAGAATAAAGTAGTACTTTGCCATACTCTTTGAGCCTGTCCGATTATTTGGTCTAATATCTATTATTGTAATTCCATCTAGCACAAAAGACGCTTCAAGGTGCTAGAGCACAAACATGTCAAGCATGTGGGCCAAGGCAATCTATTTCTTTATTTGATTAAAGGTTAATTTGTTCATGTGCGACCAACTGAACTTCATTGGTTCTGCAGTATATTCTGCAGGGATTTAAAAGTTTTGACACATTTCTAATCATACTCTGTGAGGCCTAGGAAGGTAAACAGGGCATCAGCTTTCGTTACAGCACAATTTAGAGACCATTTTGGGTGGATGCCTTGGGATTTTATAGCATGGCCTAAATATGTGACCTCTGTTCATCTAAACTGCCATTTTTGCATTTATCATGAGACCCATAGAGTGTTTAAGACCTGTGTAAGGTTTCTTTCGCGAACACTAAGATGACATCTTGAAGCACCTCTGTAATGGGGAAGCTGAAATAAAGATAGGGTACCAACAACTGAATGCAGTGGGGAGCAGCCCCCTCCACTTAAAGCTAAGCAGGAAAATCTGTATAGACTGATTTAGTATTGTAAATTATGTGAAAACAGTAGTCTAACAAATGTCAAGTCTATAAAGTCGAAAGTGTATTTATCATGGTTTAGTAAGTAGGCAAAGTACAGAATGGATAATAAGGTTTTCTGTACACAGACAGAAAAGAGCTCTGACAAATGCCTTTTACTGGAAATGCATGTAACTGAAAATGTGGCTAAAATGAGAGAAATGAAGTAATGGTTCAGAGTGTGTAGAATTAGGTAATTCTAAAGTTGAAACATTCAAGGATGACATGCTTTCAGAAATTTGACTAATGGGCAGAAACCAGACATTTAATTAGGCCATGTATGGAAAACTTATCTAAAAGGGTCCAGCTGCATCAACCATAATTGGGCAGAACACCGGAAAAAAGTAAGAATGTGCGCCAGATTGTATTTCATGTTGGAAGGTTTAGTTCAATTAAAAAATAATTGGTGGTGGAGTCCGTGTACTTGACCACAATGCTGTTCTGTGCTCTGTGTCAGCCTTAGTATGGCATGAAATAAACTTGATGAACTTCACTGTCTCCTTGTTGGACCATTGAGTGGTCATTATTGACTGGTGTTGGAGTAAAGAATCGTGCACCCTTTCCCCCTCAAGGTGCAGCTATCTTGTCTTAAAGTACTCGAGAGCGAGCTCTGATCCCATGGGCCCGTCAGAGGTCACTCGGACCTCGATTACACTTGGTAGCGAGGAGGATGGTTTTGGCCATTAACTATTGAATATTAATTATTGATAAGACACCCATTGACCGTCGACACAAAGTAACTCTAGGTCTTCGGCAATATCACGAGTCCTTCATCATTCAGCTGAGTAGAATGTGAAGCTTCCCGTGGACAATGGTAGTGTAATAGACCCAAGGCTGCAGTCGGGGCCTGAAGGGACCCGTTTTTTAAAAAACATATCCCTTCGCAATCCTACAGGCAGCTGACCGGACGAAAACCTGAAGAAGGCGGTGATCGCGAGGGTCGGGAGACGGACAGTGGGAAAGGTGAGTGTAGAAATAAAAAATGTCATGACTTAAGGCACACAAATTCGTGGCGATTTCATCACAAAAAATTCAAACCACCAACTATTGAGTTAAAATTGTGACTTTCTAGTTCTAGACAGGATAACTGATGAATCGCGCTAAGTACGGCAGAGTTTAGCATTTAAATGACAAAGTTATAATGATTTAAGGGACTGTTGTGTGTGGGCATTGAAAAATTTATGGGAACGGTGCCTATGTAAAGGAATTATTTGTTGAGGGTAGATAAGAAAGGCGGTATTGCGAATTTAAGTCTGTGTGTGAGTGCGCATCTTTAAAAAGTACATTTTTAAAAGTGTAGACACGGTTGTTCTGCAGAGTGAAGGAAAATTAATTATGTTTTTGGGGACACGAGACAAGGAGAGAAAAGTGATGTTGTGTTTAGACTACAGTTTTTGTTAGCGAGAGATGCAATGTTACAACCATTGTGAATATAAAGTCAGAGAAAACTGTTTAAAAAGCACATAGTTAAGAACCATCTGAGATTTAAGATAGGGTTGCTATGTGCAAATTGAAGTGGGCAGACTGGCACACGAATAGCATTGTGTTTTCGTTTTTAGCAAGGTGAGAGCTCAAATGAGAGGGCTTCTGGACAGGAATGCACGATGCAGAATTGTCCTTTCGAATGGGTTTTTTAATCAAAAACAGAGCCTAGTGAAATATAAGTAGAGGTTGTCTGCGCGCCTAAATTCAAGGGATGTTGATAAGAATGTTGTGCTTGTGTATAAACCGCTTTGTTAGAATGTTTTGTGTGGGATTGCATGTCGTGGTTTGAAAGATAATGGGTTTTATATTTTAACATCAGGAGCAGCTGTTTGAAAAAATGCACAGTTGAAAACTAACGTGTAAGAGGATGACAAGAGAAATGAAACAGGCTCCCGTTAAGGCCCACGACAGTGAACGCAGTGATTTATCAAGAAAGGAATGCGCATGGGCAGTCTTTGAGATAAGCACTGCGCGGCAAATGATCCTGTCTTGCAAAACTGTATTTATCGCACCCAAGCGAGTGTGGTAAGGACACAGGCTAACAGCCGATGTAATTGTGAGGTTATTTCAGTGATCTGGAAAATGCTTGAGTGAATGTGTCTTATACATTGCATTTATATTTTGAAAATAAAGTGCATTACATGCAAAATGAATGTGTTTCACGGTAGGACAGCCCCAGAAGTTGTCCGGATGTGACTAAAAAGTTAACTGACACTAGGGTTTTGGAATGCAAGGAGAAAAATGACAAGATAAACGATTTGTTGGTCCAAATGATAAGACTATGAGGCTGTATGCCCATGTAGCAAAGGCGGCTTTTGGACTATAGATGTGACATTGGTTTAGCAGTCTCTTGAGGAAAATATGTCAGCTGGGGTGTGATTTTAATAGGCACCTTTTCAGTGGTAGTCATTTAAACTTGTAGGCGCACATTAGCCCAGTAGCATTTTTGTGGCGAGCGCAGAGGATTCAATGGTGCTAATGCAGGAACACATTGAACAAGAGAAGAATTAGCACATGGATGGCATTTCTAGAGCCAGCCTAGATATTTATCATGAGGAAATTAGGAAGGGGCTTGATTGCATATTAATGCGTCCAGCCTGTTGAGGAAAGCAATGCAAGATTCTTTCATTTTTTAGTACTGGTGGGTGGGCATTCCAGCTTTAGGAGCCGGATGACTAAAGCTAGGTCGCCAGTTGTGGAGTTTTAAAGATAGGCGTATATTATATTGGTCTGACCTGGAGGGTCTGGTGGACTAACAAGAGTGATTCATTCTGAAAAGGATGAAAGGGCACGGACAAAAAGACATTTTTTGTGCTGCCCATGAGTTTAATAAAGGAATGTTTCTGTTTTATCGACAGCCAGTGCGCTTTTCCCTTGGCTTATGAGAGGTTTCTATATGGGAATATTCAGTATTGCCTAAAGGCATTTTCCCGTGTGATGCACCTTTTTATTTTATTTTGAGGAGTAGTCCATGAGTGCCCAGAGAAGGGGTATTGTAGTGATCCAACAGTAGCGCCTACCAGGGCCATCTTAAGCATTTCTGGGGCCCTGAGCATGGACACCTTTGGGGCCCCCCCTTCACTAAACCAAAGGAATAAAGTGATCAAGAATATATGGAGGCACCCTCCCCCCACCATGATCATAACCTATAGGTTGATATGCTGCCTTGCAGCATTCCAAATAAGCATGTTTATGCCTTTTAAAGTCCCCTTATCCTTTCCATTGTTGCTCTAATCAGAATGATAAACAAGTAGCTTTTGAAGGCCAACATTAGCAATCTACGTAGAGGTAACTTCTCTTCTAGTATAGAAATAAGATACTTTTATCAATAGCAACCGGGAAGGTATGCAGCCTGTAGTATTAATGTAGGACTGTATGTAAAAGGGTACATGTAACCCAGAATAGGCAGAGAACTCACATTACCTGCCTCAGAGAATGCAAAATTGCTCAAGCATGGAAGGAAAAAACTGCACATAGCATAGCATAGATAGTGAATGCAGATTAGAAGCTGCCAGGAAGGTGTCACTATCCAGACAGACTGAGAGTAGGAGTGGGACATGGTTTTCAAATAGCGTTGCCATTAGAGATCAAGGGAACAGGTGGCTGTAGTGTGCAGTATATCAATGCTCACTATCATAGCGGAAACAATCCTATAGCCAGTGAAAGTATGAGTGATGCTTTTATGAAAAACATACCCTGAGAAGAAAATCACCCTGAAGGGCTGACGGTTTTGAAAGGTTTAGGGACTGGCAATTCTGAAATGTTAGGCAATAAAAGATTAAATGAAATGCCCAGGATCACACAGTGCTTAAGCGGTGAAGCTGGGATGTGTGCCAGCTAAACAATTCCTGCATTTGAACACTTGCTTTTCCAGCCCTTAACATGCACTAAAACTGTTATGATGTGACTTCCAGACTTTCTTGTGTTACTTCTTAGGTTTATTACAGGAACTTAAAGACACAGTTACATGAAGGATAAATACATGAGAGTATGGACTATATCAGCACTGGCCCCATCACCCAGGCAGGGGAGCTCTAACTGCCTCAGTATGGAACCTTCAGATAAACATTCCACCATCCACACAGTGACATTCCATCTGACATCACAGGCTCACAGCAAGACAGCATAACACAGACAGCCACTACATAACACATCTCCTTTCCTTACCAGACACCCACACAGAAGGTCACTACACAACACATCTCCTTTCCTTACTAGACACCCACACAGAAGGTTACTACACAACACATCTCCTTTCCTTACCAGACACCCACACAGAAGGTCACTACATAACACATCTCCTTTCCTTACCAAACACACCCACACACAGAGGCAAAACAATAAAGAGTTCCAAATAGACGCAGCCTATAAGGTGTAACCAGACTAGTCAACACGACCAAATACCACAGATCACCATGAGACACTGGCCAGACATCCCAAACCCATCTGCGTACCAGGCACTTGACCACTGATGACCTAAACAGCATTTCTAGAGTACTATGCCAAACATACTGTCTGGAGAAAACGCAGTCTTTGGCACAGCAAAATATAGGAAAAATATTACAAAAAAACGAAGGCGCTACCTCCTTTGAATATTTGTGGAAACAATCCAACGCGACACTAATCTACTATGTTACCAGCCCCACTCCATACTGGCAGAGGCGCTACCTCTCGCACAACAGAATGTTCCACACGCTGGAGGCGCTACCTCCCTCGCGTACACTAGGGTCCATGCTCACCAGAGGCGCTACCTCTCTTCAATACAATTCTTCGCATACGCACCGGAGGCGCTACCTCCTTCAAACACCCAAATGACACGCACATCAGAGGCGCTACCTCACTTCAAAACTTATTTTGCCACATTAACGGGAGGCGCTACCTCCCTCTAATACCGATTGAGCCACACTCACCAGAGGCGCTACCTCTCTCACTCGTGACCCACATACCAGAGGCGCTACCTCTAATTACTACTACAATGTCACTCAAGCCAGAGGTGCTACCTCACTTCAATACAAATTTAGCCACACTCACCAGAGGCGCTACCTCTCTCACTCGTGACCCATATACCAGAGGCGCTACCTCTGAGTGACAACCTGCATCCCTTTCTTTAGGCATCCATTACACAGTCGACCTTAACTCAGGGTTAAAACATCTTGCATTACACAGCTTTTACACGTATTGTTATGACTGTAGTATAATGTCAATGCAAATAAAAACTTTAGAACAACATACCTTTCAACATCTCTGTCCTACAAGTCCATGTCGTCATACGACAACGTAAACCTGAAAAGCCTCAAGGTGGTTAAAGCTACAACTTATCATACATCGGGTCCCATACCCGCATTGTAAAGTAAATAAAGGAAGGTATTTTTTTTTCCTTTTTTTTTTTTAAGTGAAAACCACCTCTTACATTACTCCACAAAAACCTACACCCATCCAACGATACAGGAATACATCCACTCATTCAACTTCTCCATCAACTGCAAAACCTTCTTATGCACAGCTCTTGACTAAAAGGATATGCTGCAACATGAAGAGCAACCAAAATCCCTTCAACCATGTCTTTGCATTGTTCCTTTCTTATTGTGCACTTAATCGACGCTTGCGGTAGAACCTCCGATGTCCACTGTCCCTCGGCTGTAAATGGAAACATCATACCGCAAGACTTGCTACCGCCGTAGATTCTCACCGCCATCGCTACACGGGTCAGCTTCACGCCGTACCATAAAATCCAAAACGAAAATGTTCCTTGCCAGAAAGTTGCATGTGCAAAATCCACGGCCGTCCATGCCCACGTGAACTGTGCGGCAAACCATGGTGACGCTCGGGTTTATTTCCAGATCCTCGGCACACCCGCTTATCAGTGCCGCTGCCTTTCCGAACTGGGAAGGAACTTACTGGTCACGCTGGAGGACGTCGAAAGGTCCTTTACTCGTGCCGTACTGACGCACCCACACCGTGGTTTGCTCTCAATACGTACAACAACCGCATCACGGGATCATCGCTCTTCTCATTAGAGACACTGTGGGCGTTCCACCTGGTCGCCAACTCCCCAGACCAACTTATTGACGTCATCATTTGGCCCACAGCTGTTCACGGTGCAGAGCTCTGCCTCCAACCGTCACTTAGCCCAGCTCGCACTTCCCAGCAGCTGTACGAGCGCCTCTATTGGCAAAAACAGGTTCGAACCATACTCCATCATCCAGTACATGACAATACGAAAGAGACCGACTATGTAAGAGTCATCCAACACACTCCGGGCTCTTGTAGGGTTCGTCTATTTACGGGTACAGGACCGCTTTACATGCCGAGGTTACTTTAACACTTTCCAAAGTGTCAAAATTAAATGTAGCACCAACCGGCTCTCTCTCTCCAGCCTTCCCTTCGACCTTTTCTATAAATGGGCAGTTTAGTTGAGCTTCCCTCCGGGCCATGGACAGTCCCCATCTCCTTCTCCAGGGGCTAGTACCCTTATTGCCCTTTTTTTTTTTTCTGGCATTAGTCCATGCATAGGGGCTGTGTCTCCTCCCCTTGCAAAGAGTCTTGTACTCTGGTGCGCTCCTCATACATTCAAGAGCTAGAACAGTCTTCAATACTTCATAGTAGCTGCTTGCATGCCCAGCATATGACTCAGCCCCAGACAGCCCATTTACAGTACCTTTTCTTTTGTCTGTGATCAAGGGGCATTTCCACTCATAACTTCTTTGGCTGCCTGCAAGGGAGAATATGTCTTCCCATCCCCAACAGGACTTATGCCACGTCGAGTTCAGGGCATCATTTTCAGCATCAGCCCTCACCAGCTTCACTTCTGTGGGCACTTTTCATAATTTCTGCTTCACCACAGGGCGCCATCACATCACTGGACAGCTTCACTTTTGTTGATGTCTGAAAATGTGGGTCTTCCTTGCTCCTCCCCCGCCTTGTCCCTGGGTGATGGGTCTTACTTGTATGTGGGGGCAGTGCTGACCACCACTTTGTCCTCCTCTCTCCTGCACCCCCCGCAGCAGGCTCCTTCAGACTTCAACTTCTTATTATGTGCGCAGGTTCTTCTTGAAAGACATCCTCGTCGCCATTGTTATGATGTGACTTCCAGACTTTCTTGTGTTACTTCTTAGGTTTATTACAGGAACTTAAAGACACAGTTACATGAAGGATAAATACATGAGAGTATGGACTATATCAGCACTGGCCCCATCACCCAGGCAGGGGAGCTCTAACTGCCTCAGTATGGAACCTTCAGATAAACATTCCACCATCCACACAGTGACATTCCATCTGACATCACAGGCTCACAGCAAGACAGCATAACACAGACAGCCACTACATAACAAAAACAACCTAATTTATAAAACTGACTTGCAAAGTACGCAAATCACATTTCCAAACCTGACAATTCTAAAAACCAAGCTATTACAGAAAGGTGTTACACAACGTGGGAATGATTCTAGTATCATTCCCTCCATTATCAAGGGAAGTACCAGCATGCACATAGGCAAACCTCACAGAAGACAGCACAGTAATGCAAGGGGGGGTCCTATATGATCTGACCAGGATCACTGTATCGTCTGCTGGCAAAGCCAGGATACAAGTATGAACATTTTGGCTCCACAGTCGTGAATTTGCATACTTATTTACCTCTTGGACTAATAGTTTATGCACATCTTTGGAGGGGATTGCTTAGGTTTTAAGAATGCCCCATCTGAACAAACTAACATCTAGACCTTCACCATACGAATGGCACTTTAATTTTATAGCAACCCCTATCTGGTGCAGGAACAGTGCTGTTAATAGCACCTCTTGTGCTGCAAAACCAAGTAAATATGGAGCTATGTTTATAAACTTCAGACATAGGAAAGGTTCAGCCAGCCTTGCTGGAATGTTCCCTTCTAATCTTTCATATGAAGACATATCTCTGCAATGAGTGCTGAACACACTGAGCTAACTTCTGAACCATCATGGATGAACATGGATTTCAACTTTGGCTATTGCACGTGATCAACAACATTCCCACAGGAAGGAAATAACGCTACAAAATTGTGCTATACAAACTATGTATTCCACAGTGAAAACAGAAAGCACGACATGATTCATTAATCAAGGCAGAATGTACTTGTCAAAACAGACAGGCAATAGGTTTAGAGCCTCAGCAGCATGCAATAAAATCTCCTGGCGTGTGCTACTTAAGCCTGGTGAACAATGGAATCTTACTTTAGATCAGGCAGCATTGTGGGGGCCCTGGGCAGGTGCCCCTTTTGCCCTCCCATAAAAACGTCTCTGGTGCCTACTGTAGTCTGGCTAGGAATGAGCGATTCCTAGTAGCATGGAGCACACAGAAGCCCTTAGACATTGTGGTGCTATTCCAAAGAAGGGGCTTGTAGATTACAATAAAATGGCATACACTAGGGGTTGCATGACGAAGCCTTGCCTGTAGTTATAGGACAGAAATATATATATATTGTAATTACAATGAATGAGCTGCATGTTTAGCTCACACTGGATAGAGTAAATATTGAGTAAAACACAACATAGAGGTTAATTTAGCAACAGGGGGATGAGTATAGACGCCTCTGGGGGAACTGATAGGCGTAGGTAACTAAAGTAGGATTGAGGGTTTTGCGAAAAATTAAGGATGGTTCTGTGCTAAATTCACTAGAGAAAGCATTCCATGGTGTGGGGACAAGACGGGGAAGCTTAGCCCGCTGGCATTTGCTATTTTGGTTAATGGGACTTGTAGTTGAGTGACATGGTGGCTTCTCTTGGGTCAGGATGAACTGACTCTAGTAACAGCATCAGTCATATATACTGGTGCTGTGTGAGACATACATGTGTGATTTTAAATTAACCGTTCCTTCACGGGTAGCCAGTGAGCAGCTCGCATGGCATGAGTAATGTATATTCTTTTGAAGAATATTGAGAGTTGCACACAGCATCATTCCGCACTTCCAGAGCCTGTGAAGATTTTTTTTAAGATGCCTGCAAGGATGACCGTGTAGTAATCCAATTTAACACTGATAATGACACAGGAAATGAATGAGCAGGTTTTGTAAGTATTGCAGGGAAAGGAAAAAGGCCAGTGGCATTAGTACATGTGGTAGTGAAGAGGAAGCATTGGCACTCAAATGATAAGTGCAACAAAACAGACTGTAGCATGTAATCTGGCATGGCATGAACAAGGGTGAATGGAGGAACAATCCTAAGGGTTGTTTTAACAGCTACAGAAATAGTGTTGGAATCAAAGGAGGTATTGATGGATGTCATGGGATGAGAAGCAAGTGATTTTTCAATGGAGTTTTTAAACTAACGTGCAGGCAGGAGCAGGCATCGCCTCGTAGCCGAATGGCCCAATGCCATTCATGTTTTCTATTATTTTTTACTTAGAATGCCCTCCGAAGTTGAAGGGGGTTACTGGGTCCTCTGTGACCTGCTTTTGGGGAATTTCAAAGATAGCACAAATGTATTGAAGGGGGTTTTAGGGTGCTCCTAAAGGTTTTTTTAGGAGCTCCACCGTGAGTGGTAGGACAGTTTGAATGGTGTTATACCAGAGGTGATATTTTACAATTTTGAGGCCTCGATGGCCAGAGTGGGAAACATTTCTTTTATAGGAAAAACCCTTTGTGATTTGAAACGAGCAGTTGAGATTCTGGTATTATAGGATTTAGATGGTTGAAGAAGGGTTTGAATGACAAAGCATGAAAGCATGATGATAGTGTTTAGGTTACCAAGGAAAGCATGTTTTATTTAGGACATGCCCCATTTAGACACAAGCACAATTTTGAAGGCATGAAAGCGGCGGAAGGCCAATGAGATTGTTTGGGTGAAAATTAAAAGATTTTATTAGTGTGGCAGCATAGTAAAATATAGCCAGATGTATGACCTGGTGGAGAAATAATGAAAGTATTTTAGAAATTCAGGCGCAGGCCGCGAGTATTTATGAACATTTTCGAACAAAAGGTAGTGACAGATGACCTCCAGGAAACTAAAGGCAGCCATAACGTAGGGAAATATGGCAAAAGATTAAGAAGCAAGCAGAATGAAATAAGAGTCATGAGGGACAGTAGTGGTTCAAGTGAAAGGATACCGGGTCAGACACCCGAGAAGTGAAAGGATACTGGGTCAGACACCCGAGAAGTAAAAGGATACCGGGTCAGACACCCGAGAAGGGTAAAGTATACCGGGTCAGACACCCGAGAAATGAAAGGTTACCGGGATAGACACCCGAGAGAAAACAGAGGATACCGGGGCAGACACCCGGGAAGAGAGAGGATTCCAGGGGGACACCTGAGGTATAAAATAATTCCAGGGCGGACACCTCAGGAGAGAGAGGATACGCCTTGGTCCTGCACTTTAATTTAGCGGTCAGAAGATACGTGAACTCAGAGCCCACATAATAGGGGACGACTAGGCTATGACCACGTTTAAAGACGTCGTTAAGGGGGTTTGTTTAAACTCCATGACGGGGTACATATTAGAAGGCAGAGATATTTGTGTCCAGCTGGTGTTTGCCTAGTCTGTCAAGTGTCTGTTATACATGTCCTGTTGTATGTCACATGTAAGGAATTTTGTCTCCTTGTTGTTTGAAATCAAGGAGAGTTTTTACGCGATTCTATAGTTAAGAGAGAATCGCACATGAATTGATGTTCTTGAAGTAAATTGGTGACAAAAAAGTTCTGGCGGGAAAAGATTGGATTGGAGCTTGCGGTATTTGGTGCTCGCTCATAGTGATGGGAGTGTTGGAATTGCATAAAGATATCGTTAAAAACAGATTTAAGCCTGGAAAACATTACTCCATTAGCACACTTATGCAAGCAACTGGCGGAACACGCACCCAAGCTTAAGAAACATAGCACGGAGTGGGTTAAAGTTACCGCCCACAAGATGTTTATGCCGTGGCCACGAATTGCGTCTTTATCTAAAGCCGTCTTACAACACATAACGATTTATTTTCATGCCACATATACAGGCAAAAAACTAGAAAAATGCCTCGCTGTTCTAGAAATTTGGAAAATGTTCGAACAGTCGAAGGATGAAGAGCCACCTGCTGACTGGATATTAAACGTATGCACGGAGGGTTGTGAGGCGCCTACCGTGCCACCAGCCCCGCCTGAACCAGAATCTGAGGGAAGTAAGCCAGAGGGACTCTACCCATTGCGAAAGCTTAAGGCAGCCGCATGGTACAGCAACCCCGCATATGAGTCGCCTACATATAGAAGTGACGACAATAAAGGAAAGGAGCAGGAGAGAATCTCATCTCCGCAGTCCCGAGGGACAAGGAGAGACGCGATGATGAAAGAAAGGATCAGGCACTGACAAGTCCATATCTTGTATAAAGACAGAGAGGGAAAGAAGTGGAAAGGAAGTGAAGACAGAACTGATGAGATAGCATCGCAAAAGACGGATGGATGGGAGGACAAATCTTATTGAAACTCGATGGGAAAGGAAGTGATGATGTGAGACCTAAGAGAGGTCAGATGAGGCACAGAGGAAAGAAGAAAGAGAAGGAGTAAGGAATGAAAGGATAAGAAGGAGAGATAGGCTGAGGCGAGAACAGCTATATCGCGAAGAGCAAGAAAAGCAGCTCAATCGCAAACATAGAGCAGCCTGTGAACAGGACAGACATAAACAGCAAAGGTTAGAAGAAAAGCAAAGGGTACGTGAAAAAAGGATAAGGAGATTAAGGGATGAGAAACTTTGAAGGGCAGATGAATGTAAAAATGAAAGGAGAAGGGAAGAAGATAAGGTCAGAGAAGAGGCGAGGCAGCGCAAAAGGATTTTATGACAGAGTGCACGCAATCTCGAATATTTGGAGAGGGAGGTTAAAAAACCTGCTCCAGTGGCAGACTGGGAAGACATTGAAGAATTCTTCCCTGCGTACGATCAGTTCCAGGCACATCTAGGGAAAATACTGATGATGACTTCGACACCAGAAGTATCAGGGAAACGATTGATAGAATATATGATGAAATGGGGCTGGGACAAATAACACAAAGGGGGAAGACGAGCGTCCAGAGAGCACCCAGCGCTACGACACTGAGGATATCACCCAAAGTAGTGGGAATAAGGAATTATCCCTGGACAAATTAGAAATCAATAGGAACAATGAAGAAAAATAAATAAATAAGTAAACCAGGAAAATATCAAAATGATTGGTTATCTTGAGAAAAAAAAATGAATAAAAGAAAATTGAGACAGGGAACAATTTGGCAAATGAATAAAGGGATAGGGGATAAACTCAAAGCATAAACGGACAAAAAATCAAAAATTGGAAAACAAATAGCACTTATGAGGCTTCCTGGCCAACAGCAAAAAGGAGCGTTGGGCAATAAAAGCCATCAGAGACCAGGAAGATCAAGAAAAGGAGTATGGCTGACAAAAGTTGGGTCAGTTAAACAAAGGAAAATCAAAGAAAGCCATTTTTAGGAAATATAGTGAGGTAAGTAAAAAACAACTTTTGAGTGCCTGTAACGATTTTGATTTATTTTACAGATAAACATTATGGACCTTTTGCGTGGAAGCATGAGAAATGTCTGCATGGCCTTACGATTAGGGAGAAAAAAAAGGTAAGTACTAGTTCATGCTAAAAGGGTGTGGGCACACAATTGATCAGCACTAAAGGTAAGAGGATCCAGGTGAGTACCAGGAAAAAGGTAGTAAGAGACACAATTTCTTCAAGTGTTAGCTGTCTTTCCCAAGATAGGTGTAATCAGGTGTGGAAAGAGTAGAAAATAAATGACAATATGGCCATTTCAGACAACCGCAGACAACAGAAGTAAAATTGAATGTGAGTAATAATTTTCGTGTTCACAATGTCAAAAAAGATTGTTATGATAGGGGTATGCAATCATTAAAAGAGGCAAACATTGTTGGGTACGATAAAAAATGGAGGCACGTAGTAAGAATTGGTGCCATAGTCTTGGAAAACAGGGGTAGGCTAGATTAAGTTAGACAGGGATGGCGTGCAGCGAAACGCCTCTGTTTTATCTCCATAGGATGAACACAAAGCACAAGCATAGAGCATGGTCCAACTTTCGACAAGAAAAGAAAGGGAAGAATGGCTGCTGAGCTGAGGAAGAATGTGCAGCTAACCAGCAAGAATGTGCAGCTAAGCTGAACAAAGAACCAAGCCTAAACCAAGTATCCCGCGGGGTGGTTGGAAAATAGTTGCTTATGTGCACCAACAAATAGGGGAAATGATCCAGAAAATATTTTTTTGATAGCAGAAAAGGAGGAAAGGGTTGAAGTTGGGAAGAAACCCTGACCCCTTGCCAGTGCCCGAATGACTTTTGTCCCTATTTTTAACTTTCTACAGGCGACGGGGATCCCCAAGGACGTTTCCATCATCGGTGACGGACGTGCCTAGAAGACCAGAAAAGAAGAAGACGTCTTTCTTTAAGTAGTTTTGTCTCCTTAGGGTTGCATGTGGCACCCGGAAGAGGAAAAATGTGTCCCATGAAGGACAGAGTTAATTATATTGAAAACAAATTCCGGTTGTAGCCGGATGACACAGAGCTAGGAATAGGGGGTATTTTTGGTTGTAATGTGAGAATGCACCACAAAAGGCAATATTTAAATGAAAATGTTTTGTAACTGTGTCTAAGAGGCAGGGGTGCCCAACAAGGGGGAATGTCTCGTGATTTTTAGGAACAAGGTATAAGAGCCAATACGAAAAGAGAGGTTAAGGAAATGGGTTGGTAGGAAATGTGTTAAATAAAAGAGACTTGTTTATTTTACAAAGGAAACTCATTCCGTTTTATATTACAGGTATGCATTGAGGGACCTGTATGCCTTGGGAAATTAACATTGAACCGCGTGAGGAAAGAGGGAGGTCGTAGAGAAACCCAGTGAAAGCCCGACGCTGAATTGTGTCTGCAAAAGACTCCCCCAACCCTGCGTCCCCATGCTGAAACGTCCCCTCTTTTGGACTCATTGAACAATGAACCTTTGGAAGAGCAATGGACTCCTGGTCTAAGCATCAAAGGAATCTGGGAGACTGACTGTGAAAACAGCTCAAAAGTAAGGACAACAGGCAAGTAAAGTGGAAGATACGGAAGAAGGAAGAGTGTCGAAAAGAGGGAAAGACACAGTGAAAACGATATAGTCATATGCATGGGCAGGAGAAGATGATCAAGGAGAGATTGTATTTTGTTGGTGTGGGAGTTGCAGACAAGGTATGGCATACGAAGAGACAATGGGCTAATGGGTTAACTCAATGCTTGACCAACCTCTCGAGTCTCACAATGGCTGTGAAATTATCTAAGGCATACAGATAGTTTAAAGCAAATGATTTCAGGAAGCAGGGCTTAAATGGAAGAAGATGACACACACATGATTTGTTTGAAAAGTAACAGTACAGTATTATGGGACAAATTGTAAGATTGTGATAGGATGTTGTAGATAAATATAAGGAGAGAAGACATGGATGTGGTTAAAGGTTATTGTTTTTACAAACAAAGAACTTTAAAGACGGGGAAATATAATGGGGAAGCCGAAATAAAGATAGGGTACCAACAACTGAATGCAGTGGGGGGCAGCCCCCCTTCACTTAAAGCTAATCAGGAAAATCCGTATAGACTGATTTAGTATTGTAAATTATGTGAAAACAGTAGTCTAACAAATGTCAAGTCTATAAAGTCGAAAGTGTATTTATCATGGTTTAGTAAGTAGGCAAAGTACAGAATGGATAATAAGGTTTTCTGTACACAAACAGAAAAGAGCTCTGACAAATGCCTTTTACTGGAAATGCATGTAACTGAAAATGTGGCTAAAATGAGAGAAATTAAGTAATGGTTCAGACTGTGTAGAATGAGGTAATTCTAAAGTTGAAACATTCATGGATGACATGCTTTCAGAAATGTAATTAGGCCATGTCTGGAAAACTTATCTAAAGGGTCCGGCTGCATCAACCATAATTGGGCAGAGCACCGGAAAAAAGTAAGAATGTGCGCCAGATTGTATTTCATGTTGGAAGGTTTAGTTCAATTAAAAAACAATTGCCTGGTGAGCGAATACTTAAAGGAAGAGTTTGCCTAGACACGGGTTGAGAGAGTGGGGGCTGGATTCTCCCTCGGCGAGCTATAAGAGGGAGCACTGTTTTGAGCTCAAGGAAGTGGAGTCCATGTACTTGACCACAATGCTGTTCTGTGCTCTGTGTCAGCCTTAGCTTGGCATGAAATAAAACTTGATGAACTTCACTGTCTCCTTGTTTAACCATTGAGTGGTCCTTATTGACTGGTGTTGGAGTAAAGAATCGTGCACCCTTTCCCCCTCAAGGTGCAGCTATCTTGTCTTAAGGTACTCGAGGGCGAGCTCTGATCCCATGGGCCCGTCAGAGGTCACTCGGACCTCGATCACACCTCACGTTGGGAGTTTTTCTGAAAAGAACTTCCATGACTCTCTGGAGTACTGCCACAACCAATACGAGGCTGAAAGGCAGCAGCACAAACCAAGAGCTTCAGAATTGGGTGATAAAGGAGGTTAGGTGTTTGGAGTCATCGTGTAGTTTGGTCTGGTGGTAAGCCCCAGAGAGGTAAAAGGTGGAAAAGAAGTTTATGCCTTACATGAAGGCTAGCATGCCTGTACTCTGGGAAGGGGGGTGACCCACCTAAATCCTTGTACTGAGCGAGTGCAGGTCAACACACATCCATAAGGCCCCATTGTGTTTACAGGCAATTACTATCAGTAAAATCCATTCAGCTGACCCAATTATTTCAATTACGTTGTTGCACACAAATCTTTTCAGATCTTCAGCCAGCACTACATTCCTGCACTGAAAATTCCCTACCACTTGTCACAGAATGTTAAAGAAAACAGGATCCATGCAGTTGGGGCCAGGCACACATCCCAGTATGCACACAACATTAACTGTCTGAACCTGTATTACACCAATTCTACCTTCTGTATACTTAAAGGTGTCAATCACTGTTGATGAGGAATTTTTAGCTCAACATCGCTCCCCTTCTCGAATTGTACTGACTTTGTATAACATCATCAGTCCAATCCTCATTATCACCAAATTCTCCTCTATCTGCTCCCTTTCCTGAATAAATTCAAATTCATGTAAATCAACACCTTCTTTTATTTCAATGCATTACTCATGCCATTTACATTCCACTTAACTTCAATAAACTGTCCAGATTGTAAGCAACAAAATAGATGCTAACAACCCTACTTAATGTTCTCTTTGATGACCACCACCCCCAAAGCAAACGTCACCTTCCTTAATTGTATTCTTCTGCCTGTACATACATCCCCACTCTCTACATAATGACCCTTGTTTGTTTTATTATTTGTTTGTTTGTTTGTTTTATTATTTATAATGCGCAACATACCTGAGGGTAACAGGGCCCAGCAGTTACAAGTATATGCGAAGCTTAGTTACAACAGCAAGGTATAAAATCAACATACAATATTAATTTCATAAGGGTATATACAAAGGGTACACATTTACAGGTTGAGGGAATGAGAATGGTATATACAGATGAGACAGATATCTTACATCAGCAATGTATGCAGGTTTAGGTGTTTGAGTAAAAATATACAGGCAATAGGTGTGTCAGTTGTAGTTACCACGAGGTGTCAGGTTGATGGGAGCGAGGAGGATGTACTCCAAGGCAGATGGTATAGCGGCAGGTAGCCCTAGCTACTTGCTAAGCAGGAGTAATCATATGGTGATTAATTGGATTTCAGCCATAAAATGATGTTGGATATGAAGTTTTGGTAAGATTGGTCAGTTCTCAGTATGGGAGGTAGGGAATTCCATAATTTGGCTGCTTTCACAGGGAAGCTGTTGCCTCCGATTGTGGATCATTTGAAACTAGGAATGGAGAGGCGGTCTCTATAGGCTGTTCTAGGTATTCTCCGGGAGATCTGTTTGTGGAATCTTTCGGCCAAGTAAATGGGGTCAGCATTGTTGAGGGATTTGTGGGTTAGCGACAAAGTTTTAGAAGGATTTTGTCATTGGTTGGGAGCCAATTATTCTGTCGGCTACTCTCAGAGATGTGATCTCTTCTAGAGATGCCTAATGCCACTCGTAGGGCATTGTTTTGTAATATTTGGATTTTTTTGATAGTGACTTTAGTTGAGCCTATGTAGAGGGCATTTCAGTAATCGAGGCCGGGATGTCATTTAGGGGTCGCCAGAGGTCGCAACTGCGACCTCTGTGGTCTCCCTTGCGACCTCCCAAAAAAAATGTTTTTTTTTTGTAATCACCATGTGGCTCTTTACTTCTGGAGTGGCTGGTTTTCTTGTTCAGGCCCCTTAAAAAAGAAGAACAAGAAGAACAGGAGTGCCACAAGTCTAACACTTTCAGCACTGACCCTAAATAAGAAAGAATAGGAATACCAAATAATGTGTCTCTCTGGAATTCTATACAATGATTGCTAGACTCATTAATGGTTTATTTCAGGCACACTTCAGGGGGTGAGTCACTGATTTAGTCTGTTCTTAAATGCCTCAACTCAGCCTTTCATCCTTCTGAGGTCGATAAATGCATACCAACACAGGTTGGGTGATATTGGGTGTATATTTTTTCTATATAAAGCGCTTAAGCGTAAGTGATGTATAGTAACACATCATTATCATTTGGTCATGGACGTCTGCTTGCATTCACAGTAATTTGGTAATATGGGCCTATACACACTGATTTTAATGATACATATGGCGACCCATTTGAATATGAAATGTACATCACATTATAGTGATATCGAAACCATATTTTTCGTAGTGTACAATGCTATGTGATGCCACTTCCTGTTTTGTCAATGGGTGAAAGGTTGTGTTCCATTGCTTCCCCTGATATCACTTTGGGGTGGGGTCAAATGACATCACTTCCTGTGATGTCATCAGGGGGTCAAGGGTCATGTGATGTCACTTCCGCTACCCCTGGCATTTTGGTGAAATGACGTCCCTGAATCGAGGCGAGACAGGATGAGGGCTCTGGCCAGGATTGTGCAGCTAGTGTCAGAGAGAAACGGCTTGCCTGTGCGGATGAGTTTGCACGTGTAAGCCGTGAAAGACACTAGAGAATTGACCTGTTTGGCAAAGGACAGGTTTGAGTCAAGATAAAAGCCTAGTGTTTTTACCTCTTCTTCTACTTTCAGACTATTGCCATCGATTGTGAATGAGTAGTCAGATCCTAGTTTTTTTAAGTTGGACGTTGCCCAAGATGATAAATTCAGTTTTATCATCATTCAGGCATAGCCCATGCGTGGCCATCCATGCTTGGATGATGATGTACACCTTATTCGCCAAGGCCAAATCCTTTTCATAATCTCCTGAAAGCGGGAGGAGGATCTGGGTATCATCTGCATTAGTTAGTGTAGGTGATACCGAGATGATCCAGATCATCGAAAAGGGGCTTGGTAAGTTGTACAATGTGGGCGAGACGAAGATCCCTGAGGCACACTACAGGTAATAGGTATAGGGTCGGCCGCTGCTGTGGGCGAGAAGACCCTCATCGTTCTCCCATTTAAGAAGGACCTAATACAAGTGATAGCATTGTCAGAAAAGTGTGCTGCTGTGTTAAGATGGATGCATAGAATAGCATGATCGACCAGGTCGAACACAGCCGAGAGATCTAGGAGGAGGAGTAGGGCTGATTTGCCATTATCTCTAAGCTCATCAACTTTTATCTTAAGATCGATAAGGGTTGTCTCCATTCCGTGTTGAGGACAGAAGCCTGATTGTCTGGCACCAAGTAAGTGGTGTAGTTCCAGGTGCTTTTGGATTTGTACATAGGCTACCTTGTCCAGAATTTTTAGGAGGAAGGGCACTGTCGTGATTGGCATGTAGTTCGTAGGTGTGGATGGGTCAAGAGTCGTTTTTTTGAGAGTGGGAGTACCCAGGATTTTTTAAGGTTAGTAGGGATGCTGCCAGTAGAGAAGGACACATTGATGAGCTTTGTTATGAAAGGTGATAGGTCTTGGGCTGCATCCTTAATGAGCTGCATGGGGCAGAGATCACCCTGACAATTAGAAGGTTTAAGGGACAGAATGATTCTTTCCACTTCAGGGATGGAAACTTTGGTGAAGTTGAATCGGGTGGATTCATTGGTATTGGTATTCTCGCTTATTTTGGATGGGGAAATGTCATTTAGGGAAGCTCTTTTACTGGAAATTTTGTTTTGTAAGGTGGATATTTTATTGGCTAGAGCGTGTTGGATCTCAGAGCACCATTTTTTATCTTTAGTGCATGTGTCAGGTAATGCTCTGGGGGTTTCTATTTCTTTGAGAATGGTGAAGAGTTCCTTCATATTGGACTTGGCTTGGGATATGCGTGTGTCGAAGGATATTCGTTTAGCTAGACATATTTCTTTTACGTACAGGGAGGATAGCTTAGTGAGTTTAAGTTTGTTGGCTACTGATGGTAGTTTTTTCCAGGCGGCCTCGCAGTTCTTTTTTGTTGCCTTTGGTTTTTATATTGAAGTCTCCCAGTACAAGTACTTGTGAAGAACTTTTGAGATTGCTAGACAGGATGGTGTTAATATCATCCTCAAATGTTCCGGGAAGGCCCGGGGGCGATAAATCAGGTGGATATTAAGGGTTTGGGCATTGGTGAGTGGTACTTTAACTGATAAAAGTTCACATGAGTGGACATCGATGGGAGTGGCTAATCTCATGGAGAGGCTACATTTGTAGATGATAGCGATGCCTCCTCCTCTAGATTTTAGTTTGTCTTGCCTCAGTATAGAATAGCCGTCCGGGACTGCTAACATGAGCATAGGACCTGTGGCGGGGTGTAGCCATGTCTCAGTGATGGCAAGGAAATCTAAGTCCTCACTTTGGATCAGGTCGGGGATTTCTGTGGCATGTGCTACTGAGGATCTGGAGTGAATTAGAGCTCCATTAATCTGAGGGCTTGTGGCAGTTGTACTTATCAAATGGGGGGCTTGCACAGGTTTGGGTTTGCAATATTTGGCTGTGTTATTTATTGACCTAAGGCCAAGGTTGCGAGCTAGATTCAAACTTGTATTCGTTCGGCTAGGCAGAGTTGACAGAGTTCTTATTCCTATAGTGGTAGGGATAGAACTGATAGGAGGCTCATATATTTTAGCTAACCTAGCTCTAAGCCGTAGGTTCCTAGCTGTGGTTGGGCAGGGATGACTTGGTAAGGGATTTTTCGGGTCTTTCATGTCTGAGAATAAACTTGTGGTAGTTATTATTCGGGTTAGTGGTGGGTGTCAGGATGGGTATATGGAATGACATAGTGAAGAGCGTGATGCTTTGTATGAGGACTAAGATGTAAATGGTCTGGCTGGTGGCTGAGGGGTGCATGCTGGTATAAGGTAGCAATGCACTTTCTTGTAATAGAAGTAAGTGGTGCCAAAAACTGGAGTGCGGGTTAGGGCGACAGATGGTATATTTGCAAGTTAGCATAGGGCCACAATGTGAAAACTTGTACCAACAATCAGTCCTAAATCAAAGTCAATAGAAGGCGCTAGTCGCATTCTGTAAAGCAAGTTGAGGCATAGGCAGGCAGATAGTCAACAAGAGGCACTAGCTATGTTTTACAGGTTGAATTGGTGTAATGGCCGGTAAGCAATCAACAAAAGGCACCGGCCACGTTTTTTTGAACATCAAATAGGGCAGTGGCAGGTAAGCAATCAACAGGAGGCACTAGCACGTTTTGAACATCAAATAGGGCAGTAGCAGGTAAGCAATCAACAGGAGGCACTAGCCACGTTTTGAACATCAAATAGGGCAGTAGCAGGTAAGCAATCAATAGGAGGCACTAGCCACGTTTTGAACACCAAATAGGGCAGTAGCAGGTAAGCAACCAACAGGAGGCACTAGCCACGTTGTGAACATCAAATGGGGCAGTAGCAGGTAAGCAATCAACAGGATGCACTAGCCAGGTTGTACAAGTCAAAATCATGCAATGGTATACAGGCAATCAAACGGAAGCACTGGCCACATTCTGAAAACAAGTTGAGGCATTGGCAGGCAGGCGCAGTCGACAAGAGGCACTAGCCAGGTTTGCAAATCAGGTTAAGTAAATGGCGCTAATCAAGTTTGCAACGTAAGTTGAGGCATTAGCAAAGGTCCATTAGCAGGTCCGGAGGGAGTTCGTGGTACGCGGTTGCAGCAGTTGAGGGAGAAGCAGTACCCAGTGTAGTGGCCGGGACCTAGTCGCGGCGCTGCTGTAGTCCTGCTCACGGCGGCTGTAATATTTAGACACGTAAGTCTCCAGGCGGCTCATAACACGTGGTGCTTTAGAGTAGTATGTATGTAGTTTGCCGATCGGCTGGGTGTAAGTAGGCTGCGGAAGCCCAATATGAGGGATGAGGACGCAGATGTGGATGAATGGGAGACGAGCAGGGCCGGTGGGGCAGCGCTCAAGCTGGCATATGGTGGGAGGCAGGATGTAAGAGTTGGGCAAGACAGGAGGTAGGGGTACCAAGGCTAGGATAGGGAGGTAGAGGTCTAACCTTACTCAAGTCAGGGCTGGTGCGCGGATATGAACATAGCACGTACAAGCTCGGTCAGGCTCAGTCAGGTGGAGCCTTTTTACGTGTGCCTCCTCTTATAAAGCATCATCTTCTCAGCTACCCTATATCTGTACCATTATAGCACCTTCTCTTACCCAGAAACCACTCTCATATGATACATGTCACATTCTGTTGACAATGCCCACCAGATTCCCTATGTGTACCCCTGCTATTTTACCAGAACCTGTAATCCACTTGTCCAAAAAGAAAACTATTACTGCAATGTTATGCTTTCAATAAAGCCTGTTATTAGAAATATGAGATCCTCATCAATTATCATATTTACTATGATGTATTTCACTTTTCATACAACTTGCTGTAATGTCTACATAATTATTCTTAACTTTCAATAACAATCAATTAACTTAAAAAAAGAAATATAAGATCCTCTTCCTGCATACATTTGTATTCCTGGCCCATTAAAACAATTGTTTTACAAAATGTAATAACTCATTTATACTTAGTTGAATGGTACTATGAATATGTCTTGTAGGTCAATTTTTGAAAATGGCATTTAGTTGATCAAATAAATAAAGTAAGAACTATCCAGGCAATGAAGGGCTAACAGTGAGGAAAAATCAATGTGAGCATCTGGGACTGCAATGAAGTCTAGCATATTACCCTTACAAAGTGCTGGCTACTGAATACATTGGTACAGATGTAATATTGAAAATCCCTCCTATAATTTGGCCAGCATAGACACAAAAACCTCTGTCGCCAGTTTATTGAAATCCACTAATAACACGTTGGTTGAATACTTTAAAACAACCTTATGGGCTAAACCTGCAAATTCATCCAATAATTTGCCAGTTGCCGCTGGCAGACATTACAATAGATTTAGTGAAATCAATATTTTAATGCACCGATGTAATGGCTATAAGGGTTTAAAAAGCAAAAGGGATGTTGAATGTAATTGTTTACAAACTAAATTATTCTTGACAATACTGTCCACCCCACCCTATCTATTTCTTCTCTGTTCATATGATAAAGGGAGAATCCATCTGGCATTAATTCTTCAAAGTGCACTGTGGACGAAGATGAAAACAAGGTCTTGGTTACAAAAATAATAAAGCAAGAGAGTCAATGGTTTACATAAATTCCAAGGGGCAAGATGTAGCGTACTGACGATTCAGAAGCTGCCAGTAAGACCTGCGTAATAACGTAATGTAAGTGGTCTTGAATATCACCCGTCTGTCCTATTGCTCGCCTCGCAGCACTTGACTGTGTAAGGAAAAAGGGGGCTGGGGTTTATTAGTGGGACAGTGGGAAAGGCAGATGCGAAACCTGTGATGTTGATGGGGGCAGGTTGGAAGCACCGAGATCCTTAGTGCCAATCTACTTTCTGTGGGTTTGGCGGAAAAACTTGGGAGAATGTTATCCACAGGGAAGAGCCCAAGATCTGATAGACTACAGTGCTTTGGGTCTGGTTAGCCGCTGATGGGGGAGACTGTGACAGGCCTAAAGAGGAGAGCTTAGTCATGGCTCGGTTGCTGGTGATGCGCTAATGGCTAGGCTAGTGGTGGATTTCTGTTGGGTGTTTGTGTGTGTCTAGTGCAGGGGTGTTGCTAGGTCTGGAAAAGATCTTGGGCTACGCTAATGTTGGGATTGTCAGCACTCAAGGCTAGCTAGCATTTTTCTTGTAGCCCTTGAGCTTCTATCCGGGACTACAACCAAAAGACCCTGGGCTATAGCCCCCTCAGCCCCCCCAGCAACGCATCTGGTCTAGTGTAATGTGGTAGGGGATCGTAGAGGTGAGTAGGTTAGTCAGGGGAAGGTGGGAGTAGGCTTCACAACTGGTAAGTCATGAGAAAATATTACTGTTTTGTTCACATCATTTACATTTTCAACAGGGATGATGAACTGAGATACATCTTCAAAGAAGCCCCCCAAATTGCATACAAGCAACCAAGAAACCTAGCACAGTCTTTGATCAGGAGAACATTGCCACTAGATCAAGAACAAGGAAGACCTGGTGTGTACCCTTGCATCATCAGGAGATGCAAAATATGCCAACACATCTTCACCAGATCTGCCATAACTCCACAAAATCGAACACTATAGATACAAGGGACATAAAACTGCAGATCATCCAAGGTTGCATATCTCAACCAATGCAAAAATCACTTCAAGTGAATTATGTGGGTAAGAGCTGCAAAGAGCTGCTTGAAAGGAAGAACATACATAGATACACCATCGCAAACCACAAAACAGAAACACAGTTTGGTCGACACTTTACACAGAATGGACATTCATTGCTGGATCTATCAGTGTTGGTTTTAAAGGGTGGCCTCTCAAATACCACACACAGAAGGACGCGGGGGCTCAAGAACCTGAACATGCTTAACCTAAAAGACAGCAGCCTTAACATCAATATTGGATTTATGACTCACTAGTGTGAACTTTGAGCCCATGTCCAGCAATGCCATCACATTAACAAAGGTAGAAGACTCCCCACTGTTTCTTACCAACAGCTGCCAGACACTACTGTTAGAAAATGTGCGCGGGGCATAGGACACCCACAACGGAACTCTTGGGCGTCCAAGCTCAATTTTTGGCACTCAATACCGAGCATGAGACAGGCTCAGATAACAGTGGACAATGCACCACCCAAAAATGGTTAACGTTTTTATTTTCATTTGCCACACTGTCTGCAAGCCAGGAAACCATTGTGAAGCTTCAGGCATAGCGAGGTAGAATTGGAGACTGCAACAATTAAACCTTAGAGTACATCTTTGTAGTATCAAATTGTATACCAGCGAGAAAGCCTTAGATACTGCATTGGAATCACTAAAACAGCCTGATGCTACTTAAAGGCTGCAAAACACTTTTTCAGACTCTGTAAAAAACTGACCCCGTTCCCCAATTATGTGTTTTCCAACCTCTCCCTTTAACAAGCCTTTTAAAATAACTGTAATATTAGGAAACCAGCTGGGCCCAGCATACGACTGCTTGCAACTAACTTAATGACTACATGTTATGTTATGTTATGTTATGTTATCGGTACTTGTATAGCGCACCGTCACCAACGGAACTGGTCCCCAGGCGCTCTGGCGGATCTGTGAACAGGAAGGGTGGGTGTAAAGAATGTGTAAAGAATCTGGTTTTTCTCCTTTGCAAATTGTATGGCATTTGAGGTAGCAGTTGCCCTGGCTCTAAGTTCCTTATTTGAGGCTGATGTGCAGAGATGCCCATATAGTCCCAAATGTGTCTGTTGTTACATGAATGGTGTGCCAGTGCACTCCATCAGCGCTTATGATTGTTGACAACAGTGTTTCGTGTAGCTCAGGCAGAGCAACTTTTATAATATATGTTTGGCTTGGTACCTGATACTTTGGGCAAAGGGCATTGACACATTTAATGAATCCTTCCATCTCCACAAAAGAATAGCAGAGGAGGTCAAGCAACAATATTTTGGCCAGTTTCCCATTGTGAGAATGCACCAAAGGATATTTTCTGGGGTTATAAGCATGGGTGGACTGGGAACCAAAAGAGGCCCTGGAAATAATTTTCAAAGTGGCCCCCTTTCACACATTTTCAGCAAGCTCAACCCTTTTCCCATGAGAAAATTTGACAATAAAATAGGTAACAACACAAAAGAGGCCCCGAGTGTAGAGGCCTGCTGGGAAATCTCCAGAGTTCCCTATAGGCCAGTCCACCCCTGGTAATAAGTACTCTTGCTGAAATGAGCATTATAAAGGGTTTTTATTTTGCCCGTGACACAAAAGTGCCTTGTAATTTGTGAAAGTGCAGTCTAGTGCGGTCAGGATCACTATTTATTGATTACATGAATGTGTGCGGGTGACAACTCTCTGCCATATGGAAACTGGAGATATACTAGGGGCTGGTGCCCTCACATCTGAAGGACGATGTGTTCTGACAGCTCCTAGGCCATCTTCGTCTTTGTGACGCATGCGCATTGGTGATTGTTGTCCTGATGCGCAGGTACGTTTTGCAACTGATTTCCAAGTGACTACACTGGCCCTGGTGCCGTAAGGTGTGCGCAGTGTGTAGACTGCAATGCGTTCATTGTTGTTATCAGTGAAAAATAAAGTCCCAGAGCTGCGATGAGGCCTTCTGACTGTGGCGAAGTGGGTACCAAAGCCTTCTATTTTGGCAGCAGCCATAGGACGCTGGCCCTATGGCTGTTAGACTATTGACTGGTACTGCTGTATCAGTTGCATTTGTACTACCTGCGATATTGTGACTTCATTTATTTTCCTCGCCATATTTTGTATTAGTTGCGATCACATGTCCAGTGTCACAAAGCCAAATAAGATCAACAGTATGTGGACACAGAGTGGTCAAATAAAGGATGAAAAAATCAACTGAAAACCGTGTGTCCATAACACACCAGAATGCATTTTTCTTGGGTACCAACGTTCTTGATTCATCCATCATCCCACAGATTCCCTTCCCCAGCTAGTTCACCAATAGCCCCAGGGTTCCGAGTGTCCCTGACACGTCTTTCTTGTCTCTTGATCGTCTGGATGGCATCCTTGGTGTCACTGGTTCAGTCTCCAGGGACCTCCATGTTGGAGTGTGTCCCCACACCAGGGTATGCAATGGACAGTTGCAGGTGCTTGGGACGCGCTGGCAAGACCCCAGCACTTCCAGGGGGGAATAGGTGACCTATCTTGTTATGCACTTTCCTTCTGCCCTTTTCCTGTCCCAGGGTGCTATCTCAGTTCCCCAAACCCCCATCCTCCTCTACTTCCTTAATGGTCTGCAACAGTCTATTTCTTAAGGTAGCCTTTCTGACCTTAGCCTTCTCCTCTCCTTATTCCTGTACATTCTAAGTTCTGTCTTCAGGACTTTCAGGTTTCTTCTCCAGCTGTTCTTTCGCCTCCTTTACTCTACACTTCTCCACTTTCCCACTGTCTTTCCACTTGACCTACACCTTAGTATTCTCTCCTCTTACCTGCTTGCAACTCATCACAACTCTCTCCATATCATATTTATCAACCTCTTCTCTGATCTTCCACCCTCCACTCTCCTTTGAACTCCACCTATCCAGGTTATCTGCCAACCTCCATCACCTCATTCATTCGACCAACATCCTTCTCAGTCTTCCCCCCCCACCTCCTCCTCCTCCTTCTCCTATCAAGCTCCACCTCAGCACACTGATCAACCCCACTCTTATTTACCAACCTCATGAGTCATTGTGACAAGGTACCCTGCCTGACTCGGGTGATTGGCCAGGAAGGTGACTCAGGGGGGCGGTTGTCACCCCAAGCAGGACCATGTTGGTCCCTAGGGTGGTAGGTTTGGGTCTATAGGACCTAAAACATTTGACCCAGTCACATTTGATGGAATTTATTTGACCTTATTTCAGTCTAAAATGTGGGGGGAGACCCCCTTGTATTCATCCACTTCCCCTCAGCCTAATCTAAATTCTTAACTAACCCATATATATATTTAATTCAATTTATTCTGATAAAAAGGTTAAAGAAAATGTGATCGAATGTTTTAGGTCAATTATGCTAATACCATTGTGAGAATATAGTCAGATTGCCTCACCGCAGTACAACATATGGGTTTCAGTCCTTCCCCACCACACTGGGCCATCAGAGCAGTCCAACCCTAGTGACTTCATTTCTGCTCGTTCCCTAAATAATAATTTGTAGGCTAGAGAAGACAGTCCTGCTCCTCCTCAAGAAATAGAAAGTAAACCATGCACTAGCTTAACCCATATTTCCAATGCCGAAAGGTCAAGCGTTTCTCCCTGACCAGCGAAAGGGGGAGGTAACATCAGGGGGAGGTGGGGAAGTTCTAGAGGAAGTGGCTGTACTGGGAGGAGGTGATGGACGTCTTGAAGAAATCATAACATTAGGAGAGGGTGGTGGACCCAAGGAGGAGTTCTTAAATGTTGGAGGAGAAGGAGTCCAAGGCAGCAAGAGCAGGAAAGTTCTGATGGCCCAGGTCAGAAATAGGCAGGACCAGAAAGACGGATGAGGAATGAGACATGGACAGAATGGTCAGCATCAGTTCAGAAAGGTGAGGAAGAGAGACCAAGGGGTATTTCTCTGAAGGTGGGAAGGGCACAGGGAACAAGAGAGTGGCAAGGGGAACTCCTGGATCCAGCTCCAACTCAAGTAATTCCTACAACTATTGGGAGTCAAGCAAGGAATAATCCAGGAGGACTGTCAAATAGCAGACTTGGCTTTGGATAGCGGAAACAAACTTGGTGCCAAATAGCAGTAGGTACAGGACCAGGGAAAGCCAACATCTAGTTGGACTATAAATACTGGCCACCATCATGGGATGAAGGGACTGGACAAAAGTGAGTGAGCTACTTTGCTCGTTGCACATTAAGACTTTTGTTTTGCTCTTTGGATTTCATGTTACATGTTGTGCCATGCCAAACTAAAGACAGCAAAACATTATCTTTTGAGTCCAGTGTGACAAGGGCTGTAGCCAGGCATTGTTAAAGGGAGGAGGGAGGAAGCCAGATCCAGCCCTCATCCTCAGGGCCAGTTTAACTGCAATGGTCCCAAGTCCTTACCCCTTACCCCCTGCCTGCATGCTAGTTTACAGACACTTATATTCATCCATACCTCCTGGTGCATATACTCACCGATATTTCTCATTCTTTTCAGGAAACCCCACGGCAGGAGCAAAAAACAACAGAGAAAGCTCAGTGAGAAGATCAGCACCAGCACCCCATGCATCAACTAGCAAAGAGAGGAAGACAGTAGCCGCTGCAGCCCCACAAATACCTGACCACTGCCGGGAATCAGAAGGAAAGAGGTGATCCACTGTAACCACGCCCATTCTTAGAGCAGAGAGTCAGCACTGCACACCCAGTAGCAGGAGAGAGAGAACAGCTGTAAGCCAGCCAGCCCCAGCATGCGAGAAGTACAACACGCACGTGAGGTCCCGCACCTATAATGCCAAACCTAATGACTCACCAGGGACAGAAAAAGGGAAAAGAACTTGTGTTCCCCAAACTTACCAGACTGCCAACTGAGAAGGAAGCCTGGGACAAGGCTGCTGTGGTCATTATGCAGATTAGCATGCATGGAGAAAGTGTGTGGGACTTAGCCCCCTTTTGAAGACTTCCCCAGGCACATACTACATACACATCCCAACAGTGGAAGGCCAAGCAAGATTGGCTAGGGAAAGCTGTCCAATCAGGACAAAGGAAGGGAGATTTAAGATGGGGACAGGAAACAGACCGTTTGTGTTTCCGGCTAAGGGCAGCAGTGAAGGCAGAGGTAGACAAAGAGGCCACAAGGAGGAAGAAAGCACACCTGTGATGGATATTGTGGGAGCAGGTGAGGTATTTGTTTAGGAGTGAAAGTGGTTCTGCATTGTGACTGTGTGTGTTTGTGTGACAGGTTAACAGAATGGAGTGAATGTGCATTGAATTGTACTGAGTGAAAGGAGGCTTTTTTAGTAGTAGTGTGAGGAGGAGACTAGTAGTGGGAGGAGAGTAGTGGTAGAAGGAAAGAAGGAATGGTGGTGGGAGGAGGAGAGCAGTAAAGGGAGTAGGAGAGTAGTAGTTAATGCGAGGGGAGTAGTAAAGGGGAGTTGAAGGAGTTATAACATCAAAGGGTGCAGGTGAGAGTAGGAGGATTGAAACATCAAGGGGACAGATAACTGGTGGGAGGAGTAACCCAGAAGGAGTCCCCCACCTGTAATGGTAGGAACAGTAGCTTTTCAAGCCACCAATCCAAAGAAAATGGAAGATCTACTACTGTAATGGTGAGGGCCAAATAAAGATTAGATGTAAATACCAGGAAACACAGGCTGTTTTGCAATGTGTGATGGTGTAGAGATGAGAGTGTAGAGGAGCAGCCAACTGCCTCTGCTGGAAGTCCCACCCCCTACTACCTGTATACTGGAAGCCTGAAATAGTGCCATGTTTGACACTAGTAGTTGTGACTATTCTGCATTGAGTCTTCGAGAAAAGGTACCCATTGAGAAAACCCTATCAAATGTATTCCCGAAGAGATGATAATCTGTTGGAGGAGATCCCCAAAGTAATATGAAAAAGAGAGAAAGAGAAGTTGATGTCACAAAAAATGAGGGTGACGCACTGAGAAGAATGGCTGACGAAGAGAATGTATGGACCTTATAGAAACTGATGGCGAAGAATCGAGTAAACTTTCATGTCCGAAAAGAAGAATGCACATGGGAAAAGCACTGAAGAAAATGCAAGCCATTTACAAAATGTACAGATGCAGTAACGCAAGTAGACTAAGTAATCATAGAAGCTGGCTATACGTAGTGAATGGACTGCAGGGGAAGCCACCATTATATAGAAGCTGGACATCGGTGTCACAATTTTAGTAAGTTCAAATCATGAAGAGACGGTCTGAAGACTGTGTCGCAGCAAAGAATTAGCTGGGAGCATTGAAGAAGCGGGAAGGGCGGTTTGGTGTCAAGACTGAAGTCAGCCAAGAACTGGTTATCTATCCTCAAGGAACAGTGAACGTGAGAAGCTGAATTATCCCTCGTTAAGGTGCAAGGAAAGAACACCATGAGTGCCAAGTTCATTAATTCAAGACAATTAAATGCTATAAAATGGGTCAAATTGTGGTCTTGTGTTACGTGCGCTGAGGAATTAGAATAAAGTTGGGCATGCAGTCCAGAACTTTGAAAAGCATGTGCCCATACTCCCTTATATTCCCAGAGACGAGAATACATTGCAAGGCCAAGTTCAAAGACAGTCTGCATGGCTGAAGGCATGGGTGATGAGAGATGATGGGCTAATTAGGTGGGGAGGTACAGTCCAGTCTACACCCTGGCACCTGGATCTGAGCTCACATGCTGCTAAGTGAACTGAACGTTCCAGAAGGGCGCTAGCATGCCAGCCAATTGTAGAGGGCCATATAACAAAGGGCCTTATAGTTTGAGTGCCAATAGAGTACTGTGTTTCTAATAACTGATGAAGATGACTTGCACCTGGGGTGGGCATGAGTTGTCCACATGACTGTAGAGACCCATTCATAATCCCAGTCCCTATAGAAAGTATACTTAGATGTTCCCCTTGAGCCAACCACAATCCCCCATAGGTTTTTCTTATTTGCCACATAGTATGATGTCACGTATGACAAGTTTTTGCTATAAAAGAAGTGTTTTTTATTAAATACTTTGAGAGAATGCTGTGCGACGTCTGTTGACATTGTCTGTTATAACTCCCTGTTTTAGATAATTGTTATTAAAACAGTAAAATGACTTTTGCCATCTTCCTGAGATGGTCTGATTATTGGAGTACAGAGTTATTCTGTTCCCATCCACCTGCATTACGCGCTACCTGAAATAAGGCCCATATGGTCAAGAGCCACCTACAGTGGCCCTTACTATCTTGCAAACATTTGTTATCGGAAAAGATCTGTCCGCTTTCTTTGTTAACTTTTAGAGGGTAGCTGAGACAGTTGCCACAGTTTATTAGGTGGCGCACACCCATAACTCTTATACAGATTGAATTTTAGTGAGGTCTCCAACCCGTCTCGCACGAACCCCAACAAATACCCTATGTACCACTAATAGGCTAGGAACCAGGCTAGTGTATAGTAAGAATATATATTTATTTCAGGTTTGAAAAAGGAGACTAGCATCCAACATCAACCACAAATGTTGTGGCACTACACAATATCACAACACCAAATGACTTTCCGTTATTAAAATAACACAGGTAACATTTTGAAATATGCTGTCACAACTTACATCAGATTTAATTGCAAATGAACCAATAGAAAACATTCACAATACAATGGGAAAATTGTTTTGGCTTTATTTTTAGAACGGCAATGTTTGAGAAAGAAACTCAATGGGAAAATTATTTCAGCTTTATTTTCGGAAAGGCAATGTTCGAGAAAGAAACTCAATGTGAACATTGTTTTGGCTTTTTTTTAGAAAGGCAATGTTTGGAAAAGGAACTCAAATGGGGAAATCATTTTTTATGCTTTTATTTGAAAGGCAAGGTTGGAAAAAGGAACTCACATGGGATCATTCTGGTTCGGGATGCAAGTGAATAAATGGGGAATTTTGTTTTTGCACCCTCTACATTCACTTGAACAGCAGCGTTTTAGGGTTACTTATTTTGGGATTATGAACACCCCCTTTCGGTACAAAAGACAGGGGTTTCCGAAAGGTAGAGTCACCCAAATACGTTATTGTCTATACCGGCTCTAACACACTGGACATGAACTTTGTTAGTTTCAAATTCTAACAACAATCATCCCGTGATTTCCCATATGGGAATTAATTGATTTAGCTTCTCCCCTCCCCACAATTTAATGACAAGGATTAAGACGGGCTGTTCCCAACACAATTCAATTTAAATGGATAGGGTGATTAATAAAATGTGGCAAGGGTCATCCCAGTACCAGCCCTCTACCCGCTATGCAAGATGGAGATAAAGGCTGGCAGTTCCCCCCACACACTTTTGATGTCTTTGGGATATATCTACTTACATGGGAGGCCTTGGTTATGTGGCATCCAAAGAAACAGCAGGGCTTCTCTGAGGACAGCACAGATCTGCTCAAGGGCTTCAGTCAAGGATTTTCTCCTGCACACAGTCTTAATCTGCTCCTAGATTTCCCCTGTCACTGTCTCAAATGCTAGGATTGAAGCCTCTGTGCTAGTTATTCCTGCCAAGAGTCCACAGTAGACTACCTCCAGGAATAAAGTGAACAATCCCTGTTCTGATGCAAAATTTACCTCTTATAGGGCTGATGACACCCGTACATTATCATAACTCCCACGGTAAAGATTGGCTAGCACTCTCCCTTTACCTCCCACCAAGATGCCTACTGGCTGCTGATAGGACCAGAATGGGGAGTTATGGGTTATGGAAGCTGAAGGAGGAGGAAAAATACATCACCCCAAAATGACAGGTGGGTTTTACCTTTTTGGATTTGAAACTCTAACAACATGGCAGCTATGCTAATTTTTCAGATAACTACAGAAAACTATATATTTTCTAATTCTATATTTTATGCCAAGTCGGAAAATACACATTTTATTTCGGCATGGCCTTCCTGGGCGGAGCCACCATTTTACACACTTTGTGGCTGCTCTGCAATAGCTACAACTCTGACACTAAACACCTCCAACATTAATTTTACTGTCTACCACTTCACCAATGTTCCAGTAGCTCCAACCTATGAAAATGCAAGAATCATAATGTTGATCATAACTTAAGTTACGTGCATCACAAACATTGTGTTATTAAATGAGCCCAACAGTCTCTTTATAACCTTTAATATGAATCTGGGCTGGACACACTGGGACACACAATGCTCTTTTTATTTAGGAAAATGTGTTCAATGTTAAACATATGGCAATGCATTAGAGGTTGTTTCATTTCTGGCAACTCCACGCAGTTTCATTTCCCCTCTCAGTTTCCATTTCTCCTTAAGCATGTGACCAGGCTCTCTGCTTGGGCTGATGTTTATTCTGCCCTCTTCTCATGAGCTTCAAAGGGCTTTGCTCAAAGCTAAGGCACTCTTTATGGGGAACCTGACCTTAAAGGTCATTTCAGTTGGTTATGTTATCGTAAATCCCTGCAGTCCCGATCTCTCTTGCAACATTTCTTATATTTTTAACTGAATCTCCAAGCCTGTTTCCTTGATAAACCCAGCCCCAAAGGTCTTGGGATCAAAGTTTCACTCCAAGAAAAACAAGTTCCAGTTGACAATTCTGAAAGGCTAGCATATTACATTTACCCACTGTGTACATGTAACTTTCAATACATCATTTGCCGTGCTCACTCGCCGTGGAGAGGGTGGATCCCTCTCTCCCGCAGGAGCTGCCTGCACCCAATCCATCCCTGAAGGAGCACCGTGTCCCCAGACTCATCTTCGTTCAACATGCCACATCGATGATAGCCACCATCCAAAGGAATAAGAATATATCCAGTGCCCATGACCTGAGGCACTACATATCCTACATTTCCTGACTGCCTGCTTTGATTTGCATGCTGATCGGGTTGTTCGCATGAATGCCTGCCTTCAAAGTGGCTGGTGCGTGCTCCAGCTGAGTACGGGGCTAGTCTCCGTCGCCTAGCAACTAGCATCCACGTTACCCAATCGAGGATGCCGGCAGCCAGAATCACCAGTCCTGCCAAGTAAGGCCCACAGAAGAAGGCCCTGTTTGCCCCTGTTCGCCATTGAGAGCTACGCTCTATCCTTATCAGGTGATCACTTTCGCACTTTCCCAACTGTGCATACTACAACATCACTGCTTGGTGCCTGGCCCTAAGATATGTGCCCGGCTGTCTCCTACCTTACTCACTTTGCCATTGGCCAGGCTTTCACATCGGCTACCCATGCCTGGAGCCTACCATAACAACTGTCTGCTACTCATGAAGCTAACATGCAGATAGCGCAACAACGGTGCAAGGTGCCTTGTTCATTTTCAATGCTACCTTACCCTGCCGAGTTGTCTACCGCCTAAATTGGCATTTACAATTTCATATTACCGTCCACTACTAAACCCCCGTCTAATTGTGACACTAACACTTGTTTAATCATGACTGCATGAACACTTATGTGCAGCTGGTGGAAAATCAGTCTTCGATGCCGCCTTCCACCACAAGACCCTGCCTTTCCGACATGTAAAGTAACTCTGCTATCCGATCGCTAACCGCTTAACCTTTGTAACGCAAACTAATGTTCTCCACTGTACCTTTCAAATGACTCTCTGGTGCCTTGATTATTGTCTGCTGCTTTTTATATTTATTGGGCGGGTTTCAGATATCAATAGTTAGGATAACAATAAGATTGCCCATACCTGATGCCTATAGATGCATGCCAGCAACTCATTATAGGGCCTATCAGCAATGTTCCCCATGATAGTAGCCGGCCTGGGGATGTATGCAACAGGTACTTGTAACTAACAGACATGTCTTATTCTAATTGCCATAGCCGTACCTATGTACTCTACCATTGTCGATCAACCCAGAGGCGTCTAGTGAGATCCCACTGCATTGAATGTCTGCGGATTGCCTTAGTGCACCTCTCTGTTAACAACTATGTACGCCACCATTATTGCCATCAATGTTACATTTTTGATTATCAGCCTAAATGTTACTATCGCCTCACCAGATTATGTCACCTGGTAATCAAATACCCAGGTCTCACTTACCACGACACAGTCCCAAATAAATCGAGGACTATCCACCATGACAACTCAAGCTAACAGCGTGGCTTGGATTAAGCCCACTAACTTCCTGCCCCCTTTGAACATACTAGTTAGGATTAAGCCTACCAAATTCCTTCCCCCCTTGAAGCGGATGGCCTTACCACCACCCATCAGAACCACTATACCTATTCATGAACCAAATGCTGTAATTAACCACATCAACCTTGAGGCTTACCCACCAGAGGATACGCCCGGCAGACTAGCTAATATCCCAGTGACCCAGACTGACTTCCCTACTCTGGTTTCTAACTTCCCATGTCCTACATCAGTCAGAAACACTAAACTTGGCTCCAGATCTGGTTATCGTACACAGTCAGCCAACCTCAGGCCTTGAAGGAAACGCACCCTAAAATCCACAAAGCCCACAACGGAGTAAGAAAGAAATCTATCACACCTGACTCTAACTCCACGATTAACACTTCTATACTAATCAAAGGGGGCACTGATCAATGCTAGATCTTTGGTTGCTCATGCAACAGACGTTGCCGACTTGATTATTGACTAAAAAAATGGATTTCTAGCAATAACATGGCTACATGCAGCTGCAGGTCCATCCCTTGCAATTGCTCCCCCAAATAACTATACGATCTTCAGATCTGACAGAGAATCATCTAGACTGAGGCAGCGGGATTGTCTTTATTGCAACACCCACTTAGGAACTTAGAATTTCAACACACTCTCCTGTCACGTCTTGTGAACTGCTGACAGTAAAACTTCCTCTCACCAACTCTCGCACTATAACGGTGCATTTGATGTAGAGACCTCCTGGGCCTAGCCGTTCTTTTGAGGAAGAAATCATCACCATACTATCTACCAATACTAAGCCGTCTTCGCAGATCCTAATATTAAGGGATTTTAATCTTGGCTTCAACGACCCCAATGATCATTATGCCTTGGCTCTATCAAACTCCCTGGCTGAACTAGGCCTAATGCAAAGAGTGCTTCACCCCACGCATGAAAAAGGAAGAGTGAGTAGCTGACCTTAATTGTATGACAAATATAACCTCTATTGAACCGTATCCCTGGACTGACCATCTTCTATTGTCCTTTACTATCCAAGACTGTGCATTGCCCAACAAAAATTACCTTATAGCTCCACCAATTCCTACCAGAAACAAATGGAACACCACAGTGGATAAACTCAGGCCCCTTCTCCAACCTTTTTCTAAATCCTCAGTCTGCCTCCTCCGATCCGGCAATGTTAGTTGAACTATACAAAAATACTATCACCCAAGCCCTAGACAAATTCGCACCTCTAAAATTGCACAAAGGCAAACCAAGATCACATCTAAACACCTAGTTTACACCTAAACTTAAAGCCCTGCGGAATGAAAAAAGGAATTGCGAAACCACGTGGAGAAATAAACCTACTTCAGCCAACAAAGATAACTTACTTACAATCACAGCCAACTATAAATTAGAAATACTTCAAGCTAAATGCAACACCTATAACGATAGGATCAAAAAAGCCAGTTCTAGTACTAGAGAACTCTTTGTCATTTTAAGAGAATTGGAATCACCCATCCCTCCACCTGACAACTGCAACAAGGATAAAACCTGGTGCACTAAGATCCAAAATGCACTAGCTAACAAGATCTCTCTTCTCCAAAATAAAATAGCTACATAAAAACATAACCTTCCTACTCATGGAAACACCCCGAAAATACTTCCCATCCTCTCTAAACCTCTACAGCGATTTACATTTATCAATGTGTCCACCTTAGAAGTGGAAAACATCAAAGCCTCGCACAAACCTTCCAGATGCCAGGGAGATACCTGCCTGGCATCTATAATCAAAGAAGTGGCTAGCGACCTAGCCCCCTTCATCCCCACCTTAACTAATTCATCATTCCGCACATGCACTGTCCCCACTAATTTGAAACACTCGTGGATACTCCCATTGTTAAAGAAACTTTCCTTGGACCCAAGTATCCCATGCAACTATAGACCTATCACAAATGTCCCCTTTCTATTGAAAATCATTGATAAAGCAGCCTACATCTAGATACAAGCATGCTTAGAGACTAACAATCTACTAGGACTCCGACAATCTGGCTTCAGACCCCAACATGGCACAGAAACAGCTCTGATTGACCTGAGGAACCAAATTGATGAACTGAAAGACAAAGGGAAACCTGCCCTCTTACTCCTACTAGATTTGACATCCACTTTTGATCTGGTTGATCATAATGTGCTTTGCAAACATTTGTCTACAGCGGCCCACTTCTCTATAGAAGCAACAGCCTGGATCCAATCTTTCTTGAATAATAGATCCATGAGAGTTTTCTCTCCCTCGGCAGCAGCCAACCCTATACCTATAACATGTGGAGTACTGCAGGGTCTCGCCTACGATATATAATGTGTTTACCAAACCATTATTTGATGACTTAGACCTTCTGGCTGTCACCTACACTAATTATGCAGATGATTCCCAAATACTCATACCTCTGACAGGCAACTACGACAAAGACTTGTCACTGGTTAACAAAATGTATCTCATCATTCAGGCCTGGATGGCCTCACATGGCCTGTATCTGAATGATGAGAAGACCAATCTACTGCTTCTAGGTGCACCAAACACTCTGAAGAAACTTAGCAACCTCTACCTATCCTTCAACATTGATGGTATTGATATCAAGGTGACTAAAGAGGTAGAAACCTTGGGTTTTTACCTAGACTCTGCCTTAAGTCTGCATAAACAAGTCAATGCTACGGCCTCAGCGACAGCTTACACCTGTAAACTGATCCATGCCTGTAAGCCCTTTCTAACTACAGAAAGCTGCATTACCTTGGCCAGAGCATTAATACTATCAAAACTTGATTATTGCAATGCACTGTACCTATGTGCTAGCAAATATATTGTCAATAAACTTCAAATACTGCAGAACAATGCACTTAGAACAGTCTTAAGCATCCCCAGAAGACAATATATTTCCGTGATCAGACGGAAGAATAATTGGCTTTCCATCAAGGACAGAATACAACTGAAAACAGTCTCCCTGACTCACAATTGTCTCAACAACTCAGCCCCGCAATATCTGACAGAAAAATGTATCAAAACTACTAACTCTACACGACCGACGAGGACGTCTAACTCCTTTTGCGTAAGAGTCCCCAGATTCAAATTGAAAAAAGCAGGTGGCAGCAGCTTCCCCGTTATGTCCGCCCAACTCTGGAACTCCTTACCCACAACTGTAAGAGCAGACCAATCCTTTTACAACTTCAGGAAAAACACAAAACTTTGGCTCATCGTCAATAACCTAACACAATCCAAGCGTTCTGAAACTAGGACCTTGTAATCTGTACCTTGTATTATCTTTATCCTCTGTAAATAACTTTGTGTATACATTCTATGTCTTAGAACTTTGTGTTTTATGGAAGCTCAAAATGTATGCAATGTAACTAAGAAACTGAAAATTCCTGCAATGCGCCCAGATACCTTCGGGTTTGGAGCGCTTTATAAATAAACAAACAATACTGCACCAGGGCCTGTTGTTCACAGTATAATCTTTCTTTATATACTGCATAAACAGAAATAAGTTCACTTTTGGTATTCTTCACACAAATAGGCCACAGTTAACAAAGAGAACCAGTGTTCATTTATGCAAAAATGAAATAGGCCTTTCTCTTTAGATGCTGTCATTTTGTACGAGAAACATAAGTCTCTTTATTCCTGATAACCACATTCTGTCACTTGATTTTATTTCTTAAATGTCAGGCATCATTCTATTTTTTATCTTGAAATGCACAGTATTTCAAATGTATTTATTTCCTTCCATGTGCAATTCTGCAGCCTTAAATCTGTCACATGTGCCTTTATACGAAGTCAGCATCTGCAGCACCCATGTCTTTTTGGAATCATTGGACAATGTTAGTCATATTACAGTTCTGAGTCACACTCTTCTTCAGCTGAGTGCCTGTAGATTCAAAGAAAATAGAGGGAGGACCGTTCTCACTTATTCACTATGCCTTATGTCAAAATCACTGTTTTGTACTGGTTTTTATATTTCAGTCAAACTCCACACTTAGCCAGCTTCACTTTCACAATGGGGCCTAGCATGGCCTCTTCATCTCTGTAGCTCTAGGGCTGCCTTTCTACCCCACACAGGCGGGTTGCTTTACGACCGTTAGACTGAGTATATCGCCCTGTTCTTGCCCAGAAAGGCTCAACAGGCCTTCCAGGCCCCAAATCCAGATGGCAGAAGACACACTAATGATCTGAAGAGGGGTATTTTCAAGCAACTAGGACAGGCTCATGAACTCTATCGGTTCCACCATTGGCACCTATGCCTTCATTAAGGTGAGGCTCTTGGGTAACTCTCATATCGAATAAGAGACCTACTGAATAAGTAGCTGACAGATACAACATTTGAAGAGGTAAAAGAATCTATTGAAAGTAACTAGCAGTTACATAAAGCCACACAGCAGGACCCACCAAGACCGCAAATGCCCTCCAGAGAGCCATGTAAGCCAGAGAACCTAGTGGAGTCCCAAGAATACCAACTGATCCAAGACCATCTGGACGGGGAAGAGACAATAGTCCACTTGTTAGAAGGCCGGGTCCCCCAATCTCAACACTCATGGAACCTAGACCCAGACCGACAATCCCATAGACTAGCAGAAAGCAGGACCTCCACCTTGACTAGAAATAGTATTAAATGTTATGTTTGTGGGAAACCTGTCCTCAGAGTATTTTTCTGTGCCATCTGTGACACTGGTTGTTTGTAAATCCCATGAGGCCTATTGACACTCCTCCTCAGCACTTTGATGAACCTGATCTTCCTCACTCCAGCTACCAAGCTCCTCCTCCCCCTTCTCTCTGTACCCTTAGGCCCTTTAATCAAGTCATCCTTTTGCCACCAATCACCCTTCACATTCGGTCTTCTCTCTGCCACCACCTCCTTGTCTCTCACACTTTGTGCCTCTCTTGCCAACTCCAAAGGCCCACACCATGAATAAGCCCCTTGCAGCTATATAGGGCCATTGATCCTCTACCTACCAGTTGTGCCCTCTTACCGGGTGTAACAGTAAAGGATAATGAGTTGGTGTTTGTGATAGCTTTACTGGTGTGGCTGAACTGTGGACAGGTGTGAAAGCCACAGGCCCACAAGGCCACATCCGCTTGTGAATCATGCCTTCAGAAGATTTGACTTCCATCTTGAATCTGATATACAGCACTCTGGTCTCAGGCTTCTCCCATGGCTGAGTGGCTCTTCAGACAGTTGAGCCAGAGCCAAACAACTCTGCCGGTCTAGTACATTTTGCACTCTCCTTCATATTACCCAAATGGTCAGGATATAAATAGGAAGCCCCCAGAAATCTATACAACATTGCCTATTTATGTATTTATTTATTTTATTTATTTTGTGAAGCGCCTAAGCCCAGGGGCTTCAAGGTGCTGCTGCAACCAGTTACACTTGTTGTGGGTACATAGTGAAAACAAAAATGCTTACATACAGTAAATATATACATACAGAGAACTCAAGAAGTTATGAGGCCAGTCAGTGTTATCGGGCAAGCACCCAGTTCATCGCTGTTTAGGCAAAGAGCCATGTTTTCAGTGCTTTACAGAAGGCCGAGTAAGAGTTCTCTGCTCTTAGGCCGGGTGGGAGAGAGGTCCAGTGATTTGCCGCCACCGCAGGGATGCTTATGCCTCTTCCTTTGATTAGTTTGTATTTCATTTTGGCGTGGCAGTGTGCGTAGGCTGATCTCACAAGTCTGGACGAGCTTGCTTTTGATGTTCTTTGTGACAGGTAGATGGGGGCTGAGTGAGACAAGCACTTCTGTGCAATTGAGAGAGTTTTGAAGATTATCCTTTCCTGGATGGGGAGCCAGTCTACCTCTCTTCTTGTCGAAGATGTGTTCTCTTTCAGGGATGTTGAGGGCAGAGCGGAGGGAAGTGTTTTGAATCATCTCAAACTTCCTGATGTTCTTCTATGAGGTGCCTGCATAGAGGGCGTTGCTGTAATCCTGCCTAGATCCGATTTTAGCTCGCACAATGGTGAGACAGCTGGTTGGGGTGAGCAATTGTCTGGCCGCATTGATTAGCTTATTTGTGTAACTGGCCGAAGATGCAATGTAGTTCACCAGCCTTGTAGGGTGGAAGGGTGGCATCCAGGTGGACGCCCAAGGTTTTCACTGAGGCCGGAACTGGAATGAGTAGGCCGTCTATGTTGAAAGAAGTGTATTGTGTTTGGAGCTTCTTTAGCAAGGCTGGAGAGCGTATGAGCATGAGCATGAGCTTGGTCTTACTGTCATTTAAGCAGAGATGGTTGTTGGCCATCCATTCTTGGATTGTTCGATGCATTTCATTGAGGGATTTGGCATCATCCTCATAAATGCCTGGTAGTGGGAGGAGAATATAAGTATCATCAGCATAGTTAGTGTAAGAAATGCTGATGGAGTCGAGGAGGTCAAAAGGGGGCTTGGTAAACACATTATATAGGGTTGGAGCCTACAGCCTATGGGGGTTGCCCGAGCACTAGCTGTATCTGCAAACACTCGCATGGTTCTGCCTCCAAAGAAGGAGGTGACCCAAGCGGTAGCTTCCGGGGAGAGGTTGGCAGAACCCTTGAGATGGTGACAGAGTGTTTGGTGATTGACCAGGTCAAAGGCTGCTGTGAAGTCCAGCAAGACCTATGACATCCTGGGACATCTCACTTAACTGCGAAAGTGGGCGGTGCCTAAAATGATTTCTTATGGGAATTCAGGATGAACATTGATGCCCTTATCACTTAAGAGGACAGGTTCTGCATGGGTGGAAACGCCTTGACAGTGTCCTGATACAGAATTGGGGTGAGATGATCCAGGGTATCCCTTATGTACTGCCAGCAGCCCCTACATCACACCACAGGTAGTAGCACCACATAACTGTGATCACTCCAGCCTAAGCCCGGAGAGGCAGGCAGGAATCATAGTCACACCAGGGATAATGCTAAGAACAGCAACATCATTGTCATCACTAGAGAAACCTGTACATTCTTGCAACTTTCTTTTCTCATCTTTACCGGGGCCCATAGCTAACCATAGATGATCCTTAGGATGATCACCTGAATGAGGTCATGTATGTCTTCCCTTTCCCCCTAACATGAAGCCCAACTTCACAGAATAAGATGCATTGCCTGTTACCAGAGCTGGACCTTCTTGCGTTTTTTACAGTGCTTGTTTCGACCTGTGAGTATCCTATTTCACGAGGGCCTCCACCACAGCAGCATCCACCAGAAGAGGTCTTGGGGTCAGGATTTATAACTTGTTGATTATCAGGACAGGTACTCATGGTTGCACTTGGAACTCAGCCTATGAGCCTGGGCCTGGCTATGGCATCTGCTGGGTCTGTGCACCACCTACACCACCCTGCTCCCTTGATGAAGCATGCAACGTCTGTTCATCCACCTAGACGTTTAGTGAGGCCTTGACTGGACAGGGAATTGGAGCTTGTTAACCTGGAACAAGAACAGGGACAACGTACCTACATTTCTCCTCCTCCACTCTGTCCTCATATTCAAGACTGGAGAGCTGGGACCAGACAATGACATCTGCCAGGCCCACAAGGCATCCACTCTTTTCTGCTGCTCTGATGCAGCCTGAAACATTCTGCCACCTACCTGGAAGTCACACGAGGTCCTGATTGGTCTGAGAATCTGATGACATGACCCTGGAAGAATGGGGATATCCACTTTGATGGCCTTCTCATCCTTTATCCTGGGCGTTGCGGGAGAGCAGGGTGTGACTATGCAGTCTACCAGGCCCCCACACTCTTTGGTTGACGCTGCTCCACTAATTCAGCCGGAGGTCTCGCATTGCCCATCCATAAGTCTACCAAGACTCCTATTTGGTCAGATAATGACCATGTGATCTCAGAAGTAAAACAGGATATACACCCTGAAGATATCCTCCACTCTGCCCCTTTGTCCAGGTCTTTGTGGTAGACTGGAGTTTGGATATTCCATCTGCCAGGACACCACACCATCTGCTCTACTCTGCTTCCCTGATGAGATCTCCATTCTCCTCCTGGCCACTGAAATGTCTCATGAACAGCTAAACGGTGCTGGGACTCGGACGCGATGACCCTGGGATGCAATTGAACCTGGTAGAAGTGGCTGTCCATTGTGTAACATTGTGTCAAATGATGCATGAAAAGAGTATACCTGATAAGTGCTTTGCCAGACCCCGCCTCCCTACCCTTTGCCAGAACCCCTGGCAAGATAGCACTTTGGTACTGCCTCAATGTGCCTCAAAATGATAGGGGGTTTCTCATGGTTGTTGTGTGTCACTCCTCCCCTGGCTGATCCTGTTTTCCCTGACCCCTTTACCTCTGTCTGGTCCTGGGACTCTCCACTGCTGCCTCCAACTGCTCCACTGGCTGGTCCTGATTTCTGCAGGCCCTGGCTCCCTCCACACCTTCCTCCGCTCTCCTCCCCTGGATTGCCAAAGATCTCCTCATCGGTTCTTCCTCCTTCCCCATTGACTGGTCCTGGATTTGGCTCTCTCCCTTCCCCAGTTCCCCCAGCTGGTCCCTCCACCTCACATCCCCTGGCTTGACCTGGGTGCCCCTAACCCCACTGCTTTCCCCCTACCCTCCCCAGACCCCATCAGAGCCTTTCCATGTGCTGGCCTTGTAGTGCTATAATCTCTCCACAACGCCACACTTTTTTATTCCGTATTTACCACCACGATTCCTTCAAATTGTAAGGCATCCTTCAGTGGGATAGTCAGCATCTTTCTTGGACCTGTTCAAAACACATATTCTTTTGATTTTTCAAATATAACACAAAATACAAAGTACACCAGACAATGGTAGAAGTGTTCCAAATAATTGGGAAGGTTTTATCCCAGACTGTGCCAAAGTGGTGGTCTTCTTGGAAATTAGCACTTTTTTGACGCCTCTGGTTTTTTAGGTAGCATTCTTTAGTCCGGTTTCGACTGTAAGGAAAAGAACTACATCTAAGGTGTGGGTGATTTTCGACAAACATTTAAGTATGTGTATTGTTCATTTATGGCCACTTTCTTTCTGCAACACTAACCGGTTACGCCTTTGTTGAAGCATCACACTCACAGGAAACTCGAACCAGAAATCTCAAGTCCTCTAGATTCTGATTTGTGTTTGCTACACTTTATCTGTGCTCCTGAAGATGCAGCACAGGGCTGACCCGAATTCTTGGTCCCCTGGTCCTCTCCCCTCATTCCCCGAATCTCCTTTGGGCTATGCTGAGAAGCCTGACTGGGAGAGGCTCTTAGGACAGCCTCTGGGGAACAGGGTGGGTGCAGGTTAGTGAGAACACTGAGTTCCCGGTCGTTGAACTCTTAACCTCAGGGGTTTTGGCATGTGATCTGTAAGGAGATGTAGAGATACTTGGTCCCTGTCCTGAACCCTTATCCCCCTACACTCTCCCCCTGTACCAAGGACCACTCTACTGTGGAGCTTGATGCTGCATATTTAGGTTTACTAGGTTTTGGAGACAAGCTTGGCGAGTCATAGTTGAGTTCAGTAGCATTCTTTGTCCAATCATGCTTGATTTGGTGCAATTAAGTTCACTTGCACACTGGCAAGTGAACTCGATTCCTCGGGTTTGTTTGCATGGATCTGCTTGCACTGAGTAGTCTCTCAGAGATGTGCTGTGTTTGAGCCTTAGTGCTCACATCGAATCACAAGATGATGCATGCATGTGATTAGGCCATTTATAAGTCTGATTGGAAAAGTCTAGATCTAGTGAATGCACCTATAAGCCTGCATGCGATTGGCAGGTTAATTCTGAGCATGCAGCGCGTTCGCTGTGGAGTTGTTGCTGTACTAAAAAAAAATAGCAGTTTTGCAACCATACCCTAATACTTGCACTTATCATTATTATTATGATACATTTTATTTGAAATTTTATACAGCGATTTTCCATACCCAAAGGGTCTTGGAGCACCTTAAAAAGTTAAAAGTGAAGGAGATGGAAAAGAAAATACATTTTTTTCAAGACAGGTTAGGAAGGTTGGCATAGGCAAAGGATAGCAGGGGAAGGTAAAGAGGTACGTGGCGAGGCTATTGTTGAAGGTGATGATGAAAGGTGTGGCACATGTGTGGGGTGGTAGTGTATTCCTGGATATGGGTGCCCTTTGTTTGAAGGCTTGTGTATGTGCATGGGTTAGCTTGCTGGAATGAGATGTGTAGGAGGTTTTGGTTGGCGTGTCTGCTGTTTGGGTGGGTGATGAGTTTTAGTTCGTTGTGAAGTTAGGATGGGGGTTTGAGGTGAATGGCCTTGTACTGATGCAGAGTGAAAGTGATTCTCTGGGGTGCTGGGAGCCTGTGGAGCTGGGGTAGAGCTGGAGGGAGTGTGGGGGTTTGGGTTTGGGTAGTTGTAGATTAAGTTGTGGTGCTATGTTCTGTGTTGCTTGAAGTGTGGGTGCAAATGTTTTTGGAGAATCCAGTGAGGAAAACTTTTCGGAGTCCAGCTTGGAGAGTCCTAGCGCCTGGACTGAGGTACAAAAGTCGTTTGGGGATGGATGTGTCTTATTTTGCATTGGAGGTGTAGCTGTAAGTTGAATGCTTTGGTGACAATGGCTATGTGTTGTGTGAACTCTAGGTAGGGATTAATGGTGAACTCTAGAGGCTTGCCTGGTTTGTTTAAGGATTTGTGTGGGTTTACTGTGGTGAGTTCTTTGATCCCGGGGGTGGGGTCCGGTATGTGCCTCGAGGATCATGGAAGGAGGTATTCTGTTTAGGATGGGTTTAGTTTGAGGAAGTGGGTGGCCGTCCAGGTGGTGTGGATAAAAAGACAGTGTTTGATGGTGCAGAGTTCTACGGCAGAAGATTCAGAAGTATATTTGCATGACGTCTGCATATTGGTGAAACTGCATCTTGTGCTTGCTAATAGTCAGTCCAAGGGATTCAATATATACGTTGAAGATGAGGGGACATAGGGACGATCCTTGTGGTACCCATATATGACTGGGCTGGGGTATGATAAGTAGGGGGTTGGGAACAAAGTGTGTCCTGTCAGTTAGGAAGGAGGTAAACCAGTGCCTGAGAGTTTCATTCCATGGGATTGGATGTTTAGGAGGATGGTGTGGTCATTAGTGTCGAAAACCGCACATGTGTCAAAGAGGACAGGAAGGGCTTTGTATCATTTGTAAGTGTTGTTGTGGAGGTCATCCAGGATAAGAAGTGTGGCAGTCAGTGATGTGTCTGAGTGGAGAACCTGGTTGGAAGGGGTTGAGGAGGTTGCTTGTGGTGATGCATTGTTGGAGTTGGTTTGTGACAAAGCATCCCATGATTCTTGCGCTATATGTGGGGATTGTGATGAGACGGTTGTTCTCAGGGAGCGTAGGGTCGAGGGGTGGTTTCTTGAGGAGGGGTAAAATTTGACCTGTGGAGGACAAACCACTGCAAAGATCTATGACTCAGATTTTTGTTTTGCAATTCTTTTCTGACCTCCTCCTCTGTGGTTCTTTTTTGTAAATCTTCTCCACTCCCTCGTAGAATTGTAAATATATATTTTTAAAAAAGCGTTGACAATATATTTGGGCACATACATTCATAAAATATTAAATAAAAAAATAATCATCAAGCGTAGATATGTTGAGCATATCATGACAAGGCCAGTAATCTGGTCATGCCAAGAGGGGATGGGAACCCCAATCAGTCCGGGGTGGGAGGCCTACCAGGAAGAAATCCAGAGCCAGTCCTACTCCTGAGGTGGACAGCGGCAGTTGAGAGGGCCCCAGTTCCTGCCCACCATTGTGCCAGCATGATGTTATACAGACCACTGTTATTTCCAGCCTTGCTTCCTTTGTGAGAGGCTTGCTAGTGTCTTTCTGTTAACTGCAGAACCCCAGGTCAGAATCAGAAGCAAAAGAAAACTTGCAGCCATAAAAGAGATCAGCAACACCACCTGATCACTGCAACAATCAGCTGCAGAGAGAGATAGAAGCTGGCTCCATACATGGCTTCGTAGAGGACCCCGCAGAGCTGCCGTACAGAGCAGGCAAGCCCACACAGCCGCCCAAAGGTCCCGTAGACCACTGAGTACCAGGAGGGGAGAAGGACCCACCCTACCCCGATAGAATTCCTGGTGGACCCAATTACCTGTGTCTCGTAACACAAACATGGACCCTGGCCTTCTTGGCCACCATCTCCCATAAGCGGCAATCTCGCGAAAAAGATATTGGTGGGGCTTTGCCGCTACCTATGCCTTTCCACCTCATACACACTCCCTGGGTGGGAAAGACAGTGACAGATTGGATAGGAAAAGAAATTCAATCCTGGACATGTGAGGGGACTATAAAGTAGGAACAGGAACAGGAAGTGTGGGTTTTTTGAGTGAGGTCTGATTTAGAGCTGGAGGATGACCAAGAGACCAGCAGAAGGAAGGCAGGAGCGGTGCATTATGGAGGCGAAATTTGGAGCAGGTGAGGTATTGTTGTAAGGAGTGGAAGGAGTACTATAGTGTGAGTGTGTGGGTTTTTGCGGCAAGTGTATAGCGAAGGTAGTGGAAGGAGTGATTGTGATGTGAACAAGTATTGGGTGAAAGGAGGGTGCTTGTGTAGTTTAACGTGGAAGAGGGGTTATTAGTGTGGAGGAGGAATGATAGTGTGGAGGAGGGAGAAGTAGTGTGGAGTAATGAGGAGGAGGAAGTAGTAATGTGGAGAAGGCAGTAGTAGTGTGGTGGGGGGAGTAGAAGTGAGGAGGAGGGAGTAGTAGCAAGATGGAGGGAGTGAGAGAGAATATCAAAGGCACAGCAGCTTGGTGGAAGGAGCTAGGAGCAGTAGAGGAATATTAAGAATACAAAAGAGAGTACAAAAGGGAGACGTGAGAGTTAACATGTTAGCAAGTGGCCTGAATCAATCAGTATATTTGCAAGGCACTATCCACACTTCCCATTTCAAGACTACCCATTGGATAGTGTGGGGAGAGTGAGGAAGTCCAATGGGGAGTCTAGAGGGATAAGGTAGTCATCCTTTAGGTCATCATCTGCAGCTGGAGACAGAATTAGCCAGTAGGCATCAAACGTCTGGAAATACTAACCCAGGGTCAGGGATGCCTGGGTAAGGGTTGAGGTTCTACAGTAAATGAGAGAGGGAGGGAGGTCTATAGGCCTCCCAAAATCTGTATAGCTGTAGTGGAGCACTGGGCCTCAAACGTTCAAAAAACTGTAATTTTAGGAAATTGATTACAGCCTTAAATAATGTCGTGTGTACCTGGCTCTGATGGCCTTTCCAATTTAGCATCAAGGGAATTCCTGTAGCAGTAGACTGTAATTGTGCCCACACTGTTCAGTCAGAAATAGTTCGGGACACTTGTAAGTGTGGATTTTAATTCCAATCTAATTCCCCTGCCAGATGCAACACGCTAATTGTCTGCCAAAGTACTGCTGAACCATTTGATTGAAGTTTTGGGGGAGCCAAAATGATTCCAATCTTCCAAAGTGGGGGTTCGTGAGGGCTGCCAACACTGCTGAAATGTGTGATTCTGGCACTAGGGCTAGGAGATCAGTGACAAGGAACGCAGACTAACTTTCTTTTGCGTTCATATACCTCATTAGACCTTTGATAAAGGATAACAAGGCCCTGGTGGATTTCTGCACAATGGAGATCACTTCTACGCTACTGAAAAGGCTTGCAAACGCACACGTTGGTAGATGGCCATAGTTTCCTGAAAGACAAGAGAGTTTCCCTTCAACACACAAGTATAGGTTAGAGTGAATAAGGAGGGATGTATGAAAGAGTGAGTCCCAATATAGGTCGAACTTAAACAGAGATGACTATTGGCGCCCCTCCTGTTCACATTTTTTGTGAGTCCTACCTGAGTAGCTCTCTGGCTGTAGATTATTTCCCCCTTAATTGGGACCAATGCCTATATCACATTATCAGGTGCAGGTGATACCATCTCACAGAATACAAACCTCATTGCCCTTCAACGTTCCCTTAACACATGAACTAACTATTGTAGCGTAGGAAGAAGAGTCTGATGATGAACAACTCCAAAGCAGAGATCATAAGATTCGGAAAGACTTCCCATAAATTCTCTTGGTTATTCCGGGCCAACAAATTTGTCATAGTTTCATTTTTGCACCTAGGAGGCTCATCTGGTGAATGTTGGCTGGTGAAGAAATAAAGGTCACTGAGCTGATATCTGCACTCTTGGCCTTGATCAAAGATATAGGGTACCCACATGATGAGGATCACTTGAGCCGAATGAAGAAAGAATAGTGTCAGTGGTATCCTTTGGGGTAGAAGCATGGCTTCGGTTGGACATGATAAACCTATTGAGAATCGAGGGCCATGTGTGGAGGCAAGCCGTAGGACTTCGCCAGCCAGGGTATGCCAATACAAATGGTGAGATTAGCACAGAATTCCCGATTGCAGCACTTCTAGGGTGCTTATTTCTTTCAGAAAGGCCAGACTCCCTGAGAAGGGCTGGATTTTAGGATGCACCTCTAAGGCGCTAGTCACATGGTACGCTAGGCCATGTGACTAGTAATCCTTTTAAGTTTAAAAGGATTACTGGACTCGCCAAAACCAATGATCTGGGGACTAGTAGAGACAGGATAAAGACATGAAAGGCAGATCACCTCTCGGATGTCAAGGGGGTGAACGTTCTCCGCACACCTCAGGGTATAGATCTAGCAACTGAGTAACTGAAGGAGTTGAGCGTAGCCTAGGCCCCAGTGGTATTTAGTAAAACTCACCTTCAGGTTAAACAATGATCCTTTTTTTCACTTAAATTAACTTCAGACAGGTGGAGGGGGAAGTAACATGAAACAACGTTCCACTGCAAGAGCATAGTTCTGTTTTTGCCTGGTCAACCTGTAGGCAGTAAAACATTTGACTCCTTGCATGTTCTCTATGAAAAGCAGAAAGAGATCACCAGCTAAATGTGCTCCTCAAGGACTATAAAGTGGTCACTCTGGTGGTGCTATTTAACGGTTGAGGCCAGACCCCTTTGATAGGGCCTTTCAAAGAACGATTGATGCTAATTTTAAATATTGTCATCCAATTCGATTGCAAGAGAGTGCATTGTGTTGAATACATTAACATTTGTTTTAGGTTGAAATTATACAGCTTCTATAATTTGTGGTATATTTTTATTTTGTTTAGTTAATGGTTTTCTTATAAACATAGTAATATTCTACTTTTTATAAAAAGCATTGAAAAGGTCATTATAACTCACTGATTAAACAGAATACAAGGAATATCATGCACATATTTGAACCCTGAGTACCAGGGTTATAAGTCACTTTAGAGCACCAATACCCTAAATAAAATGGACTCTGGATGAGTGGTAGTCTCCACTGTAGCCAGCAGGCCAAATCAATTGAAAAATTGGTAATTGGCCCTAGTTTCCTGGAACACAAGAGAGATTCTCTGATTGGACGGACCAACGCCTTGATCATGATGAGGAAGAGGACACACATCTCCCCCAAGTGATCATAGCTCTGTTTAATTGATCCAAAGAATACATTTACATAAAGTCTCCCAGAAATAGCTGATCTTTCCCAAATCTCCTTAGAAGAAATCAAAACATGGAGAATCGGGAATGCTTTCTGGTTTGACTACATCATGAACATTAAAATTAACTCTCTCTAAAATGGCCTCCTAAAAGTCTGTTTGGAAAACATGTAGTGTCCGAGTAGAAAAGAAGCTATTTATAATGCATTTGAAGGGTACAATTTGAAATCTGAACATAAAGGGTGCTTATCTGACGAGCTGCAGATGAGGATCCTGCATATTGGAAGATCATCCATTTATCCTATTCGGACTCACATGCTTTGCTCTTGTATAGACCTCCTGCTCCTATAAAAAAAGAATGGGCTTAGGGGTGGGGAACTAACTGATATACAGGAGAACAAATGAAGATTCCAGAATGGTGTGATGCTAGCTTAGAAAATGCCAATCCTAATGGGGTAATAGGCAGGGTCAGACTGGAACATTAAGTAGGAAGTGGCACAAAACAAAATGGCTGAATATATACTTTAATATATACATCAACAAACAAACCCTGTGGGGGAAACTAAGACGTTGGGGTGAGACAGGGATGCGTAGTGGCCCCAAAAATATTCAACCCAGCTGATCTATGGAAAGAAAGCTTGGCATTGTGAGGGCATGTGCCTAGATGGTAAGACTTGTGGGTAAACATCATCGCCTACACCAACAATCTAATTTTAAGGGATTATATGCCGGCAGGCTTCCAGAGGCTTCTTGGTGGCGTGCAAGCCATCCTGGCGACTAATCATCTGTAAATTAACTTCCTTGAATCGTATGCAATGACTTTCAAAACTAAACGCTCAGACAGTAGGTACACATGGAAAGTAAATCAGATCCTGATTAAGCAAGTCACCAGTATAAATTACCTGGGTTTTCCAATCTCCACAAAGCAACATCACATCATTCAAAAGGGGGAGATGGAGGCAAAAATGAATGCATCTATTACCTTGATAAAAGTCTTGAAGAAAAAGCTTTGTGCATATTCCTTACTGCCATTAATTGAGCTATACAAATTAAAGATAATGGCAACAATATTATGTGGCTGCCAATTCATATTGTTTACAGATCGGGTCTTCCTAGATCGTTTGGAAAGCAAAATTTGGAAGGCAGTATTGAACTTGCCAAAATCCCCTTCAATCAGTGCAATCAGACTGGATCTGGGCCTGATCTCGTGGTGGGCACAATATATAAAAAGATCATTGTCTCTAATGACTAAAATAGGGGAAGGTGAGGAATACTTGCTGAGCTCATATGTACTAGAACGTATGCGCAAGGGGCTTGTGCACAAGTCTTTTCTACCAAAATTTCACAAAAACTGTAAAATCTATTTGAATGTGTTGCAAGTGGTCACTACAGACAGCGCTTATATAATTTTAAAAAACAAAGTAATGTGCTGGGATAGAAATACTAATTATAAGGATCTTAATAGGTTACAAAAATAATCAATACCTATGCACTCCTTCTAATAAGGTCAAATCCTATCTTCGAAAATTCCCCTCCAAAAAGCATAGGGATCTATACTTGAGATTTCGCATGAATGTCCTCCCGACAACGGAAGTCCTAGGGCCAAAACGCGAAATGCGAGGTTGTCGTGAATGCGGTTCAGTCCGAAGTGAATCCCAGTTTAATCTTGTACTAGAATGTCTGGTTTTTCAGGAGCAGAGAATTTGTTTATTGGGAAAGTTTATTCACTCGACCTTTTGTGTACTATCAGACAATCTGTGGGTGAGGTTGATGATGACCACAAATGAGGGTCGCATGGTAGCTCTGGCAAAAATGTTGGTACAGATATTAGGGAAATTAAAAAGGGAAATGTTGCAGGTTGAAGCTGACTGGAGAGCAATTTGGGGGGACTAATCACCCACCCAAATGGCTGCTTGGGTGCAGGTTTGTGTTGTGTAATCTTGACAAGGAAGAGGGGTATCGGGCGGAGTATGATTTGATTTTGACCCGAATGCGAATGTGATAATATTTGTGGGAAATCTTGTACTCTTACCATGACATGAATTACTAAGAAGTGTGCATGGAATATATGTCTTGATTATGTTATGTTTAGATCACCTTTGGTTGGTGTATGTTTAGATTTGAATGCTCTTTTTGGTCCTTTCCTTTTTTGAAGTGAAAAAGTTTACTTATAAACTAAACACATTGTTCTTTTTAATAAAATAAAATTTAAAAAACAAAAAAATATTTTAATCACAATTTGAGACTTTTTGTAACATACTGAGAAATACCTCTGGCTCATTACTCAAAATTGTGCCAACCGGTGTATTTTGAAGCACATTGGGGAAGTAACAGTCAAGCTACTAGGGCTTAGTGCACTAGCCCACAAACTTTCTACACAGCCTCACAAACAACTAACATTGGCCTGTCAGGTCAGCACTTCAGGCAGTGCCGTACCGCCTCATAAGCCAGTTTTGGTCTGGAACGAGTGTTGGACACCCAGTCCAGTGTAGGACTGTTGCTTTCTGGGTTCCAAATACCATTCCCTTTGCCTAGCTCATGCCGCATTGTGGAAATGCCTAGAGGTGGGGGACCAGATGAGCCTTGGGATGGCTAGGGTCCAACACCTCCCTCTATCTCAACTGGAGCTTCAAGCCATTGCCTGACCAAAGCACTAGGCAAACCTTGCCCCATGCCATAAACAAAAGAGTTTGTGGAGTAAAGAAGAAATCACTCACCTTGCCAAGATTTGAACCTAGGCCCTGGGGGTAAACACAGAACCTTACTGCACTGTGCTTTGTTGCCTGAGCTGAGTTTTACAGGGAAGTCCTCAATTTCAGGAACTGTGTACTGAACATAATAAGCAGTTCACTAGGCTCAGAGCACACACTATAGAGCTCTGTTTGTCTATTTTTAAGTTGTGCTGCTAGGTGGTGCTTCTATATGCCAAAACTATTACATTATACTACATCTAGGAAGGAGATTACATGTGAAGAGGGGCACACAGCTTGTGGTATTGTAGAGGAGTATATACTCCCTCACTCTCTGGGGACAGACACGTGACTATGCCATTTATGGGCAGGGTCCCACCCTGTGGTCCACTAGTGCAAATATGAGAAGAATTGTGCACTCAGACAACTAAATTATCCAGACCCTAAATAGAAACAGTGAGGGTAAACATGGTGTGGACCAAGGATGACAGAAGTCATTATTATTATAACATCATATAGTTGCATAAGAGACAAGGTAAAAATGTATTTTTTTTTTATTATTTAAAATGATATACTTTAAAAAATAAACTTTTCATTTGTGTTCATAGAAATAAACATTACATTCGGAAAAGCATTTGCTTGAGTTATTCAAATCAAAAAGTAAAGTAGGCGATGAAGAGGGGAGAGGAAGAGAAAGAAAACAAAAATAAAAGCCCCTCAGATTATGTTCATGAAATTAGGATCTTTGAAGAAGCAGAGATCTCTGTAAGGAATTGGACAACTGTATAGATCAGTTTCTTGTCTTGTCCTTGTAGTAATTTAGTCCATCTGGAGTCGCCTTCTTCTTGCTGGGCCGATGTCTTGAATAATTTGCCGCAAATTGCTCTCTTCTCATTGAGTGCAGGGAATTTCATGATTAAGTGATTCAAAGTTTCAGGAGTGTCTATATCCCGACAGAATCGACAAAATTGATCCGCTTTCGATATTTGTCTGGTATTGGCAAGGTGTCTGGTCGGGTATGTGTTAGATAGATCAGATAGCGCGAAAGTTTGTTAAGGGCTCGGATATCCGTGGGGCTTTGCAAATTCATTGTATATTGCGCCTTATTTTCTAATGTTTTAGCCCAGTCATTTTGCTGCAATTTTATCTTAGCTCGTTGTGGGTGGTTGATTAGCATTTCTATGGTGATGTCTTCCGTTGTCATGTGTTGAGATAGAGCTATTTTCCATGCCTTTAACGAGGAATTATTCATACAGTGCAGTGTCTCTCATAAGATTTGGGTGGCCAGTGTTTTATCTTCATTTATCACTTTGCGCAATAGATCAAACTGCTTACACAGTACGATTGGCGTGAGAGATTGCAGGGCCACTTCAAACCGAATTCTGGCCATGGGGTAGTTTGTAGGCAGGTTCAGAATCATCCGCCAAAAGGAGGCTTTGATGGCTTGCCAGTTTATTTTTGTCACTATAATCATTGCGTCACTACCATAAGTGATTATGGGGATGACCTTTTGCCGGTAAAATGCAATTATAGGTTTGAAGGAGAATTTGCTGTATCGTCTGTGCAGCATCACACCTTTTCTGGCTAGCATCAAGGTTTTGCCTTCAAGGAACGTCACCCAAGCTGTTTCAGAATTCTGTTGGTTAATTAGGACCCTAAGATATTTATAGGTAGTAACTATCTCCAAAGGTTTCTTGTCTATGGTGAAGAGTTGAAGCCTGTGCCGAGTATTCATGGCTGGATGTTTGGTTAATGTGATTATTTTTGTTTTTTTAATGTTAATCTGTAGTTGGTTCGTGCACATGTATTTTTCTGTCATACGCAGATTGTTTTGAAGACCTGATGGAGTTTTATCCATCAATATGATGTTATCTGCGTACATGAGGTAAGGAATTGGGTGAGAGTTGAGTTTTGGTGGGTTGAGTTTATCAAGTAGGATCTCGATGGAATAATCAGCAGTGTATAGATTGTACAATGTTGCTGCAAGGGGGCAGTCTTGTTTTAATCCGTACCATGTTCTTATTTCATCTATTGCTGTCCCTTCGTTTGTGAGCCTCATGGTGATAGAAGTGTTGGAGTAAAGAAGTTTTATTGGTTCGCTAATCTCCAAGGGGCATTTCCATGTTGCAAGTTTGTGCCATAACTTGTTCCTATTAATGGCATCAAAAGCCAAGTGCAGGTCTACGAAGGCAGTATAAACTTGAAAGTTGTTAGTTATGGCTTCGTACTTGATTAAATTCAGAATCAAAAGATTCACATTCATGCTGACATTGGGGGTGAAACCCATTTGGTGGGTGTTAAAGCGATTGGTTTCTTTGGCCCAGGCAGTAAGTTTTTGCAGAAGATATGAGGCAAACAGTTTCCCAAGAGGGTCTAGCAGTGCAATGGGTCTGAAATTGGACGGGTGATCCCTGTCTCCTTGTTTGTAAATTGGAAGGAGGACTTCTCGATTCCAGGTGGCTGGTAGCTGTTTAAGTTTATTTATTAGTGTCAGGAGATGGTCCATTAGATTTGCCCAAATTTAGGGTGCTTGTTTTAAGATGGCGTTGGTTAGACCATCAGGTCCTGAAGCTCGGCAGGCATTTAGATTTTTAATCATCTCTGAGAAGTGGTGCTTGTCCCAAGTGATGTCCCATTGATGAGAGATTACTGATTCATGGTCATTTGTCTCTAGGCTCCGAGCTTTATACAAATTGGAAAAATGTGAAATCCACTTCTCCGCAGTGACGTTGGAGATCATGCGTTGTTGTTGATCAACATTATTATTGAACAAATGTGAAAGATTTCTGAGGTTTTTGCTTTTAAGTGTTGATAACATGGCTTCCGCATCTGTTTGCAGGAGGGTGAGTGTGTACATTTTTTTCCAATTGTGGTAGGCTTGTTTAGTTTTTCTCATGGTTGTCAAATTGTCTGGAGTGAGATTCTTTTTCCATTTACGGCAACTTTGTTGTAAGATTTTCTTTTTGTGTGCCAGCTCGTGATTATAATGATGCACATGTATGGGTTTGCCTACAGCTGAGAACGTTCGTTGAAAGGGGATCAAGATCCATTCGTAATTTAATTTCACTGCGTCTGGCATGTGAGTTTGATTAAATGTCTGGGGAAGAGAAGCTATTTGTTTTGGATTGATTCTTAGTCTAAGAGTTGAACCTGTCAGTTCCAGGGGAGGAACAGAGGGAATTGACATCCTTTCAAGTAGGTCAGTGCCTTGAATCATCAACAGGTGATGGTCACTCTTATCAGTTGGAAGGATTTTGAATTTTAGGTGATTCATCAGGTCTGGCGTAAAATAGATATAATCAATCATTGAGGAGGACATTCTGCATGGCCAGGTGGGGATCAATAGGTTCTGTTCATCGCACGGATGACAAGGTAGAATTAAGTTTCTCATGGATATCTATTTGGACCATTGACGCGCTGTGATTGATAAGTCATTGGGTTCTTTTAGAGTCCCATTTGGAGTGTAGAGATGGATATTGAGGTCGCCGCAGATGATAAAATCGATCTTTGGGAACTTCGCACTAAGTCGGTCGATGTTCAGAAATACACTATCTAAAAAGTTGTTGTCTGCGATGGCTGTTGGATTCCAGTAAGCATTTATAATCACAAGCACTCCAGAGGAGGAGATATTCAGGTGCAATGGTGATGTCAAGTTTGCAGGATTCGCTATCTTTATGATCGAAAGTTGAATCCAGGGGTTGATATTTTCTGAGTCAATGGGACTCCATGTGGGAATAAATTTAATCATAGTCAGTAAACCAGAAGAAGGTCGGCCGTGCTTACTTTGTAGGATTAGTGATCCAGGTCTCTTGAAGGAAAATAATAGCGCAGGATTCGAGTTCGGGAGCTGGTCGGTCGAACAGATGGGAGTGGCCTCTCGTATTCCATGAGCACAGTGTCCAACCTTGGGTGTTTGATAAGTTTAATGGTTATGAGTCAGGCCTTTGGTTTGCCGACAGAGTTCATCATCGTAGTCACGCCAGAAGGTGATTGCGTGTAAGAAGGGCCCCAGGATCTCTGGCCATTCGATGGATGTGAATCCGCTCTCTTTCTGGGGACATAGAGTTCGTCATTGTTGCGGTGATCTGCGATGAAGTCTCCGCGTATGTTCTTCACTGGATTGTGAAAATTGTCTTGTCGCAAGGGCCTTTTCCTGGAGGTCTGGGGTTTTTTCTAGGTGTGGTGTGCATACAAAGCCCAGAGTTAGTAAGGGGGCTGTCATCTGTAAGATAAACTTCATTGTGACTTCCGTATATAATTCGATGAGGATCTTATCCAGCGCTTGCTCATTCTGAAATATCACGGTTTTAATTTCTTGTGATTGTATTGAATTTAGAGGAGGTATTGCATGTAGTAATCTGAGGAGATTAGTCCGATTGAGTATGATAGGTTCGCCTTCGGAGTCAACCCGGGCAATCTGAAGAATGTAGGACATTTTTTTCTGCCATGGGTCAATGAAATGCAGTAGTTTGTAGACATCAAGCGGGGCCGGCTGCCGTCTGTCACTCTCTCTGGGCAAGTGACCGTGAGTCTGATCATTTGTTGGAAGTTCGAGAAGGGCATTGGAAGGCGATTCTTCGGATGTTCCTGTTGAGCCACTTGAGTAATTTGACGTGGCATCTGAAATTCTTGTAAGGTCGCTCGTATGGGAAAATGTTGAGTCTGAGATGGTTTCACATGAGCGGTCTAATCTACTGGAGCAGTCAGCAAGGTCGATATAGAATAACACAGACATTAGGCCACACTGTGTTTAGATACGGGGGGTGTTATTCACACTCAATAGACCATTAGAAAACTGGTAGTGTTCAGAAATGTATTTCCCTGACAAAAGAAATGTGACTGCAGTACGCGTCCATTGCCTTAAAATGGACTCCACAGTTTGCCTTGCAAATAATTAAAGGCTGAACGTCTTATAGGAGTTTACAAGTGTTTAGCATCACAGAAACACAGAGTTGGGAAAACCCAGACAAATGGTTGAGCCCCAACCAAAGTTGACTGGGAGCAGCTGAAGACATGTGCAGAAAATTTGGCAACATTTAATAGCAGAATATGTGATTTTCAGTGGCATGACTAAATAAACGAAGCTGGAACACAGTCAGAAAAGATAAGGTAGGGAAATTAGCCAATAGAAAACCAGACATAAAATGATTGCATAATTTGTTGCCATGTATACAATTGTATGATGAATGCAGTACAAAGTTAAGATGTTCTTTTTGTCAACCTGTAAAATGGGTGATTAAAAACAGCATACTCCCAGTGAGTCATTAACCGTGTCTGTCTTTTGCACAATGTGGGTTCCATGCCCATAACCCTTCACCAACCACCACCACCCGGGAGGTGGGTAGCAGGAGATTAACCTAAGAAATCAACCTCCTGTACATAATGGTGACCGACGGAAGGTCGCTTTACATTAAAAGCGATAAGGACACAAAAGTTTCACTGATGAAGCAGCGCTGCCAAGTATGAAGGATTTGTAACAAGGAAAAACATGAAAGATAAAAGGAGAGGCTGCAGATTGACTCCCATGTTTCATATGCATACCGTGTCATGCAGGGCAGCACAGCAGACAGAAGGGAAGGAGACCGACCTCCATAAATTCATGGTGACGTATAGCTGTGTAAATGACAAAACTAGGGGAAGACATTATACATATGTGAAACAGGGTTTTTGTGGAAAGAGGAGGATTTGTTTAAGGAAAATATGATCTCTGGATACCAATAGGAAAGTGCTTTGGATGGCGATGGGCTGCTCTCTGAGAAGAGACAAAACTATGTTTATGTTTAAAGGTTATCCTCGGGCAAGGTCTAAGATGAGCACATTTCAAGCTCCAAGATGGAGCAAAACAGAGAAGTTAAAGGTTTGATTACTACCACAGAGGGAAGGTTGAAAAGACAATTGTAAGTGATCTAAAGTGCACATTTTGTTGTGGTTTAAGCTGTAATAGTAAAGATATTTTATTTGGTGATAAATATATATGTTGAATGAAGCTGGATTTCATTTTACCGTGTATAAATGAAGAACAGAGCAATTAGCTTTTTTTTATGAAAAACTGTTTTTGAATATTTGTTATGTTATATGTTTCATTGTGTGTCCATGAAGACTAACGCATTATATGTGGTATGTGTCTTGGGTCATTGTCTGTTGGAATTTAAGGAAACCATTTTTTTTGTATGTGCCAAGGGATTCTTATTTTAGTTTTTAACAAAGCAATGTTGTTTTTGTCACAATTGCCATAGAAACAAAGCTGCATTTTTGACCAGTGAAGATGTATATTTTGGGATGTGTCATTTTCACTTTGCGTCATGCACAGGAATGAAGATTTCATTTTTTAGTTTTAAAAGAATTAAGTTGTTCCACGTTAAACTGAAGCCTGCATTTAATATGAAGTATGCACAATTTATGACCGTGCCAAACAGAAATAACATTATTTTGGGCTGTCAACACATTTCAAACAGTGAGGACAGTCCAGTAACACAGAGCCTGAAAATAGCTTTGCATGTGGGAAAGAGAATCAGAGCACCCTTTTGAAAGCTCTAAGGAAAAAAAATTGAAAAAAGGCCCATGATTTTTAAAGCCCAATTTATTTAGGCCTAAAAGGATGTGTATATTTTATTATGTTTTTAAAACTAAAATGAAGGAGTTTCTAATGGAGAAACAGTTTTCTTTTTAATGTGTAATGTTCAGTTAAAGTACGACACAAGTTATGGCCTTGTCAAGCAGAGATAACATTGTTTTGCTTTGCTGCCCGGACTTCAAACAAGTGGCCAATGGCCCAGAGCTACAGCATTCAGTAGAAGACACAAAGGGGGGGTCTCAGAAAAGAATAGGGCACAGAACCCAAGGTAGCTCAGCTGGTTAAAGTATTGGTCACTCAGCTTCCCACATTGATTGCAGTAGTATGCATTTAGAGAGGAAAATAGTTTGGTTGGGTTTGTTTTACAACTGTTAGTAGGGCTGGGATAAATGACAAGTTGAATATTTATGGAGAAACTTGGAGAAATTATACCAAGGGGTTATATTTCTAGAAAGGTGGATTGAGCTGTTTTGCAAGTATGATACAGAAGGAAGATTTGGTCTCAATTTTGACTGAGCAAGGTTAATAGTAACACTTATGTAAAGCACTTTGGATTAGGGTGCTATGTAAATGCCACAGCATATATATACATTGAGCTATGCTGAAATGCAATATAGAGGACATATATTTTGCTTTAAGAGGATAGTTATTGGTTGATAATGTGGATATGAGAATGAGATGACAAAATGTTGAAATGGTGGTTTGAGAAAATATATATATAATAGGAATGACAGAGAAGGTGTGTAAAAGCATTCATAGGTATATTTATGTATAGGATGTCTTGTTTGAATATATGAAGGAAAAGGGCTAAGAAGTAGGTTAATTTAAAAAAAAAAATCCTTTTTAGTAGGTGTGATCTGAAGCATAAAAAGAAGAACAACATGTGTACATGAGATTAGAATGAATAAGAATGAGTAGGGCTAGAGATTATATATAGTTGGGCATGCATATAATTATTGTAGATTTTGAATAAAGGCAGGTTTTTAAAATGTGTAATTTAAAAAAGATTTAAATTAACCAATTTGTTGCATATAATAATAAAGGGATTTTGGACTGACATAGCCAGCGGATTAGAATGATTGTGGTCAAGTATTTTGAAAACCTTTGAAAAAATGTATTCTTAATATAGAACTTTAAGTGAGGAAGGGGTTCTGTGCCACTCTCACTGAAAAAAAGTATTTAAGAGCCAGGACATATTAAATTAACTTTAATTTTTAAGAGTTTTGTGAGATATCTCATTAGAGAATGTTAGTTTTAGTTTGGTTTAACAACACCAGCTGCATAAATTCGAGATTGGACAGGTTTTGAAGAAAAAAAAAGAATTCCATATTTTGTTACATGTTATGTTGAAGTGATGTGTTTGGGGAGCATTTGATTTGAATATATGGGATTGTGGGGCATGTGAACATATGTTTTTGATTTGGCAAAGGTCTATATTTTTTAATACTTTTGTTTTGGCCAAAATGCTATGTATGATTAACCATATTTGGAGCACATTTTTCACACTAGACTTTGTCCCCATTCATTACCCATATATGGATTGGATTGGCCCAATTAGATCACTTTTTTTAAAATTACTCAAGCCACTTCCCATTTTGAGGTTTTGTTAGTTATTTTGGATTTTTTTGGAGCTGTGCCAGATACTTTTTTTTAAGAACCTGATCATATACATTAATGGGCCTCATTACGAGTTTGGCGATGCCGAACTCGTAACAACGTTTGCCGCCAGATATCCCGGTGCCACCGGGAAGACCCAGCGACCTGGATGTCAGGCAGTGGAAAGTGTACTGGTGCTTTCATGAAAACCATGCCTGCTGGGGCTGGTGTCCCTGGCAGGTCAGACCAGAAAGAGTGCCGGTACGCTGCTACTAGGACCCTTATATCTGGACCGCCAGGCTTATAATGAGGCCCATTATATTAGCACACACCAGAGCACCCCCATTTTTTTTTATCCCATTTAACCATTGTAGGTATCTTTATTAGTAATAGATGGGACATCTTTAAAAGGCATATACAAAAAGCATGCATGGGGTAATCACATAGAGGAGAGAGAAAGGCATGTTGAGCAATGGAAAGAAACCATTTTTACATTTTAGGCATATAATTGAAAAGTTATTTGGATAAAGGAAGGGTGCTCAGCACAATGGTTTTCCAACATATAGTGAATGAGCATGGGGAGATGCCTTAGACCCTTTCACATAACTTGTAACAGTAAGAAGGAAAGGAAGTATGTTAGAAGAAGGAAATGGGAAAGTGATTGAGGAAAGAGAGGGAGAGAAATGATGGTAAGAAAGGAAACAGGCATAGGGCAGGAAGAGTGAGATGAAGTTAGCAATGAAGGCACAGGAGTTTGCTGCAAATAACTAGACAGTGAGGACACAGGTAACTAAGGACAGAAAGAGGGGGGGTAGCATATCCCCCACTGCATAGCGCAGAATCAGTGAAATAATATGCCCAAGATCACACATGGTGCAAGGCATGCATAGAGAATAACATGACAATAATTTTGAATGCAAATTACACAACAGAGAAGGTTAATGTAATGACAAGTGACACCAGATTAGGCACAGCAAATACGTATATGAATACAGCAGGAATTAATGAGATTATAAGCACTTTTTACAGTAATGCCACGAAATGTGCGTGCACCCACACAAACATTTGTATTCAGAATGGGGGAAGTAATATTAATAAGAGGGAGCATTCTTACTAGCACAAAGACTAAAGTTACATACCATATAGGATAGGGGAACATGATCTTTTTATACGATTATTACATTTTTTGTAACATATTAGCAGATATATTGGGGAGAGATTTGAGTAAGTGACCAAGGGATAGAATGTATTATTTTAGGGAATAATTATGCAATTATGCAAGAAGTCACATTTGTATTTTAAGGCCAGGAAATATAAAGGAGGGTGCCATTAGGCCAGAGAAGTATTTCTTATGGAGCACACACCCTGATTAGAATGGCTTTCAAGAATAAAGGGTGGATTGTTGAGAATATTTATAGAGTTTTTATTCGGATAAAACATATCCACCCATGGATGAGGAAGAAGAATCAATGAATGCAAGCAAGCTAGGAGCTTAAGAAAATTAGGGAATACAACTGAAGGACAGTGATGCTCTTGGTGAAGAACACAGGTTTGTTTAATGGAAGTTTATTTAGCAATTAATGATTGCAAACAGAAATCAGGAGGATTTGGCACAAATATTCAGCATGTTATGGATCAATAGTATCCACAATGATTGGCTTATTAGAAGCAGTGAAGAGAAGGGCAATTTGGAGATATGGAAAGAGAAGGCATTATGTACGAGATTTGGAAAAACATAAGGATATTAGGTTACAGTTTTGTCATATTATGGCCATAAAGAGGGGGAGTGATATGCACACACGCAAACTGAACATGTATATATCACCCCACAATAGTAGACAATGTTTTTACAATGCAAGCATAGTGCCAAACCTAAGTCAATGTGACCCCATGTCTTGCTAAAACACAACATAAGAGAAAAGACAAGTGCATATTACTTTTGTAGTATATTTGTAGCATTTTTAAAATCATAGGGGAATAGGGGAAAGATTACAAGACATAAAGGACACACAGTAACATACAACTGTGAGGGCCGAGAATGAGAGGTTATGAGGAAAAACATAATGAGAGAACCCCTGTCAGTGTACAGAGCAATGTATGAGATGTGAGAAACCAAAGGGTGTCTTGCTTACTAGTCCCTGGGGATCTCTCTCTCAGGTGGCCAGGGCACGGCCATCTCCTTTGGATCCAGACCATGGGGGTGGGAGGATCACCTGGGTGAGGGATCTTCAAGGAGTACGGATGAGACAACCGGTGGTGAGAGCCGGCATCCCTCCTTTCACGTGCTCATAACCCATCCTGTTTTATAGGATTTTTCAATGTCCCAACTCCCCCCCTTTCTACACAAACACTGGGCAGTGGAAGAGTGCAACTAAGAGTAAAGAGGCTAACCCTTACATATCTCATTGGGCAAGTCCCATTAATCAGGACAGGCAAAGTCAGGCACTTAACCTAATCACATAAATCTGATACCCATTAGCTCCGCCACATGGATAAAAGGCGGAACATAAAGACACACTCTGAGCAAGGTGGGACACGAGAAGGCGCAGATCTTCCAGGGTGAAGGCGAACCCACTGGAGCAGGATGAACGATTGAGGGACCAGAGCGAAGGATAGGGAAACCCTGGAGGTCCCTGCAGGAGGTTGTGGCCTCTGGGAAACTGTGAAGGATACGCATAGAAAGCCAAATCCCAGGCAAGAAGAAGCTTGCATTGTGTGTCAAGGAGACCAGCGGCCCTCCTGAGTGAATGACAGAGTTGGGGATGCGAGGCCAAGCCTGTGGTATCAACCTTGACTCGTGAATCAAAGCCGCAGAGACAAGAAAAGAAAGCACACACCAGATGTGTTAGCGAAAGACATGAAAGGCTGGTTTGTGTCAAGTAAAGAAGGAAGTTGCAACAGTGTATCTCACAATTGAAGGTTGCGCTCTTGCTTATGAGATGTGAAAAAAGCAAACCAGTAGTAAACTCTAAAGTTACTGATAACTGTGAAGCCAGTGATACAGAGTAGCGGAGAGGTCCGGAAAAAGGAAATAGCCCACTCAAAAGACTCTTTGAAATGTTTGATTTTTGTTATAAAGCAGCAAGTGAATGAACTCTGAAATACGCAATGGTCAAGATTTATCCCATCGAAAGGGAAAGTTAAAAGGTGATTGCTTTAAGAGAAATATCTCTTTGAACTTTGCTGATTTTGTTGTGGAACGACCAAGAGACAATGGGGAAAATACCATAGGGGCGAGATAATGTGAAAGTTGGAGTGGTCCTGCAGAAGTCTATAGAAAAAGTTTTTCACATTAGAAAGTCCTCCACATCAGCGTAAGGTCCAACTGAGGGTGACCTGGAATATGAAATAAGATAGGGAAGGGATCCCATAACGAATGTAAATAAAGCTTGGGGAAGGGAAACCCTGCAAGTGCTGTGATTGTGAGATCCGAGCCCGACTGAGGGAGACCTACGTGACGTTGAATCAGGTACTTTTTGTTTTGAAAGTTTCGAGCCCGACAGAGGGAGACCTAAGTGAACTTTTGTTGAACTGTGAAAGAACTTTTGGAAAACTGGAATAAGTGACTTTAACATGGAAGGCGAAGCAGGCTTCAACTCACGTTATGAACTGCCTTTTTTAAATGACCTGAGCCAGAGAGTATCATCCTGTCTACGGTGGGCCCCTTACTCCATGCTGTCCAACATGGGGAGGAGAGCTAACTCAGCAACCTTGATACTTTAAGTTATAACACTGACTTTCCTTTGCATACACATTCCCCTTTACACACTTTTTGTATACGAGATAGGGCAGGCATTAGGTTTTGTTAGTATAGACCATTTTGATTTGACATAGGACTGTGTTTTCTTTATTATTTGATGGTAGAGACTACTCCCATCATAGCTATAGGGCAAAGTAGGAGTTTCTCCAAACCCCATGAATTGAATAAAGGTTTTTAAACTTGTACCTCGTGTCAGTGCCATACTTGTGATACCATGCCTCACTTACAGAGAGTAAGTAACAAGAACATTATTATATTATGTTCATGTGTATGTAAACATGTTGATTCATATTATAGATAAAAGGTGTCATTTCTGGGGAACAGGAGGAATCGTTATATGGTCTTAGTCAAGAATAGTACTACAATTGGAAGAAACATTATGTGAAAAGATAAGTACTAGTGGATGAATAGAGAGAGAAAGGGTAGGTACCTATGGACACAAGAGGTGTGTGGATCACCTCATTGATAATTATTATAAGAAAGAGGGCCAGGTGTGCACAAGTGAAAGATAGTGAAGGATACAGGGGTTTCAAACTGATTGTATTGTTTCCTAAGAAAAGTATTGCAGGTGTAGGTAAAGAATGGTACATATATATAAGTATGGCTATATTTAATGAAGAGGGTAGAGAATACTTTTGGATGTAAGAAGGTGGAGTAACCCTTTTATGATTATGTTAATGGAAAAGAGTGTAAATCGGTTGATATGTGTTTTGTTTTAATAAAGGAACAAAGGAATAGTGGGATATGAAAATGTAGTGATAGGCAAACATTGTATGCATATATGCCACACTTGCATGCACTTAAGTAGGACAATGTGCTCATGTTCATTGTCATGAGCAGGTAGATTAGAGTAGGAAGGGTGATAAAAGTGTTAATTGCATCTCACCAGAATACACACAGCAAAGAAAGGAAACACCACGGTCCTAGGTCATCGGAAGAAGGATTATGAAAAGTAAAGACAGAGAAAAACATTTTCAACAAAACAAATAGCGCTAAAAGCAGGTCTGCCAACAACGTTTATGATGCGAAGTAGGACACCACAGAGGTGAGCTTAGTAAGTGCTTTATTAAGATAAATACAATGACCCCCAGCACAGCTCTCTCACTTCTGCTCCACAACTTTAACTGCTGTGCTTTGAACCTGGGGTACAATTCATGAGATACATTCCACATGAGTATTCCACATTCTATAGATGGCATCACCACCTAGAACATATCATAACACATCTCCTCCCCTTCAATTAACACATCCCCTCTTCACCACTCCAATCCTGTTTTTATTCCACACCTGACCCCCTCTCACCCCTACATCTCCTTTCAACACAGCTGCCACCTGCACAGGGTCAGAGTATAACAATTCTCATTTTCTCTTCCCCACACCTTTTCTTATTCTCACCCAATCACCACACTGAACTCCCAATTCCTTCTTCCCATGTTTCTCATTTTCTCTCATCACCCATTTTCTTTTTTTTTTCTTTTAAATTCATTGTCAATTCATCCACTACAAAATCTGAATCCCTTGCTCTTCCGAGCCGGGGAAGAACCACTTTGGTATTTGCGTTCCGACACCTCATCAATTCAAATGGACTCACGCTCATGACAGTATGTGGCGACATTCACAACACAAATAACCTCTCCTGGATAGCCACTTCCTTATTTTTTCCACATGCACCGGCCATACGAATGGCATCCATGATACATCTATTAATTCTCTCAACCATGCCCTTGCCTTCTGGATGGTAGAGCTCTGATCTTTTATGTTGTATTCCTCGCCTCGTCACATACTCTACAAAATACCGTCCGGTAAACTGTGTCCCATTATCAGTCAACATTTTCCCAGGCACTCCTCTTGCAAACACCTCCTGAATAAACTCAACTATACTGTCTCCGCTACTCTCATGCACAATCTTGTACTCTGTCCACAGTAAATCAATCAACACTATAACACATTTTTCTCTTCCTCCTCCCAATTCCACAGGCCCTAAAATGTCTATTGCCAAATCATCCCAAACATTTTTGGCAATATCAGCTTCCACAACTGGTGGTTCTTTGCCTACCTCACCTTTCCCTACCTTGCAACACTCAACTCAATCCGCCAATCTCCTTTCCACATCTCAATCAAAACCTGGCCACCAATATTCTACCCTCAGAACTGTCTTGGGCCATGTCACCCCACCATGACCCTCATGGGCTAAATCAAATATTTTCTTTCTAATATTAATGGAACAACTGCACTCTCCCATCGAAACAACAAATCATTAACCACACATAATTCATTATGAACCTCCCAAAAGGGCCTCTCACCCTGACTTATTTCACTTTTATTTGGCCATACCCATCTCACATATCCTCTAACATGCATCAACATCTCATTGTTATTCATAGACTCCAACCACTCTTTCTTGCTTACAATTCCCTATTAGTTCACAAAGACCATTTCTGAAATGTCTACAACATTTTCCTCTTCCCTGTGACTTCCCAGGCTCCATAGGCAGTCTACCAAAATATTTTCCTTTCCAGGTATAATTTTCACCTCAAATTTATGTTATTCTTGTAACCCCTATTGGCATTGACACCTCACATCACAAGGTTTTTGATCTGTCCTTAAAACGAATTGTGTGGTCCATACAACATTTTGGAACTTCTCAACAGCCCAATGGCAGGCCGATGCCTCCTTTTCCATGACGGAATAATTCCTTTCAGAGCCCCTCAGAGCTCTTGAGGCATGGGCAATGATATCCTCATCAGCATCCTTCTTAATCTGCGATAAAAGAGCTCCTATTCCATTATCAGTAGCATCAACAGTGATCCCAATCATGTGTGTCAAAACCTTTCAATTCATGCGCCAAATCTATTTCTTTTTTTATCTCACAGAACTCCTTTTCACACCTTTAACTCCAGGAGAATTCTTCTCCTTTCTTAAGCAAATTTCTCATTTCAGACACCTTATCCACATGGATTTTTGCACATTTGTGGTAAAACTCTATCATACATAGAAATTAGCGTAATTAACTTTTAGACACTGGTTTTTCGACCCTTATCGCATCCACCATTTCACATTTTGGCTTCATACCAGCCTCTGACACTTCGTGCCCCAAATACTCAACTTTGTTTCTTCTTAAAACACATTTCTCTTCCCTCAATGTCATGCCTCTCTGTTCTAATATCTTCAACACTTGCTCGAGGATCATATTGTGCTCATTTTCAGTCTCTCTGCATACTAACACATCCTCCTGGAAGCAGAACACACCTTTCATCCCTCTAAACAATGTCTCCATCACCTTTTGGAAAACAGAAGATGCCAACAAATGGCATCCTCCGAAATTGCAATATCCCCACATGTGTTATAAATGCAATCAATTTTCTACACTCTCCTTCCAGTTCCAATTGGTGATATGCTCAAGCCATAACCAATTTGGAAAACACTCTTCCATGCCCTATCCTGGCTAACATTTCGTTCATGTTGGGCAAGGGATGCCTATCCACAACTACACATCTATTTAATTCACGGAGATCAACACAATGTCAACTCTCATGATGGCTTCTTTACAAGTAACAAAGGTGAAACCTATTGAAATCCACCTGCCCTCTCAATTATATCCATTCTATGGACATTTTTCAAGTTCTTTCTTCACACCGTCCCTCAATACTAATGGAACAGAACGTAACTTTGCCATAACGGGAACACTTCCTCTGTTCAAAATAATTTGATGCCTCATCCCATTGTTCTATTCCCTCTCCCCAGTGCGCTGGCGGGAGAGAGAATATACAAAGCCCCGCGCGGGAGGCCGGTCTGGAGAGAGTGATCAAATACACACACACGCCTAGTGCAGAGTATGCCCGGAACTGCCTCCGCTCATGGCGGGACGGGCCTTTATTTACTAGCGCCTTACGTCACCACGTAGCGGGAAGTAAGGGGTACATAACACCCATTTATCTTGCCCATGCCCTTCTTGAATACTTTTCTAAACTTTTCACATACAGAGGTATTCACATAAAGCACTTGTTCCTGTGTGTTGGGGTTTAGTCTTATACGTAACCCTTTTTGATCACGCCATTCTAAAAAGGTTGTTCCCTTCCTTGTCACGTAAACCTTGCCACAGGCAGTTCTTCCTTTAAATTCAAATATGGCATTAAAATAACCTAGTAACTCAATTTTATTGAAATTCTAACCACCAGAACTCACATCTGGTTCCAATACATTTTGCACATCACCCCAACTACATTTTCAAACACATCTTTAGACATGAGCAATATCTTTGCCCCGAAATCAGCCATCATTGATACTTCTTTGCCATTCACACATATTAGAGCATATGGGTTCTCACACTTTCCTCATCCACACCCTGGATAACATTGACTGTAATGTTTTCTATAGGACCATCTCCTTCTCCCTCAAATGAGCCTTGAGCCTCCTACTCAGTCACATATAACACTTTTCTTTGGTTGAACTGAAAATATTTGCAACAGTTAGAGAATTGATGCTTCTCTTGCATTTTGAGCATATCACGTTACGCTGAGGACATGTTGCTGATCCGGCAAAATGTGTATTACTGGCAAAAAAAAGCACAAATGATCTTCCACTTTCTGGCACATAACTTGAGCAGCTTTACTGTCCCCATTGCCTTTGGCTACTATCTTCTCCTTCACCTTCTTCTTTTGTTTCCCATTAGAAATCTTCAGGACCTCTACCTTTGTTTCTTTATTCTCATTCTCTGTCAATGTCACCACAAAAGTCATAGAATGCTGCATGTGTTTCGTAATGTCCAATACTTCATCTAATGTAGGTTCGTCCTTCAACCACAATTCCTCTCTGATCTACTATTGCAGTGGATCATAAACTGGTCTTGAATATGTTCATCGAAAGAATCTTTAAACTTACGCGATAGAGGTAGATGGCAAAGCGATGTTACATGCGCTTCAGCACTCTCCCCTTGTTCTTGCACACGCAGACCAAAATTATATCTTTCCAGAATAGTGCTAGTTTTAGGGTTGAAATGCAAATCCACCTTGAGAAAGTCTGCTTCCAATTCCGTGACTGGATCACCACCATCACCATCACCCATTAACAGAGATAGTGTGTCATAAATGTGTTGCCCTTCGTAAACCCAGAACGTGCATCAATAGGGATAGCTTCCTATCACTGGAAAAAGAATTTCAACAAGCAGCCTTTATATAATGTAAAAATATTTTTTTTCCATTGACCCCATTTTACTATAACTAGTCCTGGAGAAGCTGTAAATACAGTGGGGCCAGGCCCAAAGGGCATAGCCATATTGCCCTTTTTATTTTTTTATTTGCAACTTTATCACTGTATCTTCACCCTGTTGTGTAGCAGTGTTGGGGTTAGGGAAATGCTACCTGCTAACTGTAAGCGGTGGGACCTTCACTATGGTAGCACGCACAAAATGTTCTATAAGCCGAGACTCTTTACAATTTTTTATGAATCAATACCGATCCTACTATATATCTTCTTGTGCTGAGGCGCTTTGTAGGCAACACAAAATGAAACAGATACTCTTAACGTCCTTCTATTTCTCTGTTGGTAAGTTGCCTTGGCAACGTTAAAGAAAAACAACATGGCCACATGTACAGGCACGGCAGAAGGTTCTTTCCTCTGAAGTGCACAGTTTGGTGTTGGGCACCACTTCACTGCATGTTTTGCTTCACTGCGAGGCCTTCTCGGTACCAGTGTAACGTCCCTTGGTTGCTGGTTGTGCGCCCCTCCACCGGTGCACCCTGGGGTGGAGAGCTTCCTTATTTCCTCCACTCACCTCTGTCCCACTGGGCTCCCTTATACTTGGCCAGAACCGCTGCACACCACACCCTTTCCCAGGTCTAGTTTAGTTGCTGAGAGCACCTGGAAGGACACTTTGGACAGCGTTGCACAGTGTCAGGCTACTCCTGACCGAAAACCTTCCAGAGCACAGTAGAGGAAGCGCAGATAGATCAGTACGTTTTACAATGTCCACATGCAGGGGGTTGTCTGCTTCATTTTCAACTCATCGCCATTGATGCAAAGTAGGATATCACACAGTCTAGCCTAATACGTGCTTTAGTAAGATAAATACAATGACCTCCAGCACAGCACTCTCCCTTCTGCTCCAAAACTCGAACGGCTGTGCTTGGAACCCGGGGTACAATTCATGAGATACATTGCACATGAGTATTCCACATTCTATAGATGGCATCACCACCTAGAACATATCATGACACATAAAAAAGAGATAAATAAAAGTGCACCATCGTTTCTACTTTTAAATAAAAATGAGATTGCATTCTACCTGGCCATGGATATAAAGAGATGACCTAGCACCATCACATCAAGGAAATGCACAAGCAACCAGGCCAGTGCCCTGCATGCAGGAGGAAGAAAGGCCTATTTTAGGGAAGTACAGTTCTCTTTGTTAACTTAACATGACTTTTGCCTCCATTCAGTTTCTGCAGGAAGTAAAAGGACAGTTTTTTTCCATGTATGTGTCAAGAAGAAAGAAGAAGAGCGGCTGAAGAAGAATCCTTTTGTGTGATTGTTGGATTCGTCATGTTGCCTGCTCCGTCTTTTATTATTTTTTTATTATAAAGAAGGGGACGCTTTAACCCCAGTAGTGTTAAGAATGACACAACTGTTTATCAAGAGCTCCATTAAGAAAAGAGGAGACATTTTTACTTTTTCAAATTAAGAGGAGAGTTTGCAGATGATGTTTAACCTCAGCACGGCACAAAGAAGGAAGAAATGGGGTGTGAGCCTGTGAAAAAGGCAGGGCAAGTGAGAGTAAAACAACATATGTGTGTGCTTTTTGGTCCTATGTTACAGGCACACCTAGGTATAAGCATAGATAAACACAGGTGGCACTAGGGTATGAATAAGAAGGAGGAGAAGCAGCCATTCAATTAAATTAAATAAGATCAAATTTAGTTGCAAGTATTTTAGGAGGTAGGAGTAATATTTTAGAGACATAGTAGCATTGAAGTAGTAGTGTGTAGGTTTTAGAATGAAGTGCTGATAATAAAATGCACTTATTTTTCAAGAAACTCACCCAGTTTTTTTATATTTCACATGGACAGGGAACACCTGCATTTTTGGTGACGTCAGCAACCGAGCCTACGAGCAAGAGAAAGGCCATGATTTTCATGAAAAAGGGCGTGGTGGACCCAGCCAGATGCCCATTGTTGCTGAATTGAAGAAAACAAGAAAATGAAACAATCCTCTTTATGGACTCCCCATCCTTATGTGCCCTCGACTGACTATTTTATTCAAGAGGACAAGGTATCCTAAAGCATGACCCTTGCATGAATTAAGGGGCCCCTGAACTTGCTGCAAAAGCATAGGAAAAGAAAACAACAATGAACTAATGAAAGGACCTTGAATTCAAAATGGAGAAGGAAAGAGAACCCGATGGAAGAAGTTCTAATGGAAGTAAAGCAAGATGATGGCCAGGAAATTAACTCCAAGCAGATGGAAAATGGCACACAGACGAAGAAAATGTTATGGGGTGGAGAAGAGAAAGAATATGGGTTTATCAATGAATAAATAACCTACTACCTACAGGAATAAAGAGGAAAAGGTGAGAGAAAAAATAAATGATTTATGAATGAATGAGCTGTTGGGTCCCCTCCGAAGAAAATATATACATTTCATTTAACGATATCTCCCAAGTCTCATAGAGGCAAAGTCACTTGTTGTGCATGTCAATGAAAGTTTAATTGGGCAACAGGGGTGGGAATAAAATGGAAGTAAACAATGTTACTCTCTGGGGATACAAACATATGCACCAAAAATAAGAGAGGGCAAAATATGCCACACCTTTGACAAAAAAAGATACATATACAATAGATTAGGAGAATGCAATATGATTGGAGACACTATTGGTTCCTTAGAAGTGTCTTCCATGATACTTCCCTCCTCAGCATTGAGTTGAGGGGGGTGAATCAGATGGGGATGTATAGGTGCATTGCGTGTGGAGGAGGGTATACAATAGGTATGTGGTCGAATATATTGACCAGAGGGGGGAATGTAGAGGAGTAGATGCTCCCCCCACTCTCTGGTGACAGACAGGTGACTATCCCATTTAGGGGGCGGGTCCCGGCCTGTGGTCCAATAGTTCAAAGATGAGAAGAAGTGTGCACTCAGACAACTGCATTATCCATACCCTAAACAGAAACAGTGAGGATAAACATGGTGTGGACCAAGGATGACAGAAGTGATGTCATTGCACCTATGACATCATATAGTTGCATAAGAGACAAGGTCGAAGTGTATTTATTATAGAATAACACAGACATTAGGCCACACTGTGTTTAGATCTAGAGGATGTTATTTACACTCAATGGACATTAGACATAACAATACTGGTAGTGTTCAGAAAAATAGCTCCCTGACAAAAGAAATGTGACAGCAGTCGATGTCTATTATCTTAAAATTGACTCCACAGTTTGACTCGCAAAAAATAAAATCCGTAAAAGTCTTAAAGGAGTTTAAAAGTGTTTAGAATCACAGAAACACAGAGTTGGGAAAACCCAGAGAAATTGTTGAGCCCCAGCCAATGTTAACTGAGAGCAGCTGAAGACAGTTGTAGACAATTCATCAACATTTAATAGCAGAATATGTGATTTTCAATGGTGTAACTCATAAAACGAAACTGGAACGCAGTCTGAAAAGATAAGGTAGGGAAATTAGCCAATGCAAAACCAGACAACGTATTTATGTCTTGAACACACTGTGATAGGAAATTTGAAGATGTGCGTCATTTCTAGAACTTGTTCTGTCCAGTTTTAAGGTTGCAACATATATCTCATGGTTCAGTGAAATTTGGGAAACTACCTAGTCTTGATAATTAGCATAGGAAGTTGTGTTTCAGGAAGTGTTTATGTCCAATAGAAAACAAGTGATGTTTTGACCTTTAAGTAAAATGGCCAATCAAAGCTTATTGAATATAAGGTTCATATTAGCATAAAATGATTGCATAATCTGTTGCTGTATATAAAATTGTGATGTATGCAGTACAAAGTTGAGATATTCTTTTGTCAGCCTGTAATATGGGTGATTAAAAACAACATACACCCGGCTAGTGGTTATCTGTGTCTGTCTTTTGCACATCGTGGGTCCCCTCCACTCCCCTGCATGTCAGGCAGCACTGTTTGGGGTGGAACTCTGGGGGCACGTGTAGACCAAGTCCCTTGCAGTGACTGAGACAACATTTCTGAAGAATATCCTGTGGCCCCAAACATCCCAGTGCTTTTGGAAACTGGATTGGTGGGGTTTGAGATGATCTGTAAGTTATGCCAGGTCCTTTACTGGGCTCACCTTTGGTCTAACCCTCACCTGCGTAAATACAAAGAGGCAGTTACAGATGTTTTGTCCCAGCAGGGGAGCAGCTCCTTAAAGTAGACTGCCCATGTGAAAGGATATCTGAGTTTGCTGGGTTTGGAGGATTACTGGTCAAATCCCTCAATCATCACACCGGTTGCAAAGGAAGCAATCAAGAGTGCAGCAGGGGCAAAGGCGCGGGAGGACATCCAGGGAAGATCCAGGGCTTCTGAGCAGCTGGCTGGATATCTTTCAATAAAGATGCAGTCGGGCTGCGAAGAATACCTGGACTATGTCTCTTCCAGGTGGGAAAGAGCATTATATTTAAAGTTCCGTATTGGAATCTTGCCGACTTCTGTATTTTGGCATAGATGGAATATTGCTGTTTCCGCGTCATGTATCATTTGTGGTGAGTCTGAAGAGACAATACAACACCATTTTTTACTCTGTCTGGCCACCGTGCCTCTGAGGAAGCACTCCCTGAAGCCTCTGTTACTAAGCCGAGGATGTTGGTCCCTATCTGGTGCTATGGCAATTTGCCTGGATGCCTCGGGTAAGGAGGCTGTGCTTGCCACTACAAGTTATCTGAGCTGGGCAAGAAAAATGTATAGGAGGAAGGCTACGTTGATGAACAGTGCTATGGGGTAAAGACATCTTTCTGTACGAGCTGCTATTGTTTGTGTAATGTTTGTATTTTGTATTTATTTTAATTTATATAGCGCCCTAATCCAAAGCGCTTTACAAGAGGAGCAAGTGAATACAGCAAGCAATAGTTTACAATGAATCTAAACCGGAAAACAGTACAACGAACAATTTACATTTATGATGAGGCTAAGTACTAATAGAGGGACAGAAGGTAGGCTGAGAGGGTGGAGGTGGGTTAGATGGTGAGAGAGGAAACAATTGGTGCTAGGAGAGAGTGGAAGAGATAGGATTTTAGAGAACTGCGAAATAAGGGATAGGAGGTGATGGAGCGGACGGGAAGAGGAAGGTGGTTCCAGTGGAAAGGAGCAAGAATTTGGAAGGAGCGGAAACAGGAGGGGCGCAGGGGGGAGGTGGAGTAGAGAGAAGGACGAGATCTGTAGATTGCAGAGAACGAGAAGGAGTATAGAAAGAGAGAAGGGAGGAGAGGTACAGAGGGGTAAGACCATAGAGTGCTTTGAAGACTAGGCAGAGGAAGTTAAATTTCAGCTTGGAGTAGAATGGGAACCAGCTTAGTGAGTTAAGAGAAGAGGAGATGGAGTCGTGAGGTGAGAGGAGGCAGAGGGGGCAAATGGCAGAGTGGTAGACAGATTTGAGGGGGAAGAGATGAGAGAAGGGGAGTCCAAAGAGAAGAGTAGAGCAGCAGAAAAGTCTGGCGAAGAGGAGGGAGATGATGAGGAGTTTAGTAGCTTGGAAGGTGAAAGCAAGCGTCCCCAAACAGCACGATCCTCCCCGCAATGAGAGACAATGAAGGACTCTCCCAAAATGGGAATAAGGCCAGGACAGAGTGCGGGTGAGCGTAAATGGGAGTTTATCAATCAGAATTGGGCATGCAAAGAACTCTGCAAACTCCGAGAGCGCTCTGTCTGACAATAGCAAAGACAGGCGTATATATTTACAAAAAACGTCATCAAAACCTACATACTATAGGGGGCACAAGTTCATTGGGATTGGGTGGCGACGACTAACTATAGGTGCTGCTGCGGTGTGGTTGGTCTTGGCTGGAGGACGTCACTGGTCACCCTCGTGGGTTGGGCTGGGCCTGGCAGGTCGGCTTGAGTTCATCCGGGCGGTGTTGGTGTGCTGAGGCGGCCTGTGGCAGAGATGAATGCCTTTCCTGACTTACTTGCCCTCTGCCATGCACCCCGCAGTCATTCAGTCATTTACAGTTCTATTCTCTTTTAGTAAATCTTTCAATAGGTTAAGGCAACACAGGAGGAATGCACCTTGTGAGGGGTCTGGAGATAATATATCGAGGCCTGGTTACTTGTGATCTGTTGACCGGGACCGTAGGTCGAGGGGCTAAGCTTCGGGGACTGGGGCGGGTGGTATAGGTCTTTCTGTCTTGTTAGAAGTGGTTATAGATGTTTCGCTGTGTGTCGTCAAAGTGTTGGGTGTCCTGGTTGCACAGGGCCATAAGTCTGAGACAGTCCGGTGGGTTGTGGGGTTTACAAGGGGACGCTTGAGTTTAAACTAAGGTTTACTGCTATGCTGTAAATGATGCAGGTGGCTGGCCGCGGCCTTGGGTGCTGCAGTGGGGTTACAAGTCTTTGAAGCGGCTCCAGTCAGGTCGGGGGAGGCGTGATAGCGCAGAGCGGGGCTCTGTTCTCATGTCTTGGCAGCCTTCTGAGGGAGGGAGGGGGATACATCGAGACCTTGTACGCTTTCACAAAGGTATCTCCCTCGTGTGTTGCCAAATATAGGTAAAGACATCGCAAACATTTGAATACTTTCTATAATACTTATTTAAAATCACTTCAAAACATGCATTTAACCTTGGCTGGGTGCGTTTCCATTATACCCAGTCCGAGCACCATTTTTGTACATTATATTCTAGCAGCTACAGTGTTTTAGTTACATGCATATACATTTGCAGTAAATGAGGTAGTGGTTAGATCAGTGGAGTACATAGAAAACGATCCGCCCCTGTACGTGACGGTGGTAGCATATGAGGGGCTCAGACATTCACACATGATAAGTGCACTCTTGCGCATTCTTGACATGAGTTCATAGTATAGTTGCATCCGCTTTCTCGCGTACTCTAGCAGCATTAGTTTTAGTTATGGCGCGAAACCATGTGAGGTAGGCTGCCCAGTGATACACGCAACGAACAGATCCCTGGAGCGTCCCTTTATCATTAGCATCCACCTGTAATGGTGCGGGCTCGCTATAGCTTATATCATGGGAGCATACTCTCTTATTTTAATACATTCTACAGGCGTGTATATTTTGTGGAAGAAAGAAATAATGCAAGAGGACTTGACATTCATATATACATATATATGTAAAGACTGTCTGCCATCAGAGGACCATTTTGCTGTTCATTTCACTGTTCAGGCCTGCTGGCTGGGTCATGCTGATAGTGATGGTACACTGCGGGAGGTGAACTGTTACAATGTTAGCGTATTTCGCTAGCTCATGTCCGTCTTGTTCGTGGGAACATGCTCGCAGCGGATCTGCCAGGGTGCTGCGGCAACAGGGATGTTCTCCAAGGGTGGGGGCCGCGCTACAGTGCGCTGAGCTCACACCATCTTTACCGGGCAGAGAATGGTTTTTGGGCCTAACTAAATTTGTGTTGTAATCAATACATGTGGGCATTCGATACATGCGGGCAATGTCTCCAGTGGGTGAGCCCTCCACCACCTGGGCCCGGGTGGCATGAGGGAACGCCCAATGGGCCATAGCCCTCACCTGGGGAAGAAACGCAGGCGAGAGGGGTCTCCTGGACCAGTCCTCCCCTACATTTCCCCCCTTTCGTTACTAAAGTAACAAATTCTTTAACTCCTCTATCCTCCTACACTCTGCTTCGTCCATCACCGCCTCATCCCATGCAGGAGTTCCTTTGATAGGCATCCATGCTCTGCACACCCCCCTTAAACTCTCACCTCTCCTGGCGTATTCATCTGGAGTACACGTAAGATATATGCACCCACCATCTCCTTCCAAATCTACCCACACTTCCTCGTACCATTCTAGTATGCGGGGCTCTTTGATGGTGGTGTGCCAAAGCTTATCTACAATATCCTTGTCATGGTACATGGGCACCAGTTGGTACCTTGGTGTGTTGTCTACCCCTGTTTGTACTTGTGCTTCTTGCACCGTTTTTATTGTACCGTGTGAGTTGCCCATTGTCACCATCATCATTGCACCATTTGGTACTGCGTTAGCACAGACTCGAAGACCCACCTGGCATAGGCAGAAAATCAATAGGAGGAACACCACAGCTGGCATCAAAAATTTCATCGTTGTTCCAAGCCATGAGGGGACCCAGGAGAAGAGGTTATCGAACCATGTACTATCTTCTGCTCCGCCTTCCATCTTCATTTTTTCTCCTAGGTTGTGGACTGCTTCGATCACATGGGACAGGGAGCCGTTTTCTGCGTCTTCAGAAGGTACGAAAGTGCAGCAGGCACTTCCTATTTTTCGGCAAACACCGCCGTCCATCGCCGTCAACAGGTCCAGGACATACCTGTTTTGCATGGTCATCAGTCGCAAGGCTCTTAGTTCGACCTTTATTATGTTAAAACCTTCTTCAGTGTCGTTCGCCAGCTGAATTAATTCCCAGCGTGTTATCTGGAGCCATTTTGCGTTAGCCCTTGCTTGGACACTTGATACGAGCGAGGCAAAGAATGTTTCTGCTGAGCTGAATAATCGATATTTGTCTGGGATCTGGGCCAATAGTTCTGATGATGCCTTCGATATATAGTTTGATGCTCGTCTGTTGCGGGTCAGCACCTCTTCCTTGCTTCCAGAAGACAGGACATACATTCGTGGTTCTGCAGTTGGTTGGCCCACACTCTGTTGTGTGCGTTCCTGTGTCCTTTTGCTTCCATCGATGTGGCTTTCTGGTATCACCATTAGAGCTGAGTGCAGAGTGGCCATTGAGCAGCTGCCACTCCACGACGGGGGGAGGTGTAGGTATGCCTGGTTTCCACATACCCAATACATGTCCATAAGGGCCGCAGTCCCTTTTCTTAGGTCTGGGATAGTGAGGGTTTTGTTGCACTTCTTGTTCGTCCCCATGGACGTTCTCCCCTCTCCTTTGAAACATAGTTCATAGTCTATTACATTCTGCAACTTGAAAGGCTTTTCAATTGGCGTGACCCAGGTTAGTTTTGAAATGTTTTCTCTCCATACGGGTGTGCATGTTTCTTTTATCCATTGCAATTTCTCCGGTGCCACACCCCTCAGTGCTTCAGCTTTACACATTACTTCTTCATTCTTCCACTTGTTATCAGAAAAAAGTGTCCCTTCGATTGCAAAAAATGGTTCTTTCAGACATACAACCCCTGTCGGTTTTGGGTAGCACGTTTTCTCGTTCTGCAGCATTTGAAAAGTCACTTCATGTGCCTGGAAAGTGTTCTTAATTCTGCACAACGTGAGATGAAGGAGACATTGGGCATCTATAATCGGCAACTCTTTGGGTAACAGTACTTTGGGTGTACCTGATGCGTGAGGGATGAGGGAGCAAACATAACAGCTCTCGTTTGTTGTTTGTTTAGCTGTGGCACTCATATCTGCATACCACTTATTTGTTTGGTGGGGGTGTCGTGGGTCTTCCATCTTATCTAGGCCTAGCCCATAGTACTCATCATACTTCCTCCTCCCTGCTTCCCTCTTCCGTCTATTGTTCTTATTCCTCATATTCTTCCCGATTCCCTGGGCACGAGACAAACTAGACCCCCCTTTCTCATTCCCGCCCCCCTTCACCCAGTCATCATATAATATTTCATGTGTTTCTCTCATTCTTTGATTCTCTATGGTCGTGGGGGCAGGTTGGCTGGTGGGGGTATTATACAACCATGATATGGCAGAGGGATTTCGGTCGTTTAAACTGTGAGCATTGTAATTAGATATCTCAGGTGGGGACAGTGTGTTGTTTTGTCTTTCACTTTTTGGCCCTCCATCGTGTGAGATGACAACATTGGGTGACGTAGTATAGTAGCCCCACACAAGTTTAGTTCCATCCCATATCAAAAAATCACCTTCCCTTGTAGTTGCGTTGACACTTGCAGTTGTATTGGTCCCAATAGTTGTGTTGCTCCCTCCCCCCTCGTTCATCTCGATAGAGATGAACGCTATGAACCAGTATGTAACCAGACCAAATAATAATGTAAAAAACAATATAATGCACGCAGATAGTCCACATTCATACGAATATATACATTTCACAGTTAACCATTCTCTAATTCTAGTACATTTATCCGTTGCAGGCCGCCCGTTAGATGCCATGGAAGCTCCTGTTTTAAGATATAAAAGTGCATTGAGTGCATACATGTAAACATTTTTGTTGGCACCATCAGTGCCAATATACATGTGACGGGGAATGGAAGCGGGTGGGGATGCGGGGAGGGGTATTCACAGACAAGGGTGTATACACGCTCATAGTTTGGCATTCCATTTAATATATGTATATGATATATTCATACTCAACAAGATCAAAGTTAAAACAAAATTTTCCCCCTTTTTTTTTTTTTTTTTTTTTGCATCTTTATCAGTTGTGCATTTCTTCAAATTCAGTACCAGCACATACACGCAAGTTCATATTCAGTCATTCTGCTCAGTTGCAGCGTTTGTTGTTGTCTGTGCCTCCCCATCTACCTCCTCTTGTACGTTGCTATATGCCTTCCGTACATCGGTCAAGTGCACCCAGTACCTCAACCCTTTGACCTTTACCGCCGTAGGCGTGCAAAATATTACTTCATATGGGCCATGGAATCGTGGTGCATTCCACCGACGCACAAAACTTCTGACATATATCCAGTCGCCTGGCGTTAGCTGTAGTTGTTGCTCTGGCTCCGTGACAGCGCCTGTTACATTTCCCTCTTCTCTAGTGAAGGGTGGGGACATTTGCTTTGCTATCACGCGCGCTGCCCTTGTCAGTTTCTTTAAATAGTCTGTGAACTCATCTCCCAATATCGCGGCGCTTCTGTGAGCGTCTGAGTGTTCGCGCAGTGGTGAATGTGCTGTGTTCATCCGTCTCCCAGTCACGATCTCGTGCGGGGACAAATGGTGGTCTTTGCTTGGCTGGTTTCGCAACTCAAATAGCGCAAGCGGTAGGCAGTAAATCCAATTCTTTTTTAATGAGAAGCATAGTTTTGATAACCTGGCCTTCAACAGTCCGTTCATCTTTTCCACTACGCCATTACTTTGAGGATGATAAATTGAGCATAATTTATGTTTTATTCCCAGCAATGTAGTCACTTCCTTAAAAAGCTCATTCACAAAATGAGTGCCATTGTCTGAGCGGATCACGTCACAAATTCCCCAGCGCGGGAATACTTCCCTTACTAGGAACTTGGCGGCGCTCTTGGCATCGGGTCGCGCGCAGGGTCCTGCTTCCACCCACCTTGAAAATGGGCACACGACCACAATCATGTACCGTGCACCATGACACCTTTCCCCCATGTTTGCGTAATCTATGTGTAGTTCCTTGAATGGGCCAATGGGTTTAGGGATTGTTCCCCGGAGAGTGCGTAATGTCATCCCTGAATTGTATATTTGGCATGTTGTACATTCCATTGCCAATCGAGACACATGCTCCTGAAGACAGGGCACGAACCATTCTTCCTGTATTTCTGCTGCGATGTGTTGTTTGGTGTTATGTGCAGGGAAGTGTAGCTGTTGAAATGCAATCTCTAGTAGCTGAATTGGCATTACCACCTTCCCCGAGTTATTTTGCCTCCACAGCAGGTCTGTTCCTGACTTGCTGCACCCTCGCTTTGTCCACAATAGTTTTTCCTTTGCACTGGCTCCTTCCTGTAATTCTATTATTTGTGGTATGGGCATGATATTATATCCCTCTGGGGGCTCTTCGTTTGTTTTGTCCTTAAGCATGTACTCACCTGTGTCATTTTTCTGAAAATAGGAAGCCTCCTTGGCGGCCGCGTCCGCTGCCGCGTTCCCTAAAGACACAACATCTGAGTTGGACGTATGTGCTTGGCACTTTACTATTGCTACTGCAGTGGGGTTTTGCAGGGCCTCAATTAACTCTTTTAACAATTCTGCATGCTGGACAGGTGTTCCATCTGCCCTCCTAAAGCCCCTCCGCCCCCATCTTGCTAGGCCTCCATGTACTGTTGTTGTCATGTAAGCTGAGTCTGTGTATATCGTCACTGCACAACCCTTTGCTGCATGTAGTGCTTCTATGAGTGCAATCAGTTCTGCTGCCTGCGCGGAGTAATGTGATGGGAGACGATATTGTACCAGTGTTTCATACTCACCGTCTTCTAACCTCACCACTGCCATGCCAACGTGTTTTTCTCCCGTGTCCGCGTCAATTGATGCGGACCCATCCACAAAGTACACTTCCCCTTCGCTTAGAGCGTTCTCACACACCACTGTCTCCTCCCCGCTTCCTCCTGTGTAGGTTGCGCAATCGTGGTTCTGCATGTCTTCGAGCGTGCACGCTTCTGTAATGAATGTGGCGGGGTTCACTGTCTTGCATCTCACTATATGGATGTTGGCACTGGACAGTATAACCTCGTAGGCGGTCGCCCGCTGTGTGGTCAGTGTGCTTTTTGATCTCTCGAGTATTGCAAATAATGAATGTTCCACAAACAATGTCACAGGGCAACCCATTACTATTGTGGCACTTTTCTCAATCGCGAACGCGGCTGCAGCGAGTGATTGCTCGCACGCGAAATGGCCCTGCATCACAGCATCTAAAGTGCCACTATAGTAAGCCAATGGCTTGTGTCCCAAAGATGTTTTTTGTGTCAGGACTGCTGTCATCAGTGTTTCCTTGCAGTGTGAAAATAGGTAAAACTCGCGTCCATAATCAGGGTTTGCGAGTACTGGGGCGCTTGAAATCAACTCTTTTAGTGTTTGGAAGGAGGAACTCATCTCTTCTGTCCATTCCATCTTCCTGTTCTCTTGTTGGGCCACCTTTAATGCTTGTAATAAGGGCCTGGTGTATGCCGCATAATCTAATATCCATGCTCGGCAATAATTGCACATTCCCAAAAATTTCTGCATGTCTTTTACTGTTGTGGGTTCTTGTACTGATCTTATGGCTTCTACCCTGTCTGGTATTATTCTTTTCCCATCTCTTGAAATCAGCTGCCCTAGGTACAGGACCTCTGTCAGACAGTACTGTAGCTTTCCCTTGTCCACTTTGTACCCCTTGTTGGCCAGCAAGGTCAACAATGTTACGGAATCTGCTCTGCATGTCTTTTCGTTTCGTGCGCAAACTAGCAAATCGTCTACGTACTGAATAATGGTGCTCTCAACTGATAGGTTTCCTAGGTCTTCATGTAATACACGATTGAAGATGCTCGGGCTCTCGCAGTAACCCTGTGGTAATCTGCAATGCTCATACCTTTTACCCCCCAGTATGAAGGCGGTAAGGTATCTACTCTCTTCAGCCAGGGGTATAGAGAAAAATGCGTTTTTCAAATCCACTACTGTGAAATGTGATGCCTCTTTCGGGATGCTGCATAGTATTGATGCGGGGTTCGGGACTAGAGGGAACTCCTTCTGAATTACATCATTGAGGGGGCGTAGGTCTTGTATCATCCTCCACGACCCCCCTTTTGCTTTTTTGATCGGATAAATGCAAGTATTACATGGGGAGTTTGAAGGCACTATTATCCCTTGTGCTAGTAGGGCATTTATTGTCTCTTTTATCCCTTCTTCAGCTTCACGAGACAGAGGATATTGTTTAACTCGTGGTAAAATTGCTCCTTGCTTTAGCTTTATTACCACAGGCTGTACCCCATGCAACAGTCCCACATCATGGGGGCCTGTCGTCCATAAGCTGTTTGGTACGAGCCTCATGTCGTCATCAAAAAACGACGGTGGTGCTCCTACCACCGTCATCAATTGGACGGGAGTCTCCCTTGCTTGTATTAAAATATCACAGGGCATCGCTATTTCCATCACTATTTCACCATCCCCTTCTGAGTCTGAGAAGAGATCCTCATCTGTTACCTCTTGCAGGGCGATGTTGGCGTTTGTGCATAGCACTGTGCGCCACTCACACCCTTCCTCGTCCACTCCGATCACAGCCATTCTTTTTGCTGACACTTGCACAGCGTGCAAATCTAACGATACCACTGATCCTGGTGCTGCGTTGGGGCATACTATGGGGCGGAAGAGGAACTCCGCCGGGATCCTCCAGTCCATGCTTCTCAGCTCGGGAATTATGAGGGCCAGAGTCTTCAGCCCTTTGATAAACATTTCCTCATTTTGTGGCAGTCCTCGTATCTCCTGCGTGGTTGTGTAGGCTTGCACTACCAACATTGCACGCAAGGAGCATATCCCGGGTGTGGAACACACTATCCCTCTCTCGGTAAATGATATGGTCATGTTGAGTTTACTCAGGAGATCCCTCCCTAGCAAGTTAATTGGGGAATGTTCGTAATACAATAAGGGTGCCTTCACAGTCTTACCCCCCACTGTTACATCCAAAGCTTCTGTATAAGGAACTTCAACTACAGCCCCAGAGAACCCCTGCGTCTCTAACTTCCTGTTAGATAACGGGAATCGGCCCTCTCTGATACATGATTTCTCCGCTCCCGAATCAACCATGAATATAAATTGCTTGTCTCCTATCTGCGCCCCTACCAATGGTTCCTCTGCTGCATTGTAGGTGGTGGATAGAACTGGACACGCAAGTGTTCTCTGTGGGCTGTCCTATGCGGGGTATCTCGTCGCCCCTCCCTCATTAAAGACATTTCCGGAAACTACCGACATGCCGCTGTAAGGCGCTGGCGCGGGGGCCCCGTTTGCTGTTGTCGCGAAAGGGTTACCTGGCGTGTATTGCATGCTGTCATTGTTTTGGGGGTGGTTCTGTGTCCTATACTGGTGTCCTTGTTGCTGGCCCGTGGTACCCTGGCCAGGGTTCCTTAGCTGCTGTTGTCCCATCGGGAGACCGTATGGGCTTCCCGGGTGTGGATGACCATAAGCCTCCCCCTCCTGGAACCCATTGTTTTGTCTACTTCTGCATTCCCTGGAGTAATGTCCCCATCTTCCACAGTTCCAGCAACTCCCTTGGGGGCCCCTGGGACCCTGCCATCCATTTCCTCCCATTCCTCCATACCCCTGTCCGCCTCCTCTCCGGCCCCTGTACCCACCTCGTCCCCCTCGAGGGGTCCACTCTTGCCACTGCGGGCTTCCACCTTGCTCTTGCTCAGTCCACTGCCCAATTAGTTGCCACCCTTCCTTGGAGTGCTATCAGCCCCTCCTCCTCCTCATCTCCCTCCCTACTGTGTGGGAGCGCGGCTACTGCTGCTGCAACCTTCACTAACTTTGACTGTACTAACTTCGCCTCGTCTGCCAATCTTTTCTGCGCCACCTCCTTCTCCCTCTCCTTTATTCTTTTACAATGGTGTACTATTATGCTTTGAATTTCTGGCCATCCTTTTGCTTCAATACCTGCTATCTTGTCAAGCGCCTTCTGCACTTCCTTTGGGAGCCCTCTCTTTATAATAAAATAAAATAAAGATGTCGATTGATACCAGGGCGTGCCCGTTTCTGCTCTCCACATCTCTTGGACCCGGAAAATATAATCCATAGCCTCTTCCCCGTCATTCATTATACACTGCATCACTGACTGCAAGTCCGGTGTGTCTGGGAATGTTTCGCGTAAGGCATCCCACACCCTGGCACGCACCGTGTTAAATGATGCCCCATCATGGCGGTCACAGTCTAACGTTACTCCCGGGAAACCGGCCTTAACCCATACCCTTTCAGCCTGGTCACCTACCGCTGATACGAGTAGACTTTTCACATCTCCTATGGCTAGGGGTACCCCGGCAGTATGTTTCTCAAAGGCATATATCCACTTACTTGCCCCTCCTGACAACGGGGGCAATAGCTTTAATAAATTGGCTTTATCCATCTGTGCCCATGGGATATAGTTAGGCCTCCCTCCTCCCCTGTGTATCAACGGGAGCTGTAGCCTTCCTTTTGTCGTTCCGTCCGGACCCGTTTGAGCTGTTGATGTCCCCAGTGATGCCATTTTTCCCACTCTGTTCCTTAGTCGGCCCGTCCACTCATCATCCAGGGTTCTCAGCGAACACGTACCTTCCTCCCCCTCGCTTCCCCCTCCTATTGCCATACTCAACCTGTCGCTTTCTTCTACCTCGTCCCTTATATCACACAGCAACTCCTCTCTAAGTCCCCCCCGCCTTTCCTCGCTTGCACCATCTCCCTCTCCGGGCCCTACTTCTATTATTCGCGTTGGTTCTTCCTCAATTCTGAACAAAATCTCGCCCTTTTTCCACCCCTCTTCAGGCTTTCTATTTTCACCTAGCGCTCTGGACGTGCGCCCTGATCTAGTTGCATCTAGTGCTGTCCGTTCGCATATGTCTTTTATCCTCGAGAGCTCATCCTTTGCTATCGTCAGTCTTGATTCTAAATCATCTGTGAGCTTCTCTATATCCACCCTTTGTGCGCCTGCCTGGGCTCGCTCCCTCGTGCTTTCGTATGGCGGAGGTGCCGTGGGCCGGAGGGGTGTAGTATCTCTCGGGGGAGGTATGTAAGTGGGATCACTGTACCCCTCTGCGGGCACAGGCTTCTTTATTATCGGGTACAAGCTTATTACCTCTACTGGTGGCGCTACACTTGAGCCTTCTTTGACATCTCTTTGTATTAGCAGTGGATTGTCTGAGGTGGACGGGAGATCAGTATTTAGTACTGGTGTCTTAGGCGGTGGTATCTCTTCAAATAACCTCCAAAGATCTAATATTTCCCTCCTATTTTGCAGCTGCTTTCCTTTGTATTTTAGATAAATGCATGTGGCCACTGTATCCAGGACACTTTTATCAAACGACCCTCCCTCGGGCCAAATCTGAGGTAACCCCTCCCCCTTTAGCTCGGTCACCCATTGGTCATGATATTTTTTAATCCGCTCCACGTATCCCGGGAGATTCTTACAAATATGTGATAAGGGTGTTTCAGCCCCCATCTCTGTGCCCTCCTAGTGCTGATGTGCCTCGTGTGTTTGCAACTACAATGTAACTGTCGTATCAATATTATTCTTTATATATTACCTCACATTCAATGCTGGGTCCCTTTGGGCTCTCCCCCTCCCTGACTGCACAATACAAAACTGGCCGTGCACAATGTCTATTATGTTCTTTTTGAGGGGCACATACAAGAGCAACCCATCCTTTGGTTTGACAATGTCAGACTGGAAATCAAAAAGGTACTCACTCACTCCACTATATTGGCGTTTTCTGAAGAGAGAAAAAACTTTTATCCGACCACACTTATTATGACCATTTAACTATTATGCACTTCCAATCGTTCACACATTCACAACGTCAAAATCTCCTCTAGCACATACGAGGTGCACACACCTCTTGGCACCATTCACCATTCAAGCTGCCCTCCCTTTCCTCCCTAGCCGGCTGTCCCTAATCGCCTTATTTGAGTATCTAGATGCGCATATATATATATATATATAGATATTAACCTGTTTTCCCCTCCTTCTAATAGGACTTTGTTTCTCTTACTGTCTCCCCAAGTCTGTGCTAATCACAGTTCTTTATTCTCCCCCCTACCCTTAAGAAAAGGAAAAAAGTAATAGCGGTCACTAATGTACTCTCAGTGTCCCCTTTTGCTGAACACTTTTATTTTATACTCCACTTCTTCATATATTCCCAGTACTAGTTAAGATAGCACTATGCGGCGCCGCCTTCCACCCCCTTTCGGAGCTAGGTTCCCGTCACTTTTATCTCTTATTCATCTCTTAATCCTAATGGCCATATGCAAAGAAAAAGCAAGGAAATTTTAAGATGATCTTTAGTAGATCTGCGTACCCCCTCTTCGTTTCCTGTCCTACACTTCACTCCCCACTCCCCTTAAGATCGCCCGCACTCAGTACTCACGTGCCCGTCTTGAACCGATACTCTCCGAAACTGGGTCCGTCCAGGCAGTGTCGCCGTCAGCTCAACAGTCAGCCCCAGCTCCGGCGAGCGGTACTCAAAGGGGATTTTTCAACCGGGATCCCGTACCCCCTCTCTATTGAGTGCGCACTTCTTAGTGTACCGGTCGCCGTTGGCGGGCCGCCTCCCGGAGCCGGCTCACCGTGCGTATCCCTTTTCGACCGGAGATTCTCGTGCCAAACGGGGACGGTTAGAAGGAGTTTAGGGAGAAATAAAAATCACGCTATCGGGGTCACCACTGAAAGCAAGCGTCCCCAAACAGCACGATCCTCCCCGCAATGAGAGACAATGAAGGACTCTCCCAAAATGGGAATAAGGCCAGGACAGAGTGCGGGTGAGCGTAAATGGGAGTTTATCAATCAGAATTGGGCATGCAAAGAACTCTGCAAACTCCGAGAGCGCTCTGTCTGACAATAGCAAAGACAGGCGTATATATTTACAAAAAACGTCATCAAAACCTACATACTCTAGGGGGCACAAGTTCATTGGGATTGGGTGGCGACGACTAACTATAGGTGCTGCTGCGGTGTGGTTGGTCTTGGCTGGAGGACGTCACTGGTCACCCTCGTGGGTTGGGCTGGGCCTGGCAGGTCGGCTTGAGTTCATCCGGGCGGTGTTGGTGTGCTGAGGCGGCCTGTGGCAGAGATGAATGCCTTTCCTGACTTACTTGCCCTCTGCCATGCACCCCGCAGTCATTCAGTCATTTACAGTTCTATTCTCTTTTAGTAAATCTTTCAATAGGTTAAGGCAACACAGGAGGAATGCACCTTGTGAGGGGTCTGGAGATAATATATCGAGGCCTGGTTACTTGTGATCTGTTGACCGGGACCGTAGGTCGAGGGGCTAAGCTTCGGGGACTGGGGCGGGTGGTACAGGTCTTTCTGTCTTGTTAGAAGTGGTTATAGATGTTTCGCTGTGTGTCGTCAAAGTGTTGGGTGTCCTGGTTGCACAGGGCCATAAGTCTGAGACAGTCCGGTGGGTTGTGGGGTTCACAAGGGGACGCTTGAGTTTAAACTAAGGTTTACTGCTATGCTGTAAATGATGCAGGTGGCTGGCCGCGGCCTTGGGTGCTGCAGTGGGGTTACAAGTCTTTGAAGCGGCTCCAGTCAGGTCGGGGGAGGCGTGATAGCGCAGAGCGGGGCTCTGTTCTCATGTCTTGGCAGCCTTCTGAGGGAGGGAGGGGGATACATCGAGACCTTGTACGCTTTCACAAAGGTATCTCCCTCGTGTGTTGCCAAATATAGGTAAAGACATCGCAAACATTTGAATACTTTCTATAATACTTATTTAAAATCACTTCAAAACATGCATTTAACCTTGGCTGGGTGCGTTTCCATTATACCCAGTCCGAGCACCATTTTTGTACATTATATTCTAGCAGCTACAGTGTTTTAGTTACATGCATATACATTTGCAGTAAATGAGGTAGTGGTTAGATCAGTGGAGTACATAGAAAACGATCCACCCCTGTACGTGACGGTGGTAGCATATGAGGGGCTCAGACATTCACACATGATAAGTGCACTCTTGCGCATTCTTGACATGAGTTCATAGTATAGTTGCATCCGCTTTCTCGCGTACTCTAGCAGCATTAGTTTTAGTTATGGCGCGAAACCATGTGAGGTAGGCTGCCCAGTGATACACGCAACGAACAGATCCCTGGAGCGTCCCTTTATCATTAGCATCCACCTGTAATGGTGCGGGCTCGCTATAGCTTATATCATGGGAGCATACTCTCTTATTTTAATACATTCTACAGGCGTGTATATTTTGTGGAAGAAAGAAATAATGCAAGAGGACTTGACATTCATATATACATATATATGTAAAGACTGTCTGCCATCAGAGGACCATTTTGCTGTTCATTTCACTGTTCAGGCCTGCTGGCTGGGTCATGCTGATAGTGATGGTACACTGCGGGAGGTGAACTGTTACAATGTTAGCGTATTTCGCTAGCTCATGTCCGTCTTGTTCGTGGGAACGTGCTCGCAGCGGATCTGCCAGGGTGCTGCGGCAACAGGGATGTTCTCCAAGGGTGGGGGCCGCGCTACAGTGCGCTGAGCTCACACCATCTTTACCGGGCAGAGAATGGTTTTTGGGCCTAACTAAATTTGTGTTGTAATCAATACATGTGGGCATTCGATACATGCGGGCAATGTCTCCAGTGGGTGAGCCCTCCACCACCTGGGCCCGGGTGGCATGAGGGAACGCCCAATGGGCCATAGCCCTCACCTGGGGAAGAAACGCAGGCGAGAGGGGTCTCCTGGACCAGTCCTCCCCTACAAAGGTTAGGAAAGGACGAATTCTGCGGATGTTGTAGAGGTGGAAACGGCGAGATCTGGCAGTGAGGGAAATGTGATGAGAAAGAGAGAAGTGGGTGTCAATGTGAAGACCAAGGTTACGGGCATGAGGAGAGAAGAGGAGTTGGGAAGGAGGAAAAAGAATGCAAGGAGGAGGGGAGGGAGGAGGAAGAGTGTTGGCAGGTTAGAAAAGGAGTTCAGTTTTATCTGCATTGAGAATAAGGAAGTGAGAGGACATCCAAGATTTAATAGCAGAGAGGCAGGAAGAGAGTTTATGGTGGATGTCAGGACAGAAGGAGGAGAAAGAGAGGAAGAGCTGGGTATCATCAGCATAGAAATGATGTGAGACATCAAAGGAGGAGATTAAAGGAGAAAGTAGGGAAGTATACAGCGAAAAACAGAAAGGGGCCAAGGACAGAACGTTGGGCACTGCCATGGTTGAGAGGAGAGATTGGGGAGGTGGAGCCACCCCAAGAGACTGAGAAGGTGCGGTTAGAGAGATAGGAGGAGAACCAGTTAAGAACTGAGTCTTTAAGGCAGAATGAGGAGAGAGTTGTAAGGAGTAGAGGATGGTCTACAGGGTTAAAGGCAGCAGAGAGGTCCAGTAGGACCAAAATAGAGGAGTGCTTAGAGTATTGTTGATCTGTTTTTATTTGGTTTTAAGGTAAAGCACTGATTGCGTAATTTTAGTGGAGTAATAATGAGCTAAGCGATTGTGACGACGTAACTAATGTGTTTTTTTACTTTTCTGTGAACTGCTTTTGTGACTATTTTGTCGAAATAAAGCAATAAAAGTAAATATTTTCAATGGTGTGACTCATAAAACGAAACTGGAACACAGTCCGAAAAGATAAGGTAGGGAAATTAGCCAATGGAAAACCAGACAACTTATGTCTTGAACACAGTGTGCTGAGAAGTTTGAAGATGTACATCATTTCTAGAACTTGTTCTGTCCAGTTGGAAGGTTGCAACATATATCTCATTGTTCAGTGAAATTTGGGAAACTACCTAGTCTTGCTAATTAGCATAGGAAGTCGTGTTTCAGGAAGTGTTTATGTCCAATAGAAAACAAGTGATGTTTTGTCCTTTAAGTAAAATGGCCAATCAAAGCTCATTGAAATGTAAGGTTCATATTAGCATAAAATGATTGCATAATCTGTTGCCGTGTATAACATTGTGATGCATGCACTACAAAGTTGAGATATTCTTTTTGTCAGCCTGTAATATGGGTAATTAAAAACAACATACTCCCGGCTAGTGGTTACCTGTGTCTGTCTTTTGCACATCGTGCCCCCCACTCCCCTGGGAGGCGGGTTGCAGGAAATTATCCTAAGAAATCGACCTCCTATACAGTGTTGCTTGGGTATTTACACACCCATGCACCACCCATGGCCATACTAATCACTATTGCAATTCCCACCCGTTACCTGGCCCCCCACCACAGCACTCCCCTCCCCACGCCAAAACACATCCTCCTGGGATCTCTTTTAGCTAGTTCTATTATACAGTTACGTCAAAGTGGCCTGTCGGTATTATTCCTAAGCAATCTGTTGACATGAGAGTTAATGAGCTAATTGTAGCTGTAAATGTGCTGTTAGTGTAATAAAAATGCCTTAACAAAGAGAGCCTTCGGTCACTTGATTTATATTTTTCCTTGCACTGATCTGGTAAAAATAAGCATTCACAAAGCCAACAGTTTTGGATTGTGTATAGGTATTTGATAGGCATTTGCCAGGCACTGCTACCATATGCCCAGGTAGTCAAGCCATTTTATTTCTGTTGCCATCTTATGGTCAGGTAGTACCATTATGGCAGTTCCTGGCAATTACCTATCCATGTCTGCATAGAAGCCATAATTGGAGGCTTTGCCAATGCTTGTTTGCTTTGCATTTGAAGCACAGGACAACACTCTAGGTTCCCCTCCCTAGAGCGTGACAAATAGCTTCTTAATTGTCCGGTCCTGTATCTTGATCCGCAGGAGCTGCTGAGCCCCACAGTCCCCCTAGGATGTGTAGGCAACTACCGGATTGCAGCAGCAGAAGTCTCAACACCCCAAGGGGAAAGGGGAAAGTGGATAAAATGAAAAACAAAACACAGGTCGCTCTCCCTCTCCAACCAGCCGAGCGCCACCTGCAGAGGATGAGAAAGCGAGAGATTAATATTCTTCTAAATAAATAACTCCCTACTACTGTTATCTAGTGATCAGCAGTACCTGTGTAGTCTTCCTGGGGATCTGGAAGATGGGATGAAATCTGAAACTCCACTCAACCTTCTTGCTGAGTTACATTTGTAAGTTGCTTCTTTTAAGGCAGGTTTTAGAGAGTTTGATTTCAAAAAAATTAGTTCACCTGATTCCACTCAGCCAACTAACATCGTTCATTTGGAAAAAGGTTTCCCTTTGATACGGGTATTGTGCTCACTTGTCTCTTCTGAAGTCTCTGTCTCCAAAACGGAGAGTTTAATTTAGTTTAGTTCAATAACATAGTTCTTGCACAACTATCAGAACTTATTCCTGTCGCTCTTGCTAAATTGAAAGTTCTTTGGGTTCACTCCTTGAAATGCCTCTGCTGAGTTTTTGAAAACAAACCTACAATGAATCAATTGAAACATGTCCTTCTTCAGTTCTAAATGTTGTGTTTTGCTTGCACCGCCTTTAAGATTTACTTATTCTAAGTTCCAAGTTAAGTAATTCAATTTAATAATGAAATGAAAGAAAAAGTGTTTCTCAGGTGCAGTGTTACAGAGACACTATCCTCCGAGCATGCGCGCAGCGACCTTTCCCAAAATGTTACAATCTGCCGCTGAGCATGCATCCGCAGAGACACTAGACGCCTGCCTTATTTAGAGAGTTACGCTACTCTCTTTGTTCATGCGCGCGCACGACCGGTTCACTCTGGAGAAAAACAGTCGTAGTGGGAGCGCTAAAAAATGCTTCAATTAAACAAACAAACTAAATGGCTTCTATTGCCGTTCAAGCCTACCGACGTTCACCCCAAGTACCTGAATGAACGCACGGTATGCAGATTCTAGTTCACAGCTGCTCACAGGATACCGTAGGTTACGGTTTTTAGTTCTCAATAGACACGTTATCAAAGAGGCTTTGAATTCAATTAAATGAGCCATACTGACTAACTAAATACCTAAACTATCTAATTTGCTTCTACAGCCAAACAAATGCTTGAATCTGAAGAAACTTGCTCCCCTCTTCAATTATTAAAGTCAATGTCACAAATAAAGCCTTTTCCAAAGAATCAGAGAACAGCGCTCCCACCAGTTTCTCTGCATGTCATGTCCCACGTAGATCTGCATTAAAACCTGCTTCCTCACCAACCTGAAATAACTTATAGGGACTTAAATTGGGCCTTAATCAGGAAATTCATAAAACAGGACCTTCCTGATTAAAGGAGGACAATGAAAGGCAGTTTAGAATTCTCAAACTGTCTCTAAGCCCACTCTGCCTCCAATTATCTTGCAGAATGTTTCCATCCAATCAAGTCCCTGACTCCTCACCGCCATGATGGCTTGGGGAACCTTCCTAAAGAACAATAGGAGTTAAGGTAGGTAAAGTCTGAGTTGTGTCTGAATTATGCAAATAATTGAAGACACCAAAGAATAACATCCCCAACCTAAGCAGCGAAACTTGACAGTAACACATCCTTTGTTATAAAGGGCGATGGCCGCAGACACGGTAATGAGAGGGGAATCGAGTAGTGACTCTTGTCCATTCAGAGCAGGGTGTCATGATGCGGCCGTGGAGACTTTGGAATCAATGGATACTCCACTGATGTGCCATCACGTTACTTCCCGAACATGGTTCAGCAGTCTAGTGCCAGTTCCATCATGGCCGCTATCAGCATTTACTGGATTCTCATCAGCGGCACCGTGCGTTGCAACCCTTGCTTCCCGCATGGTTAACGTTCGTAGTTTTCGCTTCTCCTCTGCCCACTCTGCCTTTCCTTGCTTCGCCCAGTGTTTCGTGCTCCATGTGACACTCCTCTCTCTGCTTTCCCTTTCGCTTGGCTCCCGCTGTGGATTTTGCCTTCCCCGCAGCATTGTCTCTCCTCCTCTTCAACGCTGCTCCTGTTCCTGCTACTGACCTTAGCCATCTTGGTGTACCTTTCTGAGGTGCTCTCTCTTATGTGCCCCCTCTCGCAGTTGCCTGCAGGTCACGTTCCATTACCTCAGCCTGTCGCGTTCATTCTGTTGAGAACAAAGCAGATCTGAAGCTGCAGAAAGTGATCGCCGTGCTCGCAACTGTGCATCATGAAGTCTGGCTGCACATCGCTCTGCTGCTTCCTTGGCACATATTTCACCCACAGAAACATTGAAATGGAATCGTAAAATATTCAGTACAGCATGTGTTGCTTTTACCTCCAACAGATGGCGCTGTTTTTCAGAAAACATGTTTTGACCTGTCACAGGTGTGAAATCTATGTATAGTAGGTATATCAAAACACGCACCTATACTTGATTGAAGCAGGAAATAACAAGCCCCAGCTTGTCTAGCAACAACATTATGTACTCGTACCTGTCCAACCCAGCCCGTCGAACATCTCTTACAAACCTGATAGGTATACTTAGTACTATTGTATACACTTCCATGCTAAGAACTCTGCCCCTATAGGGCCTAGCTGCCCACACACAATCTATCCCCAAACTCCCTTGCAATATAGCACAGAGAAATTATAGACTTCGGGCATGCCTATCTAAAATATTCAAACCTATCAATAAATATAATATCAATCTGAGTCACCTTCAACCTAAACTACTCCCACCTCTGGTAACCACTACTCTTCTAAGCCGCAAACCCTTTCCTAAAAGAAATAAGCCCACTGCCAACCCACCTCTCACGGTACAGCCAGACCTTGACCTAAAAGCTGCCCTAATCAATGCCAGATCATTAGTCACTCATGCTACAGACATAGCAGACGTCATCCTAGAAAATGATCTTGACTTCCTCGCCATTACTGAATCATGGCTCCACGAAGCAGCAGGCCCCGCTCTAACTTTAGCAGTCCCTGACGACTACATTATCCTTAGAGCTGATAGACCAAACGCACGAGGTGGAGGAATAGCGATTATCGCCAAAACTAATCTCTCCATGAGAATCATCTCCACACCTAACCTTAATTCCTGTGAGTCTCTTTCTATCAAACTACCTACTGCCCAGTCTCAAACATTAAACATTCACCTCTTCTACAGACCCCCAGGCCCTATCAGTACATTCAATGAAGATATCACCACTGTTATCTCCGAAAAGTTAAAAAAATCCTCACAAACCCTTGTGCTAGGAGATTTTAACCTAGGGTATAATGATATCAATGATCATCAGGCCACTGACATAGCCAATACCCTAACAGAATTAGGCTTCATGCAGAAAGTAAATGTATCCACCCATTCTAAAGGGAGAACTCTTGACTGGATTGCCAGCCACAACTGCAATCTATCTATCATAACTATTACCCCCCAAATCTCCTTTATAATTAACACCAAAAGACCCACAGTTCCAACACTTCCTCTCGCCACTGCCACCTTAACCAGAAACAAGAAAAAGATTACGACAGATAAAATGTTGCCACTTACCCTACCCAAACTTAACTGTCTACCTGACGATGCTGATCTGAGCCTTCTAGTGGAGGAATTCAATAATGCTATGACCCTTGCTCTCGACAGCAGTGCACCACTCAAACTTAGGAATAGTAAACCAAAAAAGCACCTGAACTCCTGGTTTACACCCCACCTAAAAAACTTAAGACTCCAGAAAAGAAAATACGAAACAGCGTGGAACTTATATCCCACTGCAGAAAACAAAACCAATCTAATAAACATCTCAACGCAATACAAAAAGAATATCATCCTGGCCAAACAAGAAACCTATAATAACAGGATTACCCAGGCCAATTCCAGCATGAAGGAGCTCTTCTCCATCCTAAAAGAACTAGAAACTCCTATCATAGCACAGGATGACTCCATCAAAGATAAAACCTGGTGCACAGACATCCAGCTGGCACTAACCAACAAAGTGTCCAATCTCCAAACCAAAATTGCTTTAAAAAAAGCCTCACTATCAGCCCTAAACCAAACTCCCTTGAACAAAACCTCCACACCCTTACCCAAAGAATCCACCCAATTCAGATTCTCTAAGGTCTCAGTGATCGAGGTAGAGAAAACCATTCTGAGTCTTAAACCTTCAAATTGTAAAGGCGACCAATGCCCAGCACAACTGATCAAAGACGCTGCTAGAGATCTAGCTCCCTTCATCACCAAACTTATCAATGCCTCCTTTACTACGGGCACTATTCCACATAACTTAAAGGAATCTTGGGCACTCCCCCTTCTGAAAAAACAAACACTGAACCCTAACATTCCCACAAACTACAGGCCCATCACAGCGGTGCCTTTCTTACTAAAAATACTAGACAAGGTAGCCTATACCCAAATTCAGAACTTCCTTGAGGTGAACCAGCTCCTTGGCGTTCGCCAATCTGGTTTCCGACCGCAACATGGCAAAGAGACTGCCCTTATTGACCTTAAGGCCCAAATTGACTTACTTAGAGACGAGGGTAAACTAGCTCTCCTCCTCCTTCTAGACCTCTCAGCCGCCTTTGACCTGGTGGACCATAGAGTCTTGTGCAACCACCTGGACTCTGCGGCCCACTTCTCAGGGGAGGCCATAGCCTGGATACGATCATTCCTTAGTGACAGGACTATGAGAGTGTTCTCCCCCTCAGCGGCAGCAGACTCAATACCCATCACCTGTGGAGTGCCCCAGGGATCTTGTGTCTCGCCAACGCTCTACAACATTTTCACCAAGCCACTCTTTGACGATCTTGACAATCTGGGTGTCACCTACATCAACTATGCAGATGATACTCAGATTCTCCTACCACTTACCGGGGATTACGAAGAAGATCTAGCTCTGGTGAATAGAATCTATAGTATCGTGCAGGCATGGATGGCCAACCACGGCCTATGTTTAACCGATGACAAAACAGAGCTCATCATCATGGGCACCACAGCGCGCATCTCTAAACTTAACCAAAATTACTCAGCATTCATAATTGATGGGAACACTATTAAGGTCGCCAAAGAAGTAAAAACCCTAGGTTTTTACCTTGACTCAACCCTTTCCCTCACCAAACAGGTGAACTCACTAGCCTCATCTTGGCCTATACATGTAAATTAATTTGAGCCGGGAAACCATTCTTATCAGACGACAGCTGTCTCATCCTAGCCAGAGCCCTTATCTTATCTAAATTACATTATTGCAACTCCCTTTACATAGGTTCTACTAAACAAACAATCAACAGAATACAAGTGCTCCAAAACAATGTTCTTAGAGCGGCACTAAGCATCCCCAAAAGAGCTCATATCTCCGAATTAAGAGGGAAACACAAATGGCTATCTACCCAAGAAAAAATCAACCTCAAAGGTGCCTCCCTCATCCACAAATGCTTAAACAATAAAGCCCCCCGATACCTTACAGAACGATTCAACAGAAAAAACCCTACTAGACCTACTAGAACAGTTAGCCCCAACAGCCTTTTAGTGCCCAAATTCAAACTAACCACCATTGGAGGATCCAGCTTCCCAGTTAAGGCAGCTCAATTATGGAACTCCCTACCCCATGCACTTAAATCTGACCAAACGTTCTACAAATTCAGACAGAATACAATAAAATGGCTCATTGAGAATGATATGTAAACTGCACTCTCCTATGTACCTGATGGAGACTGACCTCCCACTATGCAAGGTTAGTTTGAGGATGATTGTTTGGCTATGCATCGTATGTCCTGTTACTGTCTCACCTTGTGGTGCCATGTTCTTAATGTGTAATGTCTGTAACTAAGCTGTAAACCCACTTGTTCTCATGCGCCCTGATACCTCAGGGTCCGGTGCGCAAAACAAATAAATAAACAAACAAACAAACAAACCTTACTCATTCCATTCTACTGTGCCTGCAGCCACCGCTGCCTGCTGTGGTGCATTCTGGTACCTGGAGTTTTGGTACCACCTATCCTTTGTCCTTTTGGGTTTCGCTCCCTCCTTGGACTCTTGTCTTTGCACACCACTACCAGACATCTCTGGGTTCATTGGTCCCAGCCTACGGTGTATATCAAGAACTACTTACCTGGACTTACCAACACCAGCCAGGACTACCAGGGTTTTTTTTCGGCCTCACAGCTTTTCCCTGGGCTGGGGTCGGCTCCCAGGAGCCCCCACTGCCTGGTAGATTGCGCTTAAGGCAAACTGGTCTGCGGGGGAGCTCGCCCTAACCTCTTCCAGAATAAAGGAAGGAAAACAACACCCCGCTAAAAAAAGAACAAGGAAGAGTCACCAGACGCATCCTCGGAAGAACCAGGTGAGGATTCTGATTAGGAACTTTGTATAGAAACCAAGGGTTCACACATGGAATCTGAGAATTTGCAATTCCCGGAAAGAATCATGGCAAGCCTGGCACAGTATCAAGAACTGGTGGCCGCTTTGCAGGGTCTTACAGTGAAAGTACAAAACGTGAGGGCCCAAAATATGGCCTTGCGACAGCAGGCAAATTACCGAGATGAACAGAGAGACGATTTACCCCCCCTGTCGTTACCTTGTGGAAAACACAACGGGAATCCTAGAAAGTTAAAAGAGTTTCTCTACGCCTGTTTGGTGTATTTCACCTTCCGCCCCAGAACCCACGAGATGGATCGAACCAGGGTTGGCTTTCTCAACCTGGTGGGGAATGCCCTGGCCTGGGCCACCCCATTAGATACCAACCCAGATCTTGCACTTAATAATTACGCTTTGTTCCTGCAGATATTTAGGGGCCGGTTTGAGAGTCCTGAGGTCCAGTTTTCCTCCTACGAGAGCACGCTCAATATTAGACAAGGAACCATGGACGTCCAAACGTATGTGTCCACTTTCCAGAAGGTGGCAGTGGAAGTGGGATGGTCAGACACGGCTCGCCAAACTTTGTTTCATAAGGGAATTTAGATTGGGTCCAGCCTGTAACAACTATGGCAAGTTTCCTTATTTCTTTGATCAAAAAAGTTTTTGTTTGCAGCACCCTGCCCGAGTCACTGCGACGGACCAGTGCTTGAATTAACAGATTGCAAATAAATAACAAGGACTCTTTCTTGCGCTAACTCAACTAAGGTAATCTCCCTTATTTTTTGTTATTGGGGGATCTGCTTCTCAAAAAACGGGACAGCAATAATGAGCTAAATATAACAAAATAGAGAAACAGATTACCCCACTCTCCGCCTATAGATATAGGGTTGGATGATATTCTCTATTGCACAATACAGGAGATAATTTTCTCCTCTAAATTACGTATCAGTTATCACATAACATAGCAGAAAATGCAATTAACATTGCTGGTGAACCACTCTCCACTATTAACTTATCAAAAGACACATTTTTATTCAGTATCAAAAAATACATATTTATATACACATAAAAACAGGAAATAATTATTTGCGATTTTTAAAACATAATTAAAACACAGGTTTATCTGTGATGGGATTCTTTGTCGACAATACAACAAACTACATAAAATTGTAGCAGTTAGATGTTAGACCTCTAGTATTATACAATAGTCGACATGTTTCGGCCCTTCGGTAGAGTTGGGCACTATCTCTAGTGCTTGTCGAACCCTTCATTTTATGGCCTTCTTCAGGACAGATACATTTCTTCAGTATAGTGTTACTACTTTTGTATACCCCATATACAAGTATGCATATATATTCAACATAGGCGTGAGTGCACCTCGACTCACTTGTAGCCTGTGCTGTTTTTAATTTCAAGAAATTGTTGTTCATCAATAGCCAGGCAATTTCTTATCTTAATTGGATGTATCGTTCCACCCACAATTAAATTTCTTTTAGCATCTGCATCTTTATACACTGCACACGGGGGCTTGAACGTGTGTGAATACTCCACATCCAATCTCGTCACCCGGCAGGGCCAATATTCGCCATGGCTAGTTTGTATAGAACGTTCCTTGCTCGACGTACTACTGCAGTCTCAAGATTGCCGTGGGAGGAGACAGTGAGAGCTTCAAACAGCTGCCTTTCTGTCGTTCGCCTAACGTGCTGCCGTGACCTCAGGGTTGCCGCCGGGGGAGGTGCACTCCCAATATTATTTTTGTTTATCATCAGTTGTGTATTCAAAAGTCATACTGTCCTTATATTACAGTGATATGATTACCTTTGTTCTGTATTACATTCATGCAGAATATTTACACAATTTTTCTTAATTCTTCCAAGCTCAGTTTTTCATAGTACAGTTTTAAGTTTTCAAACTGATGTTGCCAGTATACATTATTGTCTTTGTATGTTTTTCCTCTTATCACCCTCTTATCTCCCTCTGCACGTTTTTCTCCATCCTTTCAGACGGTTCATCAGGAGGGTTTGTTGATCTATTGTTAGTGGTAAGTATCTTTAATTTCTAATCCTGCGAATTAAGGGAACAAGGGTATGCGTATAAATTACTTTTTCTCACATTGGGTCCATTTAGATATGGTTAACAATATGTTCACGGAACGTATTGCCCTGTATACTTACTTCACATAATAGTTCCATTTGATGGGGCTATTCTAATATGGATACTAATTTTAATGTTGTTGTTGTTGTTCAATTGCTGTGTTTTTAGGTCATATATATCTCTCATGCGCTCTTACTCTCTTGGTATTGGTTAACCATCTAGTAGAAAAAAGGGAAATATAAGTCCTGTTTAATATTTTCCCCTCATTTGCTACTAGTTGCAAAAAGGATGGGGTTTCTATTTCTTACCTCTTCTGTAATCTGGAATACAATCTTTTCCGAGCCGCATGAAATATCCGATCGTGGTTGCCGATGCTGCAAAACAAAAATGTCAGTCTATTTATATACGTCATCACGCTGAAGTGCCGGATTACTAATACGGCATGTGCGTGGTGACGTCACGGTGTGTAATACGCCTGTAGGCGTCACGATCACCAATTTTAATCAGAGCATGTGTGATTACGTGCCCAATTGTGTGGTTTTAATTGTCAATTCGGAGAATTCTCACAATAACATTTGGAATGGTACTTTGATTATCTATGTGGGTGGCATTTCCTAAATTTCAATTGCACATGAAAGAAAAGAACAATTTTTATGTATTTAGTGGGTGTCCTGCAAACTCATAATACTGATGACTGATTATATATTCTTTTTGACCATTGATATCTGAATATTATTTTCATATACCCTTCTTGGCATATTTTAGGACGTTCATCTTGTGCATTCCTATTATGTATGGTACTCCAATTATCAAGCATAGCTATTCCTAGTACAGACATTGTGAAGTACCCTCTTTCTGTAATTGAGTACCAATGATGTGTTCATTCAATACATTTTAAGACATGAATTTCATTACATTTCATAAGAAGTGTCCCATTTCCATGTCGAAATTCAGACCATTGTTGCAACAGTCTAAATTGCAAATCCAAATTGCTTCCCTTTGGTGTAATATTTTTTCTCTGCTTCCTCCCCTAGGTGGGGTTCGAATAATTTCCAATCCGAAATATCTAATCCCGTCTATGTTGGCTTTTGCATGTTCCAATTCAAAATTTTTACCTAAAGGATATCTGGTGTCTTGGTTTTTGATTGTTCTTAGATGTTCTGAAATCCTTGTTTTCAATGCTCTAATTGTGCTGCCCAGATAAAGTTTCTTGCAGATACATTCAATTGCATAAATCATGTGATTAGAATTACAGTTTAGGAAGTCTTGGATCTCATGTTTCTTGCCATTAGGTAGTGTTATGTCCTTTTTGACATTTTCAGAATATTTACAGTCGTTGCACATTCCACATTTGTAATTTCCTTTGATTTTTTTCTCCTGACCACAGTTTGCTTTTGCCTTTTTTTGCTGTTTCCCGTACAAAATGCGAGGGACATAATATCTGCTTCAAATTCTTAGCTTTTCTATATGTGATACTTGGTTGGTCTTCTATGTGATTTGTCAAATCATTATCTAGTTTCAGTAAGTACCAATGTTTTTTCAATATTTTTTTCAAGGTTTTTCAGGCTCATGGTATTTAACATACAACGGGGGAGCTCGCCCTTACCTCTTCCAGAAAAAAGGAAGGAAAACAACACCCTGCCAAAGAAAGAAGCAGGAAGAGTCACCAGATGCATCCACTGAAGAACCAGGTGAGGATTCTGAGGAGGAACTTCGTATTGAAACCGAGGGTTCACACATGGAATTATATGATATGATATGGCATTTATAACGCGCCTATACACAAGTGTTTCAAGGTGCCACGAGGCAAGGGAGGGGAAACAGAGGGAAGACGGAGACAACGATCCTACTAGGCCAGTAGACATTGAGATCACGCAAGTGCAGGGCAGGGGGCAAGGGGAAAAGTGCGGGAGCAAAGCGGAGGGGGAAGTGCAGTACATAGGATAACAGTAAGATAAATAAAGACAATAAATAAAAGTGCAGCCAGCTAGTGGCAAGTACAAGGGTATGTGCAGACATCAGGTGTCAAGTGCTGGTCGGGTGCTGTAGGGATGCAGAACAGTCCCCGAGTGCAAGGGTTGCCAGGGGGCAGTGCATCTGTGCAACTGGCGGGGAAGGGACCTGGCCCCGAGATCGCAGGGTAACCAGGTAACCAGTACAGTTTCAGATTCAGCTAGGAGATCAGCAGGGGAGAGGAGGAGAGAAAGCAAAAGCAAAGAGAAAGGTCTTGAGCTGCTTCCGGAACCGGAGATGGTTCTCCTCAAGTTTCAGAGAGACAGGGAGGCTGTTCCAGAGGAAGGCCCCAGCAGAAGAAAGAGATCACCACCAACTTGCTGCTTGGAGATGCGACTGACCATGAGGGAGTTGGAGGCGGATGAGCGAAGAGCTCAAGAAGGAAGATATTTAGGAAGAGAGAGTTGAAGGTATTGAGGTCCCAGGCCCCAGAAGGTCTTGTGGACAATGCATAGGGTTTCTGAGACAGGGTCGGACTGGGGCATAAAATTGTCTTGGGCAAAAAAGTAGCCCACAGTTTCAAGTGGGAATTAATTCCTTTTGTGATGCTGTTTGAATAGTACCCATTGGGGAGGTTTTGAATAAAATGTGATGGAAATTGTACATGTTAAAGAATATTATTCAGCAACACTGGTCTAAACTACTGCCGCATGGTAAAGTAACTCGTCAAACTGGTCCACATTGGACAAAAGACAGGCCCACTTTTACACAATAAACTGGCCCACTCAAGCATTTTGCGTTTTTGGTTCCGCCAACGGCCTATTGCCCTATAGGCCAGTCCGATCCTGCTTAAGAGGTGGTAATGGTGGGTGACCGGGGCACGCTGTGATAAATAATGGCAAGATGACCTTATTACTATTCATTTTCTTCAGTGTGTGACTAAGTGCCGATAAAATAGTTTTATAACCAATATGTAGGCTGTTTGCCTGCTGCTACTTTAATTTGCGGTTCAGGATGAGGGAAATAACGCTATAATCATGCCCTTTTTCATCAAAATGTTTCTGTAAGCACTTTTATATCGTGAGGTTATTTTATTAGGTAACGTGTTTATTTTTCAATGCTTTTCTATAAAACAAGGTACTATTTATATCCCAAACGTAGAATAGCTCATAGGTAAGTTTCAAGCACTCTCAGGTAGCCCCCTATCAGGTATGAATAATCAGCCAGTACATGCTTGTAGGCTAAATTCATGCTGCATTCTGGTACTTGTAGGCCTAGATTTATAATATGAAACACTGCACAAGACTGCAAAATGCCATGTGTAAAACGAGCAAGGGATGAAGAATTCACCTGTACGTTTTTTTGTAAGTTGCTCATCGACATCTGCTTCTCCAGGATGATAAGTGGGCAGTGGTTTCGTCAACATTACTAGCGTTTGCGAGCTTTTGATGTTTACACTCACCAGATATGCTTTATTACTGAGCTACTTTGCATTTAGATCAATGTTAGGAAAACAAATATGAAGGCACATGGCAATGTGGGATTCAGTAACAGCCACTTAAGATGTCCTCAAAACCCGGACAAAAAAAATGGCAGCTGACTACATTACTCTCCATCAGCCTTACAGAAAGTACATGGTGTTACTTCTTTGATTTATAAAGTATTCCATTAAATATTTACATTGCCATTCTTGTGTTGGCCCGGCTCGCGTTTGGATCCAAGAGCGAGCCAGACCACCAGACTTGGCCCCACCCATGAATTCTCTGGCTGCTTCCCCACTCCGCTTCACACTCTAGAAATACCATAATTGCTGTTCTTCCTCTCGGCAGTCTTCTCCCTGGCTCACATTGTACTTTGGGAATGTAACAGAAGCGACTGATTCTCTTTTCCAGCTGTGCAAAGCATGTCGCGCCTAAGTTGGCAGCTTAGTTGTTAGCGCCATCAAGTGGTCTTTTTATGTACTGTAACCTCGGCATTAACTTGGCTGGAAATAGACTCATTCAGAACCCTGCAGCAGCCAAAAAGAAAATGCGGAAGAAGTCAAGAGAGTTCAATGTCGCACGCGGAGAGTTGCTTTGGGAGGACAGGCAGACACCGTGGCAGAACGACCATTAAAACACTGCAAGTACGGCCTATTTTAATACTTCCCTGCGCTAATGATGCCTGCTAGACTGAACTGGCACTGTTCTTACCAGTGACATTTCTCGTTTTTTATTTTCGGCTATTAGTTGGCCCTTATAAGCCCAGGCTATTTGATTGGTGTGCAGCTGAGAGGGAGATGGGCTATGAGGAGTGACAAACAGCATGTGGATGTTATTTAGTTATTTTTCCACACATGGCGAGGCTAATCCTTACGGCCATTCTTACTTCCTGACCTCCCTGACTAAAACACATACGCAGTGTGGTGTCACGTGTCCCGGGAAGCTGGGTCACGTGACACACTACAGCCGGATGTAAAAATAAAGGTATCACCGGAACTGGCGTCGTAACGCCAGTCCGGGTTTACGCACCTACTAACGCGGTTGTGTGTTTGATTGCTGCGCCGCCCCCGCGCACCGCGACACCAGCTAAACCCCCGCGCGAGGGCCTCGCTCCGCATCTGTCCCGCCTGCCGATGCCGGCAGGCCTACATCACACTGGCGACGAGGCGGTGAGTGGATTGCGAGCCCCCGACAACAACTGAGGTCTTCGCACCCACGGACCCGCGCTTACACAATCGCAGAGCCGGCAAGATAACGACGCTGGCCCCGCCCACCATCGGAGTTAACCTCCAGCAACGGCGAAGAGTGGCCCCAGTACCCCAGGGCCCCAACAAAGAAAAAAAAAAAAAATCACATCTAACAACAGCCCAGGTAGCAGCCTCCTCAGCCCTGGCAGCTGCATCCAGCAGCAACATCACCACCCCACGACAAGGGTGAAGCAATCCACGCAGGCCTACCCTGCCAAGACGCCGCACGTGGGACCACGCACTGCACGCTCACCAGGCCCAACCACCACCACACGGTAAGCTGCAACTCAGCGCCGTAACGCCGCACAACACAACATGTCCGACCCGATGTCCAGCCCATCAGAGACCAGCGCCAGGTCCACGTCGAGGAGGAGCCTCACCGAGGAACGCCCAGACCCCTCGCTAACCACGTTCATGCCGCCTTTCGACCCGTTCACCAACGGAGCGGCCATCAGATGGGAATTATGGATACAACAGTTCGAGATGCACCTCGACGCGAGAGACATCACTACGCCCAAAAAAATGCGCACCTTTCTCCTCCTCAACATAGGATCTGCCGCCCTGCGCCTATTCAACGCCACGCCAAACAGAGGTAGTGATGCCAACTACGCTGCAGCAAAAGCTGCCCTTTCCAACATGTTCAAACCAGACCTCAACCCCGATTACGAGCGGTTCCATTTCTTCCTGGCGAGACAACGAGAGAAAGAGACAGTGGACAAGTTTCACGCTCGCCTTCGCGAAATGGCCGTGGGCTGCGAATTTCCAGACGAGGAATTCGCCATCCGCCTCCAAATCATCAATGGTATCTCATCTGAGAAGCTGAGGAGGGCGATACTATCAGAGAAGAATGTACGGCTATCACGCATCCTCGAGATGGCAAGACTCCGCGAACAAACAGAGGACCAAGTAGCAGTAATGGAAGCAGCCATTCAGAGGCTTCCGCTAGACAACCCGGGACCAACAGAAGACGTAGCAGCCGTCTCCCGACGCCAGGACACTCGCCCGAAACAGAACCCGAGAATGCAACCACCACAAAAGCATGACCAATCATGCAAGTGGTGCGGAGGCCCATGGCATAAAGGGGATTCCTGCCCAGCGTGGGGGTCAACATGCAGAAAATGCAACCGCCTGAATCATTACGCCGCAGTCTGCCTTAATCCTCCGAACAAGAACGACCGTGACGCAGACCCACGGCCATCACAAGAACCACGTAGGAGATTCACGCCCAAGGAAACCCGCCAACCAACGCGGAGAGGGAAAGCTAGGGCAGTAGACGAATCACAAAGATCCCTAACCACGAGCGACAGCGACGAAAGTGCCAGCGACTCATCCCCCGAAAGGCAAGGCAAAGAAAGGAGAAAGAAAGGAAAAAGGCGAATACACCGAGTGCACCTAATATCAGCAGTGGACCCACGGAAATCACGACAGAAGAGGAGACCAACATGCACCATCCTCTCCAATGGAGACCCACTGAAAGTTATCATTGACACCGGTGCCACAGTAAATGTCATGCCAGTGACAGCATTTAACAGTCTCAACCCCAGACCAGAGCTCCTCAAGAGGAAAGTCAGGCTATACGCCTATGGATCAAAGAAACCCCTGCCGGTGCGAGGATCGTTCAAATCCAACTTTGCTCACAGTAACGCCAGCTGCCGAGCCCGAATATACGTGGTAGACACCGGGTGTGAAACCCTCCTAAGCTGCAAAACAGCAGAAAAGTTGGAACTGATACATTTCGCATTCAGCACGCAACACGATGAACTACACGACCTCTTGGGGCGACACAAAAAGCTGTTCCAAGGCATCGGGCGCCTAAAAGGGAGAACGGTCAAGCTACACATAGACCCCACCATCGAACCCAAAGCAGTACGGCACAGGCGAATCCCATTCCACCTGAGAGAGGCCGTAGAAAAGGAGCTACTCAAACCTGAAAACGCAGGGATCATCGAGAAGACATCTGGACCAACCCCGTGGGTTTCGCCGATGGTAGTAGCCCAGAAGCCGAAACAACCAGGCGCAGTAAGGATATGTATCGATATGCGGCTCCCCAACATAGCTATCGGCCGTGAGCGCCATGTCACTCCCACCATTGACGAGCTCATTGTAGATCTCACGGGAGCGACGATCTTCAGCAAGCTCGACCTCCGGTCCGGCTATCATCAGCTAAAATTATCGAAAGAATCCAGATACATCACAACATTTTCGTCCCATCTTGGCCTGATGCGATACAAGAGACTCAACTTCGGGATATCTTCGGCGGCGGAAGTATTCCAGCATGAGATCCGGAAAGTCATCACGGGCCTCGAGGGAACCACTAACATCAGTGACGACATCCTTGTATATGCATCGAACAAAGACGACCACCACCAACGCTTAGCAGCAGTCCTAAAGAGACTCGAGGATGCCGGACTGACCCTCAACGCAGACAAATGCGAATTCAACAAAAAGGAACTCTGTTTCTTCGGATACATTTTCAGTGCAGCAGGAGTGTCCCCAGACCCATCAAAAGTACAAGACATAAAAGGATTTGAACCACCAAAATCAGCCTCAGAAGTGAGAAGTTTTATGGGACTGGCCACCTACTGTGCACGGTTCATCCCTGATCTTGCAAGCGTCGCCAACCCACTCAGGGATCTAACCAAGAAAGATCGGAAAGGGGAGTGGACGGAGGTTCACCAACAGGCCTTTCAACTGGTAAAAGACTCCCTGTCCGCATCCACCACCATGGCGTTCTTCAACGTAGACCGACAGACCGAACTTCTTGTCGACGCCAGCCCGGTTGGCCTAGGGGCCGTGCTGACCCAAACAGATAAAGATGGCACGATATTTCCAATCGCGTTTGCCAGCAGGGCCCTCACCAAACCGGAAATAAACTATGCACATATCGAAAAAGAAGCCCTGGCCATTCTGTGGGGATGTCGCCACTTTAAAGTCTACCTGTTAGGGAAACAGGCGAAAGTCTTCACCGACCACAAGCCCCTGGTCCCGATATTCCGAGGCTCCGCCCCACACCCACCCGCCCGCATTGAAAAGTGGATGTTGCAGCTGCAACCCTACAACATTGAAATAGAATACCGCCCAGGATCGAATAATCCGGCAGACTACCTGTCCCGCCATCCACGGCCAGCCACTGACAAAGAACAGCGCCAAGCAACAGAAACGGACGAACATGTCTGTCACGTGATAGCATGCGCCCGACCACGAGCACTGACACTGCAGGAAGTGGTACAAGAAACAGCAGAAGACACAGTCCTGAAGCATACAGCCGCAGCCATTCAGTCAGGCAACTGGAAAACCTACCTCATGTCAAAGTCTCACCGAACAACCACTGCCCAAGCCAAACTCAGGGCCCTGTTCGGCATCAGACATGAACTATCTGTAGCCCCTGAAGGAGTAATACTGAAAGGACACAGGATCATATTACCAGAATCCCTCGAGGCCAGGGCGCTCAAGCTGGCCCACAGTGGACACCAAGGGATTGTCAAGTCGACCGCCTACCTAAAGTCCCGAATGTGGATGCCAAACATGCACCAGAGGATTACGGAACTCGTAGAATCTTGCACCGCATGCCAAGCATCATGAAGACCAGCAAACCCCGAACCACTCAGCTGCGCCCCCCGAAGCACAAAACGATGGGAAGCCATCAGTATGGACCACTGCACCATCGCTGGTGAAGGATACCTGCTAGTAGTTATAGATGAATTTAGCAGGTACCCGGAAGTGGAGCATGTGGCCTCGACAAACACAGAAACCACCATCCTCACATTGGAGAAAATATTCGCAATTCATGGTATTCCCAAGAAAATTAAAAGTGACAATGGCCCATCGTTTGCCAGTCAAGAACTAAGGGAATTTTTCAAAGAGGTCAACGTCAAACACCAACGCATCACCCCAAGATGGCCTCAGGCAAACGGTGATGCAGAGCGCTTCATGGGATTACTGAACAAGATCATCAGGATCGCCAAGGAACAAGGACACCCCTGGTTGAAGGCCGTGTATCAGTTTCTGAGGACACACCGACAAACCCCACACTCTGCCACAGGGATCAGTCCGGCGGCCCTCATGTTTGGAGTTCCCATCCAGGCAGAGCTACCGATACACCCAGACTGGACAGCGCCAGACCCGGACATCATTGAGATGGAAGCAAGACGGGAAAGACACAACGAGCGAGAAAGCATTGCTCGACGAGCACACCACAGAGAAATAAACCCAGGGGACACGGTGCTCGTCAGGAACCGGCCAACACCGAAGAAAATGTCCCTCAACTTCGAAGCACGCCCGTGGACTGTCACGACCACCAACCACAGCATGATTACGGCAACCCGCGGAAAAGAGACGGTAACCAGAAACGTCTCCCACTTCAGGAAAGTGCCTCATGAAATGTGGGCAGAGCAACGGTCACCCCAGAGGGGTGAAGTAGTACACTCGCCCCAAACACCCACGCCACAGCAGACCACAGAAATGCCGAAAGAGGCAAATGGTGAAGTGGAGGCCGCCACGGAAGACGCGCCACGAGAAAGAAGCACCCGATACAGTCTGAGAGAAAAACCCAGACCGTCTTCTCGCCTTCAAGGGTATGTGGTAGACGAAATATGCCAAGGAAGACGGCAGCAGAGACAGAGACAGTCACCTATTCAGAAGTAAGACTCATTGTAAAATGTCATGTTAACACGTGGGAATTTTGCCTCCAACTTGGGGAGGAATGTGGTGTCACGTGTCCCGGGAAGCTGGGTCACGTGACACACTACAGCCGGATGTAAAAATAAAGGTATCACCGGAACTGGCGTCGTAACGCCAGTCCGGGTTTACGCACCTACTAACGCGGTTGTGTGTTTGATTGCTGCGCCGCCCCCGCGCACCGCGACACCAGCTAAACCCCCGCGCGAGGGCCTCGCTCCGCATCTGTCCCGCCTGCCGATGCCGGCAGGCCTACATCACACGCAGGGTATCCCTTTAAGCTAGCTCTATTAATCAGTAACTTCACACTTTGTGCTGTAAGTGCCAGCCAGTGTTATTTCAAAGCAGTCTTCTGAGAGTTAATGCCTTAATTGGAGCATTTATTCATTTATTTTCATTTATTGGACATTTCTATGGCGCCTATGCACAGGTGTTTCCAGGTGCCACAAGACAAGAGGTGGGAGGGGGGTGGGGGACATGGGAAATCATAAGAATACAACAATGAAATGGTTATATTGGTCTTGTGAAAGTCCTACCTTGCCAGTGGATGAACAAGGTGATAAGTGCAAGGGGCAGGGAGGTAGAGGGAGAAGTGCAGAAGTGTTTGCCCCCATGGGTGGGGGCAGGCAAGCGCTGGTAGGGCCGAGGCAGCAAATGCCAGGGGAAAAAGAGGGGAGGAGGAGTGCAGTGTACAGGAGGACTAAGCTAAATTGGCATAGTCTGGGAAAGGGAGCCCAAGGGCAAGTGCTGGCAGAGGATGCTGGTGAGACTGGCGGGGGGTGGTCTGGCCCCTGTATGACTCTGAAGGAAACAGGCCCCAGTCCAGCGGCAGATGGGGAGTTTAGCACGGTAGGGGGAGAGGGAAGGAAGAGGAGAAAAGGAAGATCTTGAGAAGATTCCGGAACATAAGAAGATCGGGTTCAAGTCTGAGGGGGAGGGGGGCTGTTCCAGAGGGAGGTGCCAGCCCTGGAGAGGTATCTACCTCCCACTCTCTGCTTGGAGAAACGTTTGACCTGCAGAGAGTTGGTGTCAGAAGACTGAAGGACTCTGGCTGGGAGATATTTAAAGAGATAAAGCTGGATGTAGAGACGTCCCAGGCCCCACACAGCCTTGTGGATGATGCAGAGGGTCTAGAATTTGATCCTTGCAGTCACATCGAGCCAGTGGAGAGATTTTAGGGCTGGCGAGATACGGTGCCTGTGCTTGATGCCAAGGATAAGTCTTGCAGTCCTATTCTGGATTAGTTGGAAGGGGCAAAGGGAGGACAGAGGAAGGTTGAGGAAGAGGCTATCACAGTAGTCAAGCATAGAGAGAACCAGGGCACTGGAGACATTGAACTTCTGGGGGAAGGTGAGGAAAGGTAGAATTCCCCTGCGGGGATGAAACTGAAAATAGGACTTCTTGGCAAGGTCCGTGATGTGTGGAGAGAAGGAGAGAGAGGAGTCAAAGATGATCCCAAGGTTTTTTGCCTCACAAGTGGGTGAGGGGAGATGATCCAAGGAGACTGGCCAGAGAGTGAGGGGGAAACTAGGAGCAGGCATCCCAATGAAAAGGGTCTCTGTCTTGCTGGTATTGAGGTAGAGATCATTGGCAGAGCACCACGCCAGAATAGCAGTCAGGCAGTCAGGTATGAGGGAGGAATAGGAGACGGAGGAGGTAGGGGAAGGCAGCCGGAAAGAGAGTTGTGTGTCATCTGTGTAACACTGGAAATAAGGGGAGTAGGTGGATATCAGGTGGGCCGGAGGGGCCAGGTAGATATTGAAGAGCCATGGCGATATGATAGAGCCCTGGGGGATGACACATGTAGAGAGTGAGGTGGAGGAGAGAAAAGGGCCCATTTGCACTTGGGAGGGTCTGTTAGAGAGGAAAGAAGTAAGCCACAACAGTGCCCTGTCCGTGATGCCTAGAGTATCATGGAGACGGTTTTTGAGGATGGAATGGTTTACAGTGTCAAAAGCAGAGGAAATATTGAGGAGGATCAGAACAGAAGGAATCATAGAGTCCAGGTTAGAGAGTAGGTCTTCTCAGATATTCAGGAGAGCAGTTGCAGGGCCTCTGGCTGTCCTGAAACCGGATTGGTGGTCCTGGAGGCAGACATCCATTTTGGTGTGCAGGCTCAGTTGGGGGGGAGGACCAGCTTCTCCATGAGTTTGCCCAAGAAAGGGGTGATAGAGATGGTTTGATAGTTAGCCAGGCAAGAGGGGTCACCATACAGCTTTTTTAGGAGAGGGTTCACAAAAGAGTGCTTGAGGGGTCGAGGGAAAGAGCCTGTGGCAAAAGCGTGGTTGCATAGGTCAGCCAAGGCAGGGGCAAGAGTGTTAATGTTGTCCTTGACGTTTCTGGAGGAGCAGGGTGGCACCTGTTTAGATGAGACTTTCATAGAGCAGACAACTCTAGAGAGTCTCGGGTGCAATAGGAAAGAGGGAGGAGAGTATGGGGGTCCAAAAGAGGTGAGAGAAGGTGGGAGATGGGGGGGCAGATGACAGAGAGGAAAGGATGTCAAGAGTTTTGGAGGAAAATTGGGAGGCCAGTGCAGAGCATAAATACCGGGAGGGAGGGGGGGAAGAGGGGCCTGCAGTTGGATTGGCCAGTTCCTTGCAAATTTTAAAGAGTTCAGCCGTGGTATTGGTGGCTCCAGAGATTCAAGCTTGGACATGAGCTCTTTTCTGGGAGCAGATGGAGTGCAAGCAGAGTGAAAGCAGTTGGCTGGTGGCTGGAAACTTGCTGCTATAATCAGAGTCTGCTCTCTCGTTTTACTGTTGGGCGGAGCATACAAAAACTCTGTGCAGCCGCAGTGTGAACTGGAGTGCAAGCTGAGTGAAAGCAGTCGGCTGGCGGCTGGAGACTTCTTGCTAGAATTGAATTCTGCTCTCTTGTTTTACTGTTGGGCGGAGCATCCAAAAACTATGTGCACCCGCGATCAAACCGGAGTGCAAGCAGAGTGAAAGCAGGTGGCTTGTGGCTAGAGACTTGCTTCTAGAATCGGAGACTGCTCTCTTGTTTTACTGTTGGGCGCAGCAAACACAAATTCTGTGCACCCACGGAGCGAAGCGGAGCGCAAGCAGAGTGAAAGCAGTTGGCTGGTTGCTGGAGACTTTCTTATAAAATCGGAGTCTGCTCTCTTGTTTTGCAGTTGGGCAGAGCATACAAAAACTCTATGCGCCCGCGAAGCGGAGCACAAGCAGAGTGAAAGCAGTTGGCTGGTGGCTGGAGACTTGCTAGAATCAGAGTCTGCTCTCTTATTGGCTGCAGTTAGCTGTAGTTACTGTGGCTATAGTTACTGTGGCTGCTGTACTTCTTTGCTTTTCTCCTGTACAGATGTCCGGAGCCCGCTGATGGAGTAGGAGTTGGAGACAGAGACTGTCACCCCAAGCCAGCTGCCAGCAGATGAAACAAGGACCTCGTTAAGGGAGGACCCTGAGGTTCGTTTTCAGAATGCAGCAGTGAATCGCTTGACATTTGGTAAAAGTGTGAATGAAGGCTCCCATGAAGGGGTGGATCTGCCAAACCTGAATATCTCCACCATTCTGCGCAAATATATGCTGTCACGGGGGGTGGACGTTTGGCTGACTGCATCCACTACGTCATATATTGAAAAATACGGCTTTTTTAAACCATTGCCCCAACTAACATTGCTGCTAACATCTTCCCATTTGTTCCTCCCTTACTCAACCGGGGTCTTTGAGGGACTCAGAGTCCCAGGATGCATCTGCGCCTCCACTGGGGAAAAGGGAGATGTTCCGAATTGGTGCAAAGTAGCACGAGTTGGGAAAACTGATGTTTCTCGTTCAATTTTGTGGGGAAATGTTGGACAGACAGCTTATAGATGAAAGATTTGGTTCATTGGACTCATGCTGGGAGGTGAATGGCACAAGTGCAGAGTCATCCATTTACCCAACTCTAGTGTGTGTTCTCTGGGAAAATCCTCGGAATCCCACGCACAACACAGACAAAGTGGGGTCATCTCCTGAGGATCTAACAAAGAAAACATCAAACACCTGGGGAGGGGCATTGGGAATCACACAAGGTGATCTCTGCAAAAGGACCTACAACATATTGGAAACCGCCGGACCTGGGAATTGCAAGTAAAAACGGAAACCAAAGATTCCATTATAGAAACCCTGAGTCAACTGTGGTGAGTGATGGCCCTATAACAGACTCTGTGAAAGGGGGGGCTGAATTAGAGGACGCTGTTCTCCTGGAAAGTTGGAACTTGTTGGAACCTAGTGGGGGGAATACCCAATCAAGAACGTATTTCTTACACAACAAAGCTCCTCAGAAGGAAACAGCACTACCAAACAAGAAGGGACTAGGAGTAAACGACCGAGGATCGCAAGCAAATGCTCACTTCCCTGCGTTAGCAGCAGATCACGTGGTGCAACCGCAAACAACGTGGTCAGCACCTTTAGAAACGGCTGAGAGCTTTGCTACACGAAACACACCAAAAGAAACTACCCTGTGGTTAACAGTAATAATCCACTTGAGCGAATACAGGTGAGCTCTAAGGGGAGAAAGAGGAGAAGAACTAAGCAAGTTAGGGATGAAGACTACTCCACCAATTGTTTTTCTGAAAGGTGAAAAAACGTAGCAGGAGCATATTAATCACCAATTGAAATTCAATTTGAACGTGAAGAAACGGTTGAAAACTCTCATTTGAGAAAAATTGGAAAAAATACTGATACCTATTGATAACATTGTATAGTACCAGTCCCCAGCCCTCATTTTTGAGGGTGAACATTTTTATCTGAAAGACCTATCCACTAAGGTATAGAAGTGGATAAAAGAACACTTTCAATGCAACAATGTATACCATCTTCAACAGAGTTTCTATGATGACTGGGGCAGGGCTTGCAGAGAGTAGTCTTATCGCAGTCCAGGAGAACTGTATGGAGACAGAAGTGCCACAAGATCATGCGAGAGATAACGAAGTGCCAGCGACACAAACTGAAAAGGACTATTATCCTGAGTCCTACAGTTGAGGAAACATTATAATACCCGATATTTGCTAAAACCTACGCAAAGGGACAAAAAACAGGGGAATACATACCACCGGAAAAGGCTCTAAAGGCTGGAGCCCAAAACATTCCAAAATCAAAATCAAATGAATCAAACACTACTAGGGGGTAGTGTTTTAGGAAAAGCACTACCCCCTAAAGAGATTAGAATCTATCAAATTAAGGAAAGCCAAGGAGACACAGAAATGTGTAAAGGTGATAAACAAGCAAGCCCCCTCTGAGAGTTTGGTTGAGGAAAGCATGTCAGATGAGGGCATGATGGAACAGGGCTTGTGACCTATTCACATGAGGAAGCAATAAATAATTATCAAGAATCTCACAGCCCCACAGAACTGAGGGAAGAAACTGATGATGTGAGATCAGTATGGGAAAACCAGGAGATGCAAACCCTTGAGGAAACAAATGAGAATTCTGTTTCAGAGTTTAAAACCTTAGAACACAAACAACTGGCTTTAAAGAGAGTGGGAAACCTGGCTGGTACTCCGGTTGGGGACAAGAGATCTTCAAGACCAAAATTCAACTACACCAAAGAAACTAAAAACAAGGGTTCTAGTCCACAAGACAGTAAACATACTTACATAAGAACCAGAACGGAAAAGGGTAATAAGCTGGTTGCCATTCGAGAGCCCACAATTGCACTGGAACAGACTTTATTCATAGATGATGGCCTCATCCGGAAGAGGGGAAATGTACTTAGACCGTTAAATCACATAAGTTGAGAAGAATTACAACCAGGGACATCTCGCAGATTGAATTCCCAAGTGAAGATATTTTGGACAAAGTGGTTGTACATTTAGAATCCAAGCGCACTGAACAGACTATTTTTGGAGAAACCTCACGCTTCCCTCTATTAGGGTTTGTTCTGACTGAAGAGTCAAAAAAGAAAGAGAACGGTGGAGACACGGATACCAAGAAGGTGCCTGTGAGGAACCATCTAAGAGATGCAGTGGTTCAAGAACGGGTTCAAGAAACGGCTAAATTAATGAAGAGGTGTAACTCAAGGGAGGAGGTGACACCGACTCTCTGAATCACTGTGGAAAATCCAAAAGCCATAAATAAAGTAGTCACTGTTGTGAAATGCAGTGGGGCAAGATTAAACAAAAGAAATGATGATAGGAAAGATAAACAAAAGAAATGATGATAGGAAAGATAAACAAAAGAAATGATGATAGGAAAGATTTTTGGTCGTGACTAGCACCAGCTCTTATCCTGGAAAAAAAGTATACTAAATACCTTCCCCGTCGACACCAAGCACCTGGGTGATAAGCAGTTGAACACAGGAGAATTTGGACACCTGCTTTCAAAGGAGGAGATTAGATGGGACGACTACGGTCTGAGAACCACGCCGGTCTTGGATGGATTCACTGCTTATCTGAACCCAGCTGTGAAAGGAACTAGGCAAAGACCCACATCAGGACTTGTAACCCTAATAAAAACGGAAACACCATTGAAACATTGAAGACATGGAAATTAAACACCTATACACAGGTGTTCCAAATCCGGATGAAGGGTATAAGGATGAGCTGCTCGGACTGGTTGATCCTGTTTAACATCGATTGGAATTCTAAAGGAATCGCAGACTCCACGTTTATAAAAGGGATCATGGATCAGATTGACATTCTGATTGAAAACTTAGAAGATTTACTGCGGTGACTTCAACATGATGACCACGAAGAAAAACTTGAACTCGTGTACTAAGCAAAATGAGCCTCTGCACAATTCCGATGGGAAATAGAGGAAAAAGCTTGTGGGTTACATCCGCTAAATGGTCACACGAAAGGAGACATCCCAGCATGCCCGACATCGGGGTGCAAGGATACAAGGATACAAGCAAAGTCCTCCATTACTTTTTTGTTTCAGACAACCTCCATTCCAGCATATCCAAGTTGGAGGTACTACCGACGGCAGGTAGTGATCATAAAGTAATAAAACTGGATTTGGACAAAATGACCGAATCCAAATGACCTACACCATCAAAAGTTCTAAAATCGATACTACTAAATGTCCTACTGACTAAATGTTTGTAGGCCATTTTGTAGTATCTATTTGGTGGTGTAGGTAATTTGGTTATATATTATAGTGAGCGGGGGTTGCGGGCGACACCCCTGCAGCTGACCCGATCAAAAAAGGACCTTGTGGCGCCGGTTCCCGATCACGAAAGTGAAAGGGAACCAGCGTTGCAGTGACACAGCGAGTCGCAATGACAGGTAAGTAGGGTGGTGGGGGTGTGTTGGGGCTTTGGGCGGGGGTGTGAGTGGGGGTGTGGGCGGGGGTTAGTGTTGGGATAGATTTGGGGTTCTTTTACCGTGGATGGAAATGTACAAACAATTTTGTGTAACGTACATTTCTCATGCAGTGATTTCCGTCGCAGACATTTCATCGGTAGTAAACCAACCCCACATCGTAAAACTTACTTGGACAGAAGTAAGGGTCACCCTGCCTAAGGATACTTAAACAATGTCCATTCAAGTAACACAGGTCATCATTGGTTAGTGATGAATGCTACAAAAATGTCAATTCTGATTAATCGTTTCAAACATCATACCACAACAAAGGAGGGAAACAAGGGGGATTTGGTAGATTATCCTAAATTGCTAATGATGTTTGTTGAAACGAGAAAGCCTGGATTGAAGCCTCATTTTTCGCACAAACATTGCTACGATGTTGAACCGCTGGCCGAAAGAAGACAATTAAGAGCAGTTCTAAAAACACTACAAAAAAAGACCAGTCATCATGTGCGGCTTTAATCAAAGTCTGTAAGCAGAACACAGGAATTGGGTTAAGGCTTGTAAATATAAAATGATACAGGAGGACGCAGAGCAAATGCTCCAAAAAATCATTGGCAAAAAGATGGGAGACATATGGAAACTGTTAAACACAACTAATATGCCAAGGTAAGCTTTGCAAGCTAATGCAGTAACAGATGTAACATGGAGAGAGCACTTCACCAACCTTTTTGACACAACAAGACCAAGCCAGCAGATAAGTGAAAACACCTTGGCACTCCCTTGGACATTCCAGACCAACGAGAAGGATTTTCTCCTCCTGATAAAGAGAGCCAGTAGCTCCAGGGCACCTGGCCCCAATGGGTTGACCAACCTTCACCCTAAAGGAAGAACCAGAATTATGGTCGAGATTCCTTGCACTATTGTTTTGGCAAATCAAAAAATCAGACAAGTCCCTAGTTCATGGAAGACGTCTGTTGTCGTCCCAATATTCAAGAAGGGAGACAGGTCAGCTCTGGGAAACTACAGACCTATCGCCGTACTGGACGTATCTGGCAAAATATTCGCCAAGCTGATCTTGATTGGTCTAGAAGCATGGTTGCGAGAAATGGGACATTTCAACCTATGGCAATCTGGGTTTGTCAAGGAGACGGGAACCTTGTTAAATGTCTTTCTGATCATCCTCTCAAAAAATTAGCAAGCACAAAGAACGAGAAAATCCATCTGGCTTTCATCGATCTGTCCCAGGCCTTTGATTCCATAGAAATACCTTTGCTATGTGCCAAATTAGAAAGATGGGGGTGCCCAACTGACATCTTGGAAGCAATGGAGGACCTACATTCAGAAACATCGATGAAAGTAAGGCTGGACTAGGGCGGAAATTGTCATCAACTATTGTTACATCACGAGGATTGAAATAGGGCTGCCCCCTGGCTCCCGCTTGGTTTAATCTATTCATATGGGACTTGCCGGAACATTTGTCAAATGCAAGGAGTTTTCCCCCAAACATTGAGGGAGTGCCATTGGACCACTTACTGTACGCAGATGATTTGGTGTTAATCGACCGAACACCAGTGGGTTTGCAACAACAACTAAATTCACTACACTTATACGTACAGAAGAATGGTCTAAAGGTAAATGTGGAAAAATCGAAAATAATGAACCTACAGCCCGCTTAAGAAAGAAAATCAAATAAGACATCATGGAACATGGGCAAAGAAAGACTTTCGAGAGTCAATCTCTTTACATATCTGGGGAGTTGTTTAAACATCTCCTTGAGAGATACACCGAGAGAAATTATGTTGAGAAACAAAGCGAAAGCCTTGGCATCACAAGGAAGAATTTTTCAAACAAAGTATGGCAAATTCTCCACCGTGCCGGTGATCATCTTCTATAAAATGAAGGTGGTCCCGATTCTAACATACAGGGCCGAAGCTTCTTTTTCCTTTCCCATCACAAAATGCCTGACACTTGAAAGTCTTTTTTGAAAATAGATCCTACGCCTACCAACCTGTATAACAATACAGGTGATACGGCAAAAACTCAGTTTGATTTCCTTGCTGGCATTGGTCAATTGGAAAAACTATGGAAAATGCAGACGGGGACTCCTACCTGAAGGTTTGCTTTGGTGAAAAGAGCACTCTCCATTGAATCCGATCCATGCCTGATGGGCTGGCAAATAACTTTAACAAACTCTTAGAAGACTTAAGAGTCCTCTGAGGTGCAATTGCTAACCAACCCAATGTTGGTCAAAACCAAGATGGATAAAAACACAGGAGCAAGCAAGTAGATACAAATTATTCTCCCAAAGTACTCCGAGCTTAAAACACCATGCCTAAATATCTGATAAGGTGCCCAAACAACTTTTATAGAGTCCAGTACATGAAATTTCGATTCAACCTATATCCAACACTGGAAGTTCTATCTGCAAGGAGTAAAGTGGTCGAAATAGACAGCTCCTGCAAGTTGAAACCAGCAAAAGAAACCCTCAAACACCTGTTACTCCAGTGTAAAGGATTAAGAACTATTAGAAACCAGATCTTGGGAGCTTTTTTCAAAGAGCTGAGGACCTTGACCCTGGAGGAATGGTGGACAGTGTTTATGCAGAGGGAAAGGATGTCAATGATTATCACACTGGTCAATTTTCGAACTAAAGTATTTCAATGAATCAAAACGGACTAATAGAGATGAATAATATAACGGAATGAAGAAAGTGATCTTTAAGCATTGTTATGTTTCATCAGGACATCCATCTCCCAATGTCTATGTCTATGTTTGTGCTTGCTTCTTCTTGTATTCTTTTTGTGTTTTTGTAAAATAAATAAATAAAATAAAAAAGATGGGAAGACGGTATTGCCTTTGGAGTAGACAGCGGGCCAGTTTTTCAGGGATGAGCTGGATGTCTGCCACTTTCGCTCTGCCACTTTGCACTTTCGTTTAAAAGCGTCTAAGTCAGAGTCATACCAAGAGTTCCATTTGGAGGCAGGCTTCACGCGGATCCTCATGACAGGGGCAAGGATGTCCAGGGTGTTAGTGATGGAGAGATGGAGGTTAGTTCAGACAGAGTCAGAAGGAGAGTCCAAAGAAGGGGGCAGGGGAGGGATGAAGGAGGAAGCAAAAGCAGCAACTCACACACGCTTCATCAGTCCAATGACAGAGAAGGAGACCAGCAGTGCAGGGGGAGGAGACTGGGGATAGGGGAGGTTAAGGAAAGAAGAGAGGAGAGAGTGGTCAGACCAGGAGATAGGGATATTGAGGGGGTTGGAAAGAGGGGTGTCTGTTGAGATGAGAGCATCCAAGGTGTGCCCTGCAGAGTGGGTTGGGCTAGAGGGGAGGATAGTGAAGGAGAGTGTTGCAGAGGTCACAGAAGAGAATGGTGGCCACATCAGGGGAGTTGAGATGGAAGTTGAAGTCCCTAAGGAAGATAGATTTTGGGGGAGGAGGCAAGAAGAGAGGAGAGGTCGACCCATACAGAGAGGAAGAGGGAAGAAAGACCGGGGATCCGTAGATGGTAGCGAGAGTAACAGAGAAAGAAAGGGAGACAGACAGCCTCCAGACTGGACTTTCAAAGGAAGAGTAGGATTGAGTGGGGATGATGGTGGCAGGAACCCACTCAGGGAAGATCAGAGCCACTCCACCACCAGATCGAGAGGGTCTGGGGTTGGACATGATCTGGTAGCCCTCAGGAAGAAGAGTGTCAAAAGCAGTGATGGAGCTGGCCTTGAACCATGTCTCAGTGAGGGCGAGGACGTCAAGGTCGTCAAGGTCAAGGTCTTCAAGGAGGTGACGGATGTCAGGGAAGTGTTTAATACTGGAGTGATAATTGAGGGTAGCTAAGTGAAGCTGGTGCCCCCCCCGATTTGTGAGGGCAGGAGGGGGCGCTGCTGCGCAAAAAGATGGCCGCTTGAGTGAGGAGCTCCTCTCCGGCATGAATCCTGATCGAATTATCCCCCGTTTCCAGACTGCATCGAACCTCGTAAGCTACCCGCGCTGTTCCCGGAGAACATCCTGACCCTGCAGGCGAAATCCCAACCGAAATCGGACTTCCCAAGACTGGGATCCCTGGTGGACCTTGAGGACACGGGCCCGTGCCGCTTTGCAGCTCCACAAGAATCTACGAGGACACCGTGACTGCCTCTTACGCCGGGCCTCACGGTGGGCGGAGCGGGACCGGCGGACTGCGGCCACGATACTTCGCACCACACATTCTCTGGGCATACTGTGCCCTGCCCGGCATAGGTCGCCCTGCAATGTCCCTCCCGTTGTGGAAGGTGCTCGCAGCGGGGCCTCCCGAACCTTCGTTACTGCACCCCGTGCCTCCCCAGAGCCCTGAGAAAAACAAAAGTTGAGGGAGCGGGGTGCAGAAAGGGAGGGGAGGAACAAAACAGGCGACTATCATACTAGGCCTGACGACATTTCAGATAGTGCTGGAGGCGTGGTGGGGAGTAATGAGAGTAATGCGAGGGTGGAGGAAACAGACGAGGTTGCTATCATATTAGGTCCAGGGACAATTCTGATAGAGTAAGTGCATAGAAGAAAGTAAGGGGAGGAGATAGGAAAAGGGAGAAGGGAAAGGAGGAGAGAAAAGAGAGTAAGCAGTCAAAAAGAGAGGAGAAGCAAGAATGGAGAGCGAATACAATTGCAGAAGTCATTAGTAACACATAATGTTGCAAGCCAGGATACAAGATGAAGATGGGAACAGCATGATTCAGGGCCACCATGAGTACAAAATGCAAAGGAAGTCCAGCATGAGAGTTGAGAAAGAGTGACACACCGTGAATGAATGAAGTCCATAAAAGTAAAATCCAGCATTGGCTACAAGACAGTGATGGTGAAGGAAGGCACCAGGTGGGCGGGGCTTGCGAAGTGGTGAAAAAGAGCAGCAGGCAGGAAGGTACCAGGTGGGCGGGGCTTAGGCCAGGTGACCTAGACCCACTTGCACCTGTTCCCCATCTGCAAAGGAAAAGAAGCTGGAGGGCTCCTTAAGTAGGGAAACAGAGCGGCAAGCAGGAAGGCACCAGGTGGCCGTGGCTTGCTAAGTGGTGAAAAAGAGCGGGAAGCAGGAAGGCACCAGGTGGGTGGGGCTTGCTAAGTGGTGAAAAAGAGCGGCAAGCAGGAAGGCACCAGGTGGGCGGGGCTTGCTAAGTGGTGAAAAAGAGCAGCAGGCAGGAAGGCACCAGGTGGGCGGGGCTTGCTAAGTGGTGAAAAAGAGCGGTAGGCAGGAAGGCACCAGGTGGGCGGGGTTTAGGCCAGGGGACCTAGATCCACTTGCACCTGCTCCCCATCTGCAAAGGAAAAGAAGCTGGAGGGCTCCTTAAGTAGGGAAACAGAGCGGCAAGCAGGAAGGCACCAGGTGGGCATGGCTTGCTAAGTGGTGAAAAAGAGCGGCAAGCAGGAAGGCACCAGGTGGGCGGGGCTTGCTAAGTGGTGAAAAAGAGTGGCAGGCAGGAGCACCAGGTGGGCAGGGCTTAGGCCAGGTGACCTAGATCCACTTGCACCTGCTTCCCATCTGAGAGCTGCGTGGGACTGGGCTGGCACAGCGGCTAGGCGCGGGGCACGTGTGGGACTCTCTGACCCGAATCAAACATATCCTGGGGCTGCCCCCTGATGGATATGGCCAGTGTCCCCCCGGGTCACCCTGTGCTCCCCTTCATCTGGCTCGGAGCTTCTACCATCAAATTACACTGTGGAAATTCACGCCTGTCAGCTCTGGCGGTCATTGCCCCGCTTACGCCCCAGAGCACGCCATCTTGGAACAATCGCCATTTCGGGCGCACCGGGATCCCTGGGGCCTTGCGCTCTCCTGAGCCGTCCTCCACCACACTAACACGCGGCCTTCTCATCCCACCAGGCCCAGGTCGCTTCTCCACCTCCACAATGCCTGGAAAAAACACGGGCAAATCCAGGAAGACGGGACCGATGGACTCCTTTACAAGCTCACAATCATCTCCTGAACGCCCGAACCCTTAATCTCCGGCCTCACTGCTAAATGCAGAAGATACGAAATTTGATCACCTGCTGACAACAGTTCAAAATGGATTCCTGGCCATTAATGTCAATCTTGATGACATTGTCTCCACGATAGGCTCCCTAAAAACTCGCCTAGACAAGGAAAGTGCCAGAATCACAGAGGCTGAAAGCAGAATTGGCACAAATGAGGACTCTGCTTGGCAAAACACCCAGGACATCGCACTACTTAGAGGGGAAATTAATAAACTCTGCAATAAATGTGACGATTTGGAATCCCGATCCAGACAGAACAACATCCGCATAGTCGGCCTCTCAGGGACCTTCTGCAAAGGCCCAATGGAGTCCCGAATCGAAGACCTTTTGAAATCTCTCCTCGGGGAGGAGGACTCTCACCCCAGTTCCTCGTCGAGCGGGCACATCGATCCCTCGCTCCGCCACCCAGACCAGGGGCTCCTCCCCACACGGTGATTGCCAAACTGTTGAACTACAGGGACAGGGACGCCATACTCAGACTGGCAAGAGAGAAAGGACCCCTTAGGTTTGGTAACAACAACATCCATGTATACCCGGACTTCTCCGCAAGGGTCCAGACTCAAAGACGATCCTACGAAGCTGTCAAGCGTCAGCTACGTTTGAGACAGGTCCCCTACGCCCTTCTCTTTCCAGCGAAACTTCCTATACAACATGTTTGAAGAGCACACTTTTTCGAATCTCCTGCTACAGCTTTGGCCTACATGGAAGCCTCGATACCCCTCCCGCCCGGGAGACAGGAACTTGACCAGAACGACTTGCAACAACCTGTATAACCTGTTTTCCTACTCATTGGTCCCAGCCGCAGTCAGGTCTGGTCTATGCTGGCCACTGTGAATGCTGGAAACAGGATGCAGCAGGGAGAACTCCCGTGCCCTCCATCCTTTAACAATGCCGGATGAGATGCGTCCGACCTCGAAGCGGAGTTGCTGCACTCGTCCCCTTCTTTGGGAACATCCACAAGTTAGTTAAAAGGGTTCATCATCAAGTTGGGCACGATGGTGTGGGAGGGGGTGGGTACGGGCAACAGGGGACTGTTTCACTGTTCGAATGCTACATTAATGCTGCAGGCAGCCCCTGTGGGGCACCAGGCACAATGTTCAGTTGGCTTAACCATTTGTAAAATTGCACTCACGGTTTCACTTGCTGTCCTCCACTACGAGAAAATCCACTCTCCCACGCTCTTGTATGACACATGGAAATGGCGCAAAAAACTAATACACTTGGGGGGCTTAAACTAAAACTGCTCACCTGGAATATCCGGGGGTTAAACAACAGGGTGAAAGCCAGCAAAGTAGGCGCTTACATTACCAGACACCACCCACATATCGCTATGCTCCAAGAGACTCATGCATTAAAATCCACCAACGAAAGTATCCTGCGACAGTGGGGAAAGAATAGGTATTACACGGAATACTCCTTCCAAAACAGAGGCGTCATCACGCTAATACACCCCTCACTAGGGTTCTCCACCGAGAAAAGTATAATCGATCCACAGGGCAGATTTTTGTGGTCTGGGGCACTGTGGCTGGCAGAAAATTTATATTGGTCAATACATATGGTCCAAACCTGGATGAGCCAGAATTCTACACACACCTCCTTGCAGAGATAGGCCCTACAACGGAAGCCTTGGTATCGTGGGGATGAGACCTTAACACTATCCTCGACACTACGTTAGATAGGTCCTCAAATAAACCTAGAGCCCTTACAAAAACAGCCAACATTATACACCAAGCCCAGGAGGAACTTGCTTTGTCCGATGTGTGGAGAGGGACCCACCCCAGAGATAGAAAATACACCTTCTATTCCTCGGTCCATGATTCTGAATCCAGAATAGATTACTGGCTCATCTCCTCCCCCCTCATCAACTCCATCGAATGCTGCGATATTCTTCCGCGCACACTCTCGGACCATTCCGCTGTCACTCTAAATATACTGCTCCCCGACATCCGTCACTCTGCACAGCAATGGAGGATGCCCCCCAATATATTGAAAGACCCGAATGTCGTGGAGGCTCTGTATTCTGAGACGGAGGAGTTCTTCCAACTGAATAAGGGCTCTGTGGGCAGCTGGGCTTCCATCTGGGAAACATTTAAGGTGTGGGTACGAGGCAATCTTATGTCTAAGACGTCTGGTCTCATCAGAACTGTTAGAAGCAACTTGGGCAACACAGAATCAATCCTGCAATCGCTCGAATCTGCCTATAGTAGGACCCATGACAAACGTATTTTGGCGGACATTAGTCTACACCTCCAAACCTTTAATGAACTGGCCACCAAAGAACAACAATACATGGCCATCCCGTCCAGGGCACGCAAATACGGGGAGGGCAACAGGGCAGGCCACCACCTGGCCCATATACTTTGCAATGACCACACCCACACCCCTATTGCAAGTATTCTAACAGATGGGGGAACGGCTGTGCATGGGGAGGATGAAATAAACTCTGAGTTCACGGACTATTACATTAATCTTTACGTCAACCACGATAGATCCACACGAGACGATGTAAAGTCATACTTAAGTAAGATTTCCCTCCCTAGGCTAACTTTAGAAGATAACTGGTCCCTTGAACAACCCATGACGGCCGAGGCAATTGGTGAAGCGATCTGTATAAGGCATGCTCTCCGATACTCGCCCCAATATTGTCCCTTGTTTGGGAGGAGGCTATGAACGCTGGTTCACTCCCTGAGTCCATGTCAGACGCAGTCATCACGGTGCTCTTGAAACCCAGACGCCCGGCATACGAACGCTCCTCCTACCATTGCTTGTCCGTGATAAACACGGATGCCAAGATTTACGCAAAGGTGCTGGCCACTAGACTGCTCCCCAAAATGACCACCTTAATCCATCCCGACCAATGTGGATTTATCCCTACGAGGTCCACGGCCCTGAACCTGTGCAGACTGTTCAGTGTTCTAGCACAGATCAAACCAGAGGCACAAGCAGCAGCCATTTCACTTGACGCCGAAAAAGCGTTCGACTCGGTATTGTGGCTTTACATGTTTGAGGTTCTTCACAAATTCGGATTCGGGCCTTACCTAATAGGTTGTGTCAAACTTCTCTACTCCTTTCCCAAGACCAGAGTTCTAACCAATCGTACCCTAACCAATCAATTTACTCTATGCAGGGGAACAAGGCAGGGATACCCCTTCTCACCCATCCTTTTTGCCCTCACCATTGAACCAGTGGCGGCTGCAGTCAGAGCTGAACAAGACCTTAGGGGTATAAAAATGGCCGGGGTATACCAAGCCATCTCATTGTATGCAGACGATGCACTACTATATGTTCGGGAACCAGAAAAGAACCTATGCCCCATTTTAGCAGTGATCACCGAATTCACTACACACTCAGGCTACAAGATCAATACTTCCAAATCCGAGATCTTTCCGTTGACACGTGCCACTACTTGCCCCACAAACACTCATGGCCTGTCATGGGCTCCTGATCACATTCGATACCTGGGAATCCTGATTTCTCACGACAAGAACTCTCTTTATATAGATAACTATGAATCCACGCTACAAACCATACACCCTAAGCTTCAAATTTGGTCCAGACTCCCCATATCGCTTGCCGGCCGGATAGCGGTCCTCAAGATGATGGTACTCACTAAGCTCCTATACATCTTCTGTAATGTACCTATATGACCGGGCAAACCCTTCTTCGACAATCTGCGCTCCATGGCCACCACCTTCATGTGGAACGGTGGCGCGAATAGAATGAAATGGAACGAATTGGTTGCCGCCCCTGATTTCGAATTGTACTATTATGTGGCACAGGCACACTATGCAAAGTTCTGGCAGGACCCCTCGGATAACACACCACATATACCCATCGAGCGTCATTCGGTCCACCCAACCGATTTGAGATCCATCATATTTACAAAGTCACATAAAGATGATTGCAAGTTTGACCCTGCCTCCTGCACAGTAGCGGCATGGGCTGCAATAAGCAAACGTCTGCACATAGACTGCCCTTATGATTCCCAAGCCCCGCTCTGGAACTTCCCGGGCATTAAGCCGACGTACGACATTGCCATCCAGAAAAACTGGCTACCCGAATATGAATTCACAATGAAAACCATGTTCCCTAATGGTAAATTTGTAACTTCCCAAGACTTCGCAAACTCAGTGGGGACCAGCCAACTAGCCACCCTACAGTTCCACCGTATGAAAACCGTGTTCAAAGAAAGGTGGCCATCATTCCCAGACGAATCCCCCGAGCATGTATGCTACCAGTCATTGTATTCTCAGGCAGGCACTGGGGTGTCCAAATTATACAATATTGTGCAGGCCCACACGAAATCATCGAACACCATCAAGTCATTGTGGGAAAAAGACATGGATACTACAATCGAGGAGGGGAAGTGGGCCAGATATTGCCTCCTATCTAAGAGAATGTCACTTAATGCAGGCCTGAGACTAATACAATTCAAGGTTCTGAACAAACTACATTACACTCCAGCCAAAATGGCAAAGTTCTACAAGACAACTCCCGACAATTGCCCCAAATGCCACGCCCCTGGTGCGGATACATTTCATATGTACTGGGCCTGCCCCCAGATAGCGGGTTTCTGGCTCGCAGTGGCCAACATCCTTGAAGAAATAACACAAATCCCTGCACACCTCAATCCACCTAAATACCTGTTTGGAGACATTGGCAAGGCCCCAGAAAAAAGAGGAGACTGTTCAATGTCACCTGCGCAGTAGCGAAGAAATGCATCCTTCAGAAATGGAAGAGCGGCCAGGCTCCAACAACAGAACAGTTCCTTGCGACCCTCACTTACGTGAATGAATGTGAGGAAAACTATGTTAATATGATATCTGCTCCGTGTAAACCAAAAGACATTTGGGTCCCGTTCAGGGCATACTTAGATGAAACCTCCACAGACACTGAAAATTCGGACAATGAGAGCGTGGATGATGTGCCATGCCACACAGCTAGCTATATGTAACTTCTTTCTATGGGTATATACGAGGACATGCACCTGATGTAAAAGTCTGCAGGGGGAGTTGGGTGGTCAATTTGTAATGCAAATCTGTATTATGTAGATGCGAGACAAGCAGAGTGTACTGTGACATGCAAACCAAACATAAAGTTCTTTAAAAAGAAATCAGATTTGTGTGGGGGCTACAAGGGTTTGGTGATACACTTGGGGGAGTTTGGGGGGCATGAGGGAAGGAAGGAGAGGGTGGGAAGGTAAAGAGGGAAGGAAGACACCTGTCCAGAAGGTGAAGGTTGGGCTGAGAGCCCTGGGCCATGATAGTGCCATTGTGATAGACATTAATGGTGCATTTGGAGATACAAAGTGAGCCAAGAGCACTTCCCATCTAGTGCCACCAGTAATGGGTGAGGAGGAGAAAGTAGAGGGGACAGAGACCATATGGGGTGTCCATAGGTTAGTTGAAGGAACAGCAAAGAGGATGTCAGTTATAGTCTGGAGGAAACATTTATGTAGGTGTATGTGATGCACAGACCAGGGTTGGATTTTAGGAGTGCCTTTTTAATGTCTTCCTTTCAGACTTTGTGAGAGAGGGAGGCTAGGAGAAGGAGAAACAGTTAGAAAAGATAGGGGAGACCGAGAGCACCATGGGGGCAGAGAACGGGGGGTCAGAGGATAGCGGGAGAGGGTCAGACGCCCTATGCAACAGTAGAATCACATCAGGTGGCCAAGCAGACAGAAATCAGTGGGCATGCTGGAAGTGTCCATATTTACAGATCAATGACAGGAGTACAAACGTACCTCAATTTGAATTTGTAGCAAGCAGTCCAAAGCATACAAAACGAAATAGCTGCACAGATGGAACAGAGTATATAGAAAAGGTAAGGTATTGATCTTCTTTGGGAGCAGGGATTTTAGAGAGCATTAGAGGAGCAGTCCTTACAAGGCATACTATGGAGGTAATGCTGTTGGTGCTAGATTAGAAGTTACAGCTAGGCAGTGGGGAAAGGAGAAGGCAGTAGTTGCAACAGGGATAGTGTCAAGGAAGGTGGATGGAGCGATGCGTTCCATAGATGCTTAACAGGGCTAATGGAAGTCCATAGGAATCCTTTAGGGGAGATGCCTGAGAGAAGTTACAGGGAGAGGTGCTCCAGCCAGATTCAGACAGGCTCAGACAGGGACCTTAGTTTGTGGGCCTTTGTGTTGGGGGCCGGGTTTCGCTTGCCGGCTCCTGATTGGCCTGAAGAACAGCAGGAAGTCCAATCAAATTGAAAGCAGGCCAGATAGCTGAGCACTCAGTGTTCGAGGAAAGACGGCAGCCATGATGGAGGCGCAGGGATAACAAAGACACTACATGACCCACTGGCCAAAAACACAGCCACAACAGGCACTAGCAGATAGGGTGCGGGGGGTGGAGTGGTGCTTAGCAGCAGAAAAGTAGAAACCAGCAAGGCAGGAATAAGGATTGTTTTTTAGCATGCCTCCATGCATGCTGTAAATGCGAGAGAGGAGGCCCCAAGCCCTTCAGGGGTTACCTTCTTGGTTGTGATGATGTAACAGCTTCAGATGCATCCTGCAAGATGCTGCAGCTCATTTCCCAGGAGGTGAATGTTAAAATAAAAAATGCACTATTGGTGTGATACAAAAATGTCTTAAGCAGGTATACCTTCCACCACTTCATTTATAAGCAATACATGTGTACTTGCATTAAAACCCTGTTAAAAGCAGGCACTGGCAAAGCCAATAGTTTTGGCTTGTGTATAGGTATTGGATATGCATTTACCAGACACTGCTATCATATGCCCAGGTGCTTGAACCATTTTGCAGCTGCTGCCGTCAATGTTCAGTTAGTACCATTATGGCAATGCCTGGAAAATGCCTATCACATGCCTAGACAAAAGCCAAAATTGTTGGCATTGTCAGTGCTTGTTCAACTTCAGTCTGCTCTGCAGTGAGGGCGTCCCAATCCCTCCTGAGCACCTTTCACATCCCATTGTGCCCCACTGACACCCCTAAAGCACTGAAATGTCATTCAATGGTGTCCTCCCTCTCTGTAACCAAAACCTGCATTCGCTGTTAAGGGCACAGGCATGAGTGGTGCTGTTTTGGGAGAATGGAGGGTGAGGCACGTAGCACCTACCATCTGTTTCTCAAAATTCACAAAGCAAGGGAAAGAAAAAAGAGATTTACAGTTGTGCTCCCAAAACAGTACAGTGATGATCATCATGTCAGCACTGTTTTAGCTGAGTAAATAAAAACTATAAAGCATTAGCCACAGGCAATTTGCAATGTGGGCTAATAATAGCAGCCCCAGAGTAAAATGTACAATTTACATCACGACAAAGCTTTCACTCACATTTAAAAGAGTGCCACGCTTTCCTTTATTTTAAGTGCACGATGGAACACGGGGGGAGGGGCACATAGCAGTGCACTAGGCCGGTCAAGATCTCTAAAGACACAGCCATTTTGTGAAGAGATGGCGAAAGGCCTGCTGTGAGTATGTGTTTCTTAGGCAAGTGTGAGACTGTCTCACGCCTCACAACAGGACAAAGACAACGTGGCCACATCACCCCTATCCTCAAGGAATTGCACTGGCTCCCCATCCAAACATGCATCAGATTCAAAACCGATGGCAGTCACAACCAAAACACTAGTCTACCTGGCCGAGAAAGTCCTCATCTCTGGAGGCCACTGCAGCACCAGACGCCACAACTTCACCAGACTGGAAACAAAGCACTGCTACAGGGGTAAATAGAAACAAAACTGAGAAACAGGAATGTTTCTGCTGTGCTACAGTGCTTACTTTGTGTGGGTGTTTGCCAGGGTTCAGCGCTGGCACTTATTTCTGAGCCTCGGAACTCATGGTCTCAGATACAGTTGGATTGTGATGTGGTGTATTGGCAACTTTATTATTGTAACTGCTAGTCACATAATAAACACCTATAGAACCAGAGCAAAATGTAAATGATTGTGTTTAAAGACACACAAGCATTTTTCACATGTCAAGATACAATGAGTGTGTTATTTTATGTGTATGTTGATTGGTATTTGTAAATCAAACATCTGCTGTGGTGACTTGAGTATTTCCATCAACCACAATAAGCTGGTGGGAGTTGCAGCTTTAACCCCAGCAAGGGGAGTAGCCGTTGGTGGTGGCAAGAGTGGGCTGGTAGCTGCCCATCCTGATGCGTCATGGGCATGTTAGAAAATATTTGAGCCCCAGCACTTATGTTTTTACCAATTAAGTACTGGCTATGCATCCTGTCTCTAGAAAAAGTTACAGATGCAGAAACACTGGCCTCTCTTGCATCCGCTTCAGCAAGGACCTGAAAACCCTACTCTTCAAAGACTATCTGGATCATCGATGATCGCTCAGCTAAAACCTACTTCCCACCCCCACTGCTCCCTATACCCAATCCAGCTACTTCTGCTACCCCTGTACCAACAGGTAACCCCCTGGGTACATCCCTCATGTTCAGCACTTTGTTGCCTACCAGTAAGGTTTGCACTTTATAAATCCAATACATATGTACACAGAGTCATGTCCTGCAACCAGTTGATCCCTTTGTCCTGGACCTCCAGAGAATCCACAGTATGGGCCATAATAGCCATACATTTGGCTGAAGCCCATTTGGCATGGTTAACCAGGCTGGAGCTGATTAAGAAGGCCAAGAGGGGACAACCTTTTATGCTGCAGAAATGGGAGAGTTCCAACATTGACTAGTTAGATATGATTGCTGGTAACGTTTGAAGATGTGCACCCGGGCCTTCCCCCTATATGTCCGGGTGTTAATCCTTGCCTGGCCTACACTGGTGCACCTCCGGTAGCTCACCACTTGCGACTTGGATCCCCCAGGTGACTGCAGGGTGTTGCGACCCTCGCTGGTGAGTGCGTGATTTTTTAATAACTTTGTGTCCCCAGGTGATTGCTGTGTGCCGCGACCCCTTGTCGGTCTGATTGGTGATTTTAACAACTTTGTGAGGCACCCGGCCCCGGCATCCACGCTCGCTTCTTTTCCCCTCCCCTCTGTGCTCCTTGTCCCTTCCCCTCCCTCCTCCGGCCTCCCAACCCACGCATCTTCCCCTTATTGGCCCAGGTGTTAATCCTTGCCTGGCCAACAATGGCGCACCTCCGGTAGCTTGCCACTTTCGACTTGGATCCCCCAGGTGACTGCAAGGTGCTGCGACCCTCACTGCTGTGAGTGCGTGATTTTTTTATAACTTTGTGTCCCCAGATGATTGATGTGTGCCGCGACCCTTGTTGGTCTGATTGGTGATTTCAACAACTTTGTGAGGCCCCCGGCCCCGGCATCCACGCCTGCTTCTTTTCCCCTCCTGTCTGTGCTCCTTCTCCCTTGCCCTCCCTCCTCCTGCCTCCCAACCCACCCACCTTCCCTGATAGGCTTAATCTTAAGACGTAACTGACTCTCCCTGGGCAGCCCTGTTCCCGGCAGCCCCTGCGGCTAAGGGCCCCAAGCTAAAGGGCGGCTCCATCTGTGGTGGCTCCATACCGTGTCTGCAGGTGTCCGCAGGGGAAGTCAGTTGCCAGCCGTCAACCAGCAGTGACTTGCAAGGTAGGAGTGTCACAGGTTAGTAATAGAGCCTGCACTCTACCCTGAAAACCCTGCCTCAAGGCAGATACTCAGTCTTAGGTGTGTTTTCCTAGGCTTGTTCAAAAATTGCATTGTGAAAGTATTTTAAATTGCATTGTGAAAGTATTTTAAATAAAATTGCATTGTAAAACCTAGGCCTTTTCCCCTTATTCAGGACTATCAGACTTGGGTGCGTTTTCCTAGGTTTGTTCAAAAATTGCATTGTGAAAGTATTTAAAATTGCATCGTGAAACCTAGGCCTTTTCCCCTTATTCAGGACTCTCAGACTTGGGTATGTTTTCCTAGGTTTGTTCAAAAATGGCATTGTGAAAGTATTTAAAATTGCATTGTAAAACCTAGGCCTTTTCCCCTTATTCAGGACTCTCAGACTTGGGTATGTTTTCCTAGGTTTGTTCAAAAATTGCATTGTGAAAGTATTTAAAATTGCATTGTGAAACCTAGGCCTTTTGTCCTTATTCAGGACTCTCAAACTTGGGTGTGTTTTTCCCCATTATCTAAACAACACTGTGAAAGGAGTGCCATGCTGTGGTTAATTCTTAGCAAAGCATTCATCTAGCATACTTTCGACCAGCATCTGAGCGGCTGTCGTCTTGTCCGTCCACCTGTCCCATCCCTCCCTGTCTCGTCTGCTTGTGCCTCTCCCTGCGTCCTTCCCTAGTGTTCACCCCGCTCCACCCCCCCTTCCTCTTCTCTCTTATCCCCACCTACTCTATGGTGCTCTCTGTCTCTCCTATATTTTCTAACTGCTTCTCTATCGACTATCCTGCACTCCTCACTAAATCTGGTAGGAAGAGGTTTAAAAAAGATATCCTGGTCTCCAACACAGGCCTCCCTATCGGTGACACCTATACTAGTGCCTCCTCTAGACAAACCCTCACCGACATTCTCTTTGTCGTTCCCTCACCAGACCTATGGACTCTTCACATGGTCTCAGTGCTTTCTCCTCTCTCTTCTTCTACCATTAATGGTGGCACCCGATGGGAGGCCCCACTGGCCTCCTTCCACTCCTCTAAGGTCATCAATAATGTTTTAGATCTTGGACCAAGGCCCTCAGCCCACTCTTCTCCTCTTTGATAGACGCTTCCCGCACCTCATCAATTTCCTTCCTTCTCCTGCAGTCCCCTCTCATCCAGACATGGCTTCCTTGCCTCCCCCTGCGGTCTACTCCTTGGCTACTTTGCCCTTCTCTCCTTCCTCCTCTGCCCCCCTCAGGCCTCTTCTACACCTCTGCAGGGCGTACCGCGGACTAATACCCCTCCCCGGAAGTCTTTCAAGGGTGGCAACCTTCTCCATGTTGCCACTCTTAACTCCTGTTCTGCTGTCAAACACTCCTCTGACATCTGCCACCTCCTGGAGGAACTCGGCCTCGATGTCCTCGGTCTCACCAAGATATGGTTCACGGCCAGCTCTGTCACAAGCTTTGACACTCTCCTTCCTGACGGCTACAAGATCCTCTCCGTGCCCAGATCCAACTGTTCCGGAGGCGGGATAGCCCTGATCTTCCCTGAGTGGATTCCTGCCTCTGTCATTCCTACGCATGCCTACTCCTCTTTCCAATGCCTCATCTGCAGGCTCTATCTCTCTGCTAGCCATTCACTTACTATGGCTACTATCTATCGACCTTCTGGTCAAATCTCCTCCTTCCTCTCTGAGTGGCCAGATCTCTACTCTTCCCTCCTGGTCTCGACCACTCAACTCCTCCTTCTTGGAGATTTTAACATCCACCTGGATGCTTGCTAGCCTTTCTCTGGACTCTATCGTGACCTCCGTGACTCTCTCTCACTCACTAAACTCCCCTCTGGCCCAACTCTCTCTGCAGGGCACACTTTGGATGTTCTGATCTCTTCAGACCTTCCCTTTTCTATCCCTATCAAACTCCTCTCTCCTGGAGTGATCACTTTCTCCTTTCCTCCCATCTCACCCTCTCTACCCCTCAGGCCAAGCCAACCCCAGCACTGCCACCCACCTTCTCGGTCATCCAACCCATGAAGCGCGTGTCACTTTCTCTCTCCCCCCTCCCCCTTTGGCTGACTCACACCTTGACACAGCCCTTTCCATGCTCCACTCTGCTATAATTAATATTCTCGATGTTCTTGCCCCTGTCATTAGGATCCGCTTGAAGCCAAAAGCCAAGTGCAACTCCTGGTACGACTCAGAACTCGTCACCCTCAAACGCAAGTGCAGGGTGGCTGAGAGGAAATGGCGTGTTTCGGGGACATCCTATGACAAACTGACCTGTGGCCTGCTCCAAAGGCAATACCGGCTCTCTGTCTGCACCAAGAAGAGAGCTCACATCCAAGCCTGCGTCTCCACGGCATCTAACAACTCAGCCGAACTCTTTAAAATCTGAAAGGAACTGGCCAATCCTGCTGCAGTGTCTACCTCTCCTGTCCCTTCCCAGGCCCTCTGCACGGCTCTGGCTTCTCATTTCATCTCTAAAACTTAGGATATCCTGTCCTCTCTCTCTTCCTCTCCCCCTCCTCCCTCTACTCCCTGCTCTTCCTCTGGCCCTTCTTCGTCCACCCCTCCTCCCACCTTCACTGCCTTTCTCCTATTCTCCCCAGACAAGGTTTCTAGACAAGTCTGATCTATGAAAGTCTTGTCAAAACAGGTTCATCCCTGTTCCTCCAAAACCATCAAGGACCACATTGACTCTCTGGCTCCTGCTCTGGCCGACTTCTGCAACCACTCCTTTGCCACTGGAGTCTTCCCATCCCGCCTGAAGCACTCTTCTTAAGAAACCCTCTGCCGACCCATCCTGTCCGGCTAGCTATCGCCCAATTTCCATCACCCCTTTCCTGAGCATACTCCTGGAAAAGCTGGCCATCTCCCAGCTCAATCTCCACACTGAATCTGTTGGTTGTCTTCATGATCATCAGTCTGGCATCAGAGCTGCCAGAAGTACGGAAACTGCTCTCCTGAACATCCATGTAGACCTGCTCTCCAACGTTGATTCGAACAGCCCCTGTGTCCTCATCTTACTTGATCTCTCTTCTGCCTTTGACACGGTCAACCATGCTATCCTGCTCAACCGTCTCTGTGATAACCTGGGTATCACCGGTCAGGCCCTTGCTTGGCTGAATCCTTTATTCTCTGATTGACGCTCCCAGGTCCAACTTGGGTCCTTCCTCTCCTCTATCTCCATCTCTACTTGTGGTGTTCCTCAGGAATCTAACCTCTCTCCCTGACTGTTCAACCAATACCTGGCACTTCTTGCCCAACGCATTGCCGCTCTCTTCCCCAACTTCCAGTGCTATGCGGATGACACTCAACTCATTTTCAGGCTACCTTCAACCACCTCTTCTCCTTCACTCATCTCTGACTGTCTGTCTGCGATCCAGGAGTGGTCTAGCCAATGATCTCTGCCTTAATGCCAGTAAGACTGAGATTCTCCTCATCAGCACATCCGCTCCCTCCTTTCCTGTCACTCTCTGGCCGGCCTCCCTTGGCCCTCTTCCTGCTAACACCTGCGAGGCTAAAAACCTTGGGTCATCTTCGACTCCACACTCTCCTCACATCTCTCACATCTCTAAGAAGTCACACTACCAGCTGCACCTCCTGAGAGGTATTATTCCTTTCCTCTCCTTCCACCAGAAGCTCACTGTCTCCAGAGCTCTGGTTCTCTTTAGGCTGGACTATTGCAACAGCCTGTTTCTAAATCTGCCTGCTTCTACTCTCCGCCCTCTGCAACTCATTCAGAAAAGGACTGCAAGACTTGTCCTTGGCCTCAAGTCCAGGGATCGTATCAATCCAGGACTGAAATTTACACTGGCTCCCAGTGGCTGCAAGGATTATGTTCAAAACCCTCTGCATTGTCCACAAGACCTTCTGGGGCCTGGGGCCTCAATACCTTCAACTCTCTCTTCCTTAATATCCTCCTTCTCGAGCTCTTCGCTCATCCGCCTCCAACTCCCTCAGGGTCAGCAGCTTCTCCAAGCAACGAGTTGGTGGTAGATCTCCTTCTTCGGCTGGGACCTCCCTCTAGAACAGCCTCCCTGCCTCCCTGAAACTTGAAAAGAACCATCTCTGGTTCCGGAAGCACCTCAAAACCTCCTTTGCCTGCTTTCTCTCCTCCTCTCCCCTGCTGAATTTCTGGCTGATACTGAAACTGCACTGGTCACCTGGCCACCCTATGATCTCGGGCCCAGGTCACCTACCCCGCCAGTTGCACACCTGCACTGCCTCCCTGGCAACCCCTGCACTTGGAGACTGTTGTCGGTATCCCTATTGTCCCCTACCAGCACTTGACACCTGATGTCTGCACTTACCCTTGCACTTGTCACAAGCTGGCCGTATTTTTAATTATTGTTTTATTTATTCTATGTATCCCATGTACTGCACTGTGCCCTCCTCCTCCCCCGCTGCACTTCTCCCCTTCCCCTGCACTTGTGCAATCTGAATGACACCTGGCCTAGTATGATCGTTGTCTCTGCCTTCCCTCTGTCCCCCCTCCTTACCTCTTCGCGCCTTGACACTCTTGTGTATAGGCGCGTTATAAATTCCATATCATATCAGAGTGACCAGAAGTGATTGACAGCCCCCCAAAAACAATCAACAGAGACATTTTGTTGTAGCTTGGATGTTCAGTGTGACTGTCTGGGTGAGTGCAGGGCCTCATGGAATGGTGAGGTGGAGCTTAGAGTGTGGGAGGCTTGGGAGTTCCACAGAGTGACGGTTGGGACTTGGAGTATGGCAGGGAACCAGGACAGATGCTTGTGATCTTCTCTCCTACCTTCATGAACTAGGACTATGTAGCCAAGCAAATAAAGCATCTTCCGTTTGTACTTACCTGGGTCCGCCTGGTTCCGGCTCCATGTCATCTTTGATCCAGGCACAACTTGCAGGAGGCAAGTTACAACATTTTGGCAACACGGTATCTTTGAACCCGGTTGAAGGTGGGAGAGCGAAGCGAAGGAGAAGTGAAGAAAATGAGGTTTGGAGGCCTCTCAGCAGATGGTAGTCCGGAGTCTTTGGGTGTGAGGCAGAAGTCGTGGTTGTCCGTGCTGCGAGAGTGGGGAGAGCACAGCTGTTGTGTAAGACCTGCATATGGAGGAGTGTAGGCAGCTTGAAGTTAAACCCAATCTGCCGCTGTATGTGCTGTTGAGAGTGACAGCAGCTGAGGTGGCGCCGGAAAGATGGAAGAAAATGATAGCGTTTTTAAGTGGCCAGCCCATGCAGGGAGACATCTCAGTCACAAGGTACTGTGTAAAAAAGAAAAAAGAAAATGTGGTAGTACAACCTTTGGGGGGCCGTGGTGAGGGTCGCTGGGGCTTCCGGCGGGGCCCTCGCCGAGTAGGCCCTGCGTTCCAGGCCAACAGAATGGCTGGAACGCAATGAATGGTCCCGGCACCATAACTTTCTTTCTCCGTGTTCGGGGAAGGTGTTGTAAGTGGGAAAAGGGACAGAGCCCCTTTAAGAGGGGAGCCCAGGACTATGGGAGGGAGCGGGAAGCGGGAGGAAAGGGAGGGGCAAGGGAAGCGGGAGATCAGTAAGAGTATGGAGGAATAAAGAGGAGGTTGTACAGCACAATGGCCCCTGCGTGGTCATTTGGTGTGCGTGGAGCGGCCCCATGAAAGGGGGCTAACAACTGGCGACGAAGGGAAACGTCCCGCGCCGTGGAGGAAATGGTGAAGGGCCTGTGTGCCCAGCAGTAACAGGGGCCCGTGTGCCCAGCAGTGAAGGGCCTGGGCACCCAGCAACAATGGAGGGCCCGTGTGCCCAGCAGTAACGGGGGCCCGTGTGCCCGGCAGCGACGAGGGCCGTGTGCCCAGCAGTGAAGGGCCCGAGCGCCCAGCAACAATGGAGGGCCCGTGTGCCCAGCAGCAACGGGGGCCTGTGTGCCCAGCAGCGACGGGGGCCCATGTGCCCAGCAGCGACGGGGGCCCGTGTGCCCAGCAGTAACGGGGGCCCATGTGCCCAGTGGCAACGGGGCCTGTATGCCCGGCAGTAGGAGGTGGGCCCGTGAGCCCTGCAGCGAGCCTGCGCGCTCAGAGTGACGGGCCGGTGTGCCCTCGTGGTGGACCCGTGTGTCCTGCAGTGGGCCGTGCGCCCAGGAACAGAGGTGGGCCAGAGCGCCCTGCAATTACAAGGGGGCCTGAGTGTCCGCAGTGGGCCTGCGTGCCCAGCATCATCGGGCCTGCGAGCCCGCGCGAGCGGCAGGGCCCGTGCGCCCAAAGTGTGGTAGGGCCTGCGCGCCCAGCAGCTGAGGAGGTGGAGGCCGGTGCGCCCAGCAGCACCTGGGGCCCGTGTGCCCGCTATGAACAGGGGCCCGTGCGCCCAGCAGCGGAGGAGACGGTGGACCCGTGCACCCGCAGCAGATGAAGACCCGTGAGGAGCTCCGGAGGAGGGTCCGTGAGCCCAGCAGAAGGAAGACGTCGCGGGAGCCCACCCCGACAGCAGAGAGGACCGCCGGACGCAGCCCAGCAGAGGGAAGACGTCGCGGGAGCCCACCCCGACAGCAGAGAGGACCGCCGGACGCAGCCCAGCAGAGGGAAGACGTCGCGGGAGCCCACCCCGACAGCAGAGAGGACCGCCGGACGCAGCCCAGCAGAGGGAAGACGTCGCGGGAGCCCACCCCGACAGCAGAGAGGACCGCCGGACGCAGCCCAGCAGAGGGAAGACGTCGCGGGAGCCCACCCCGACAGCAGAGAGGACCGCCGGACGCAGCCCAGCAGAGGGAAGACGTCGCGGGAGCCCACCCCGACAGCAGAGAGGACCGCCGGACGCAGCCCAGCAGAGGGAAGACGTCGCAGGAGCCCACCCCGACAGCAGAGAGGACCGCCGACCGAAGACCAGCTGAAGGAGGAGCCGCCAAGGGTGGTCCAGCAGAGCCGTCAGAACGAATCCAACGGCAGGGGGAGGCCAACGCACAAGGGGACCCCAGCAGGAAGAGGAGCTGCCACCAAGACTACGGAGCTGCCGAACAGCGAGGAGAAGAACACGCCTGCAGCAACCGTGACAGCGCAGCAGGCCCGGCTGTTTGCCAACTGCAACCCCAACAAGTAAGGTGTTCTGTCGGGGGTCGGGAAAAAGAAAAAAAAAGGGGGAAAAGGAACCTCGCGTCTCCCCGTGTGACACTCAAAAACATACAGGAAAACCACATTCCGACGAAAAGGAATCCCCGTGTTTCCCCACGCGACACCCAAGGGGATAATAAGCTAAGAACGCTACGGCACAAGGGAATCCCTGTGTCTCCCCGTGTGACATTAAAGCAATTGTGCGACAGAGACCACCACAGCAGAGAGAGGAACCCTGTGTCTCCCATGAGTGACACCCCTACAGAGAACAGAGAGAAATAAAAACAAAGAAGGGACTCCCAAAGCCAAAGAAGGAGGGAAACCCCGTGTCTCCCCAAGTGACATTCAAAAATAAAGGAGTGAGCGACGCTACGAGGGAGAAAGAAACCCTGTGCCCCCCCCCCCACACACAACATTTAATGAGACCATGCAGTTAAACCAAAGCACAACAAAAGAAAGAAAGCCTGTGCTTCCCACGTGAGAACCAATCAGGAAGCCATAACACCAAGAGTAAACTGACCAATGCCCACGTGTCACCTGACTAACGAAAGCAGACCAAGCGACACCATCATGTCGGCCCCGGATGCAGCGGACCCCAATGCCCAACCACCAGTACCAGGAGCACCCTCCTCTCACGCAAGCCTAATGAGGCGACCCGCTCCATTCACATTAAACCCACGTCACGACCAGGGCCAACGATGGGAAGAGTGGATGGAAGAATTTGAGGACTTTTTAGGTGCAATTGGGAACAAAGACCCGCCAAACAAAATTAGCATATTTAGGAACCTGGTAGGAAAAGAGGTAAAGGACATCATCAAGACAATCCCAGCTACAGACAAAACCACGTACCAACGTCTCCTAGGTGCACTAAACGACAAACTCATAACAGGATCCAACAAAGACTACGAACGCCTTGCATTCAACCAACACAGGCAGCGTCCACACGAATCGATTGGGGAGTTCGTCATACGTCTCCAGCAAAAGATAGGAGACTGCGACTTCGCCAACTTCAACGATGAAGAAGCTATAAGACTAAGGATCATAGAAGGGTGCACCTCGTCAACATTCAGAAAACACCTTCTCATAAAGCCCCTACCCCTAGTGAAAATACTAAATCTGGCAAAAACCTACGAGAGAGTTGACGCACAGGCAACCACCATTGAGAGGCAAGTTGAACGCAATGCCATCGCGGCCCTCACGGAAAGACAACCGCAACAGTCCAAGCACACTCAACCCTGGAGACAGCAAAAACTCAGAAGACACCGGCAACAAACCCCAAGCAAAGAGCAATTCCACAGGCGGGGCTGGAAACACACAAACGGACAACCATATTCAGCCTTGGGACGAACATGCTGGCGCTGTGGCCAGGAAGGTCACCTTCAAGCAAAATGCGGAACACAAGCACCCACAAGTGCTGCATATCGACTGATACCACCTGCCCAGGAAAGATACCCGAACTTACCGATGGCACTGTCAGAGACCAGGAAAAACACAGAGACCGTGAACACCAGCCCTTCTAGACATCACAGGCATGCACACCCCCTCCACCCTGGGTTGACCCACCCAAAAGAGGACGGACCAGCACTTGACACACAAACCTTACCCGTCCTGCGAGAGAACTATGAGTCTCGCAACCACCCAGTACCCCTCGAGATATCATACGGGGGAGGGAATGCGGAAGCCACAGGAAACGTTGGTACAAGGCAACTGTACCAGACACTGGCGGAAGAACAACCCCTAGACAAACTCCAGGACCATGCCGGCCAATGGAGGACCGCACAGAGAATACAGCCAAAAGGTCCGTCACGACGCGACCCAACCCAAGGAGGCCGCAGAGTGTCTGACGACATCCGCATGATACCGAGTCCCGCCATAGGGCACAGCCGTCTCAGCCACCGGACAGCACTACAGCATGCACTCGTCAGCATTCATTATAGGTCATTCAGAGTAACCCACAAGAAGGACCACGTGCCGGAGCAAGACGCGGGAGAAGAAAACAAGACCAGAGGACAGACAAACCGCGCAGACCCCATCCTAGCGACAAGGGACAGAGAGCAGGTGACAACTATGACAGAGAACTACGGCAAAATGACGCCAAAGGACTCCCTCCTCCACGAGCTATACTTTGAAGAGCAGGAACCAATGAAAGGAGAAGCGATCGAGAGGAAGGAAAAGGAGAGAGCAAAGACTTATGAAGCACTGCAACGAGAGAGCGTGGAAGAGACCCACGAGCAACCAGGCAGGCCCCACCGAGCCACAAAGAGACCCCAACGTCTCATCGAGCAAATGTGACCCCGGAAGTCTCATGTTAAGCAAGGGGGAGGTGTTGTAAGTGGGAAAAGGGACAGAGCCCCTTTAAGAGGGGAGCCCAGGACTATGGGAGGGAGCGGGAAGCGGGAGGAAAGGGAGGGGCAAGGGAAGCGGGAGATCAGTAAGAGTATGGAGGAATAAAGAGGAGGTTGTACAGCACAATGGCCCCTGCGTGGTCATTTGGTGTGCGTGGAGCGGCCCCATGAAAGGGGGCTAACAGAAGGTATCAGAGGAAAGGCCCTCTGTACATCTGTTAACGTTACAACGTACACAGAAGCGTTTGTTTTCATTGCTGTGACGTGGACAATGACGTTATCATATGCGGAATGTTTACATGATTACTTGAGGTGTCCAACTGGAGAATCAGAAAGCCACGTAGTACTGCTTTAAGGGCGGCATACATTTGCAAACAAGGGAAAGATTGCTAAGGGCATGAAAGCGGCAGCGGTCTGACGGAAAAACTGGGAAACTGCAACATACTATAATCGTAGCAGCAATTATTTGCAGACTGACACAGATGTTCAGTTCGTTTTGACTAACATTTTGTTCGTATTATAGAGCTGGAGTATTGAGGGATGCGGCGGTTATATTGAGATAAGATAATGAGGTCATGTTGAAATGTTTAATGAAGTCATGTTGAAATGTTTTAAATGCAACAATAACGTAGTCTTGAGTTATTTTAGTGCTTTTACTGACGTTTAACACAGAAGAAACTGTGTTCAAGAGAGTATTATGAGAATAACAATGCCTTTGAAAGTTTATTAAGTTTATGTTGCATGTGCAGTTTTTGGAGGTGAGATGAAGCTGTGAAGATGTAAATGCAATTTGGTATGCATGATTGTTGATGTGCAGCATGCGAAATTAGTGAGAAATGCATATTAGAGAATTTGCACATAATTTAGTTTCGAGAAATGATTAAATGTTTTCTCACGGAGTACAATTATGGAAAACAAATTGTAATTGAGATGTCCACAGAGTTCTGTTGCAGAGATTATGCTATTATGCAGGGATGTTTTAAATGTGGGGAGAACTTCAATTATGAAATTAATTAGAAATCACTTTGATGGTTTTGGTGATTTCACGTGCGCCCCAGCTTGGTGACTGATCACCACCATTGCTGCCGGTGCAACACATCCCTATTTTAGGAAATGTAGATCTTAAATTGCGCATTTGTGTTTTGTGAAGTTGTGTTGTGTGGACAGTGAGTTGGAGTTTGCATCTGTGAGCGCAATATGTAATCGTTGTGAGTGGATGTGACGCAGGGGTGCGCACATGTGGTTGCATGTTGTGTAGCATTTGTGTACATGTGAAATGTAGCACGTTTGTTGTTGTGTACGTGTGAGAGGTGGCACGTGTTTGGAGTTGCATGCATGTTTTAGTGGGGTGGCTTCCACACTGTGGCCAGGTGTGTTTGTTTTAGTATTGGAAAACCTTTGTAGGAACCCCATTTTATTGAGGAGGTTGGACACTTGAGAAGGAGTGCTCCATTGAGGTTTACGCTTGGAGTAGCGTAGTTGTTTGGACACTTGTATAGTGTGTGCTCCAGTGAGTCTAAACCTTTGAGTAGGGTAGTTGTGTAGACGCCAGGGCAAGAGGCCCATGATGTAGCTTGGAGATTGTAAGTACGCATTTGTGCGTGTGAGTTTTGGGCAAGGGGCCCATATTATAGTCTTGTGCAGTGTAGGTGACCGCACGTGATCTCCAGTGTTGAGATTGGTGTGCTTGGAGGGTGGGAGGCTTAGGAGTTCCACAGAGTGACGGTTGGGACTTGGAGTATGGCAGGGAACCAGGACAGATGCTTGTGATCTTCTCTCCTAGCTTCATGAACTATGACTATGTAGCCAAGCAAATAAAGCATCTTCTGTTTGTACTTACCTGGGTCAGCCTGGTTCCTGCTCCATGTCATCTTTGATCCAGGCACAACCTGCAGGAGGCAAGTTACAACACATTTTTACTGTGTAGAAAGATTAATGTTTACAATGAGTACTCCATCACATCGCACATGAGTTCCAAACCTCAATTTCAAACCGGTTATTTTGCTCAGCAGTGGAGCATTTTCTCGGGTGAAGTTGCAGATTTGGGAAGGGCACCACAGTGGGAGGGGAGCCTTCCCCAATGCTGTGTGTTATTGGGAAGTACACTTACAGGTATGACTAGACACAAAATTGAACCACTCAGCAACAAGGAGAAAGGAGTTGACACAAGGTGAGCAAATCGCAGGATTAAGCTAGGGTCGGGTTAAGGGAACATGATTTGGGAGGACCCACACCTTTTAGGTCAAGGGGGTGTCGGGTTTGATTAGTAACGTTCTAGGTTATGTTATGTAGCATTGCCTAAGACATTGTCGCTGCTTCTGAAAACATCAAAGAACTCGGATTGGTTCTAAAATGTCTCCAATAGATGTAACCTTTCACCAAAGAACTGCTTTGTTTTAATGGGTGTTTGATAGGGCAAGGCTTCTCAGCCTTCAAAGGCACGCTGAGACGAAAGCAGTCAGCCCTGCACAGAACTTTGTGAACAGAGAAATGACACTCCCGTCCTTCCGGCAGCTCCCATATGGTAGTTTGTGATGTCGTTTGAAGGTTTACAGGGATACCAGAATCTACCCTTGGGGACTCCCTTGGTACACCTCGCACTGCCCCTGTGACCCCGCTTCATGAGGGGTGCCAAGGGCAGCGCTACAGTGAATCAAATTTAAAGAGAGAGGCTCGAAGCCCTGTTTACTTTCAGGTTGTTTCTAATGGCAGCTGAGAGGCTCGGTGAAGTGCAAGGAATCCAACGCCTATTCCCACCCTCCACACATCAGCAAGACATTGCTGACATGGTGCGCACAGGAAGAGGAAAAGCTGGTGCAAGAAACAGAAGTGTGGGTCAGCAGGTCCTGCTGCAGAGCGTAGTATGCCGTCTCACATGGGACCAGGGAGAAAAAGCAGCAGGGGGTGGAAGGTAAGTGCAGGTTGCTGAAGGAAAGGAGGGTAAGGGGTTGGGGGTAGAAGCTGCAGCTTACATATGGTAAGTAGATGAGACGTGCCTCCCTGCCAGCAGTTATGTTATGTTAAAGGATATTTTGACCGTGCACTATCACCAACGGAGTGGTCCCCTGGCGCTCTGGCGGATCTGAAAAGCAAGAAGGTAGGGTAAGTTAGTAGGACTGAGCGGGTGGAAAAGCACAAGAGAGCTTGTGTTGTTGGCAGTTTCAGTTCGGTTTACACCATTCGCTAAGCGTAGGTGTATTTTTCAGTTGGTAGTTGTCATGTGCTGTCGTGCGAGGCTATGTGTGGTTTGTTTAGTTGTTGCGGTGTAGTGAAGCACGTGCGGTTTGTTGTGGAATGTAGGTATGGTTGTGTTTTGTTTAGAGTTTGAGAGGTGTAAGCAGAGGGATAAGTTTTTTAGTGGGTTGGTTAGTGGTGGTGCTCCATTGTACCTCCTCCGGTTTGGCTACCTGTGGTACGCGCCCCTGCCAGTGTCGCGTATTGTGGTGTGCTGAGGGGGGGTCTCCCTCCTATATTCTGTGCCGGGGTGTGGTTTGTCTGCAGGGCTACTTAGTGGTGATGCCTCCTCCACCCTCCCCCGCGTTCAGACTAATGGAGGTCTACTCTGCTTTGGCCCCTAGCATATCCTAGTGTGCAGCCACCATCGCCTCCCTGGGCCCCTTGAGGGTGGGGGGGGGCTCTCTCTGTGCCCTTGAGCTATCAGGGCCCCGTGGTTTATCTGTTCTGTCCCCACTCCTTCCCCTTCAACTCTTGTGCCCTCTGTCTAGGGTTCAACCCAGACGCTTCAATCTCTCTCCTTATCCTCCGGTAGGGCCCTCCATGAGAATGAGTGCACCCGGTTCTCCCCCCCACTGAGAAGTCTCTCCACCTCCCTGCACTTGTCGTTGTAAGGTCTAGTCCTCTGTCTTGCGATATGTGTTCATTCCAATGGGTGTGGGTGTTACTCATTCGTTTTCTTCCGGTTCCTAGTTGAAGAGCCAGGTTTTTAGGAGTTTTCTGCATTCTTAGATGGTCCTTTGTGTTCCATATTTCTCTCGGGAGGGAGTTCTGCATTTTTGCTGCTTTTTGCAACTAGGCAAGAGAATGCTGATCCACCACATGTTCTGGTAAATGGCGATTTTCTTTTGTAGGAATTCTGCTCCTTGGCTGTGGATTGCTATGTGCGTTATGCACATTGTTTTGAATGTGATTCGTTTTTTGACTGGCAGCCAATGTAGCATCTTTAGCACAGGAGTGATGTGGTCCCTTCGTGAGAGTTTGAGGAGAAATCTGGCTGCTGCGTTTTATATATGTTGCAGTTTCTTCAGTAGATAATTCGGCATTCCAAGGTATATGCTGTTGGCGTAGTTCATCCTGGACATGATGAGGGAGATGGTGGCTAGTTTTTTGTGCGTGAAGGAGAGGAATGGTAGGATCTTTATGATCATGTGTAGGTGGAAGAAGCCTTTCTTGATTATTGTGTTTACGTTGCGGTTCTAGGGTTAACTCGTTGTCCATTAGGAATCCAAGGTTTTGGAAAATTTTTGATGGCGTGGGTGGTGTTCCTAGTTCTGTGATCCATTGGATGTATTGGTTGCTTTCCTGGTTTTCGGATATAATCATGATTTCTGTCTTGCCCGTGTTGAGGTTGAGGCTGTTTGTGTTCATCCATTAGTAGAGTTCTTTCAGACAGTCTACTAGCATTGTGTTCTTTTGTACATCTTCGATTTTGTAGATGATTTGGGTGTCATCTGCGTAGTTGTAGCAGGTGAGGCCATGCCTTTTGAGCAGGTTGATTAGTGGGGTCAAGTGTATGTTGAAGAGGAGTGGAGATAGGGAGGATCCCTGCGGTACTCCACAGGTGGGGTCCCGCAGCGCGAATTTGAATGATTTTATCCATACTGTTTCTGTTCTTTCAGATAGAAACAATGTAATCCAGAGCAGCGCCGTGTTGGTGATCCCTATTTCTTCCAGTCTCTTGATGAGGATGTTGTGGCTGACTGTGTCGAACGCTGCTGAGAGGTCAGGTAGCATCAGTGCTGAGTTTGTGTTGGAATCTGCGTTGGTCTTTAGGTCATCCCAGATAGAGAAGTGCTGTCTCTGTCCCTTCCATAGATCTGAAGCCGACTTGTGCCGGGTCCAATAGTCGGTGTAGTTCTATGTGTTCCAGTGTTTGTTCGTAGACATACGTTTTTAGCAGTTTTGCCGGATAGGGAATGTTTGATATCGGTCTGCAGTTAGAGAGGTCTTCCACATCACCCGTAGTATCCTTGAGCAGTGGTTTGATGTACTTTGATTTGAAAGACTGCAGTACTCCCTCATTTGAGAGCGATTGGTTGCAGTGAGGAAAACATTTCAGAGATTGCCCTTGACATATGATGACAGCAAATGGACAGTCACACATATTGATGATACCATGAAAAGGATGCATTGGCTAGCATTGTATGGTATTACGGAACCATTTTAGCCTGCACTTGTCAAATGATGACAACTGTACTTGAGGCTACACATTGTTTATGGTGACTATACCGCGCATATGAGTCATGAACTGGCACTGCATAGCATTACTTGGGCATTTACACTGCACTTGCCACATTGTGGCAGCAAATTGACATTTAAGCCTGCACCTTACATTTGGTGACTAAGCCACGCATTAATGGACATTGAATGGCATTTATGGGGCATTTGAGGCTGTGCTTTGCATGTGATGACAGCACCAGAACACCTGAGGCTGGATCTTGCATCTGGTGATTATATGATGCATGTGCACCATAAATTGCATTGGATGGTATAACTGGAGCCTTGAGCTGCATTTACTACATGAGGGCAGAAAGTGGGTGTTTGTGGCTTCACTTTACATGTGCTGTCTGAATCATGCATTTGAGGCAATAACTGCAATAGGAGGCATTACCTGTGCACTTGAGCAACTGGCCATATCAAGTTGCACATTATTATTGGTGAATATAGCATGCAAATGAGGCATTAACTGGCACTGGGTAGCGTTTCATTTCTGATGCATGTGAGGCTGTGCTTAGCATATGATGGCAGCAACTGGACATGGGAGACTGCCCAGTACACAAGGTAAATATCCCATACATGTGAGGCATTAACTGGCCTTCAGTGGCATTTCCGAGAAATCTGAGACTGCACTTCACATATGATGGCAGCACCAGGACTAACAGGTGAAGACTAATCCATACATGTGAGGCATTAACTGGCATCGGATTTCATGTCCGAGATATGTGAGGCTGCTCTTGGTATATAATGGCTGCATATGTTATGTTTTGTCATGAAAAGTGGTCTAACAGTGGTGGGCAGGCTTTTCTGGAGGGTGGTGTATTGTGACCTTGCAGGGGTATGAAGGGGTGTCCAGACCTTAATGAAGAAAGGGTCCCTGGAACGGCTCTGATGACCCCTATGCAAATGTCGACTCGCACGATGAAGAATGAAAGGTGTAACTCGCTGTTTGGCCAGTCACCAACTACACCAATGTATCAAAGAAATGACAAGAGATATTCTCTCAGACAGACATTCAAACCGTTTCCAGTTGGATTCGAGGAGACAGATCAGATCGACTGACAAAGCCAGGCATCAATGATGTCAGTAGTGACATCATGACATAGCCGTGTTAGCCATGAAGCAAATATGCATCCATGCATGAAGTTACACAGACATACACCAGACTGACACGAAAAACATCATGTAGGTAGAGGACGGATACATTTATATAATGCTATGCATCACTTGTTTCTTTTTTTGCTTCTTTCTTTCTATCTTTCTTTCTTTCTCCAAAGCAACAACGCAAGTCGCCGAATATACGTGGATCAAGCTTGCATTTGCTTTATTGCAACTAACTACTAGAAGCCATGAAAACACATAGGGAACCTATAGAGTGACTGAAGTGAATTAGGTAGGAAAAGCCGGGCCTCAAATGCATGGTAGGGGAGAGATGATCCCTGCAGCCCAAGGCGCAGAGCTGTGCTCACAACTAAGGACAAGGGCGGGTGGAACATTCCTGGTACCCGAGGCAGCAAGTCACCTGCACAAATTCAGAATAAAACCTTCATGATTGCAGATAGAAGGGCTTCGGTTTGCGGTCCACTGACACGTGACCCAGCCGGACAGTACAATGCCCATTACTCGTGGTGGGAAGAAAAGCTGTTCCCAGAGAGACAGGATAAAATTATACAAGTGTTGCCCACCAGAACTGCAACCTGCAGGCACTCTCCCAGGTTAGGTGATCAGGGCAGTAGCAACACTAGGGAACAAACAGCCCTCCATATACCTTCCCATCACCTTGAAAAGGTACACCGAGTTCTGTGACCAGAAAGGGTCCCAGGCCTGGGGGGTGGTGTAAAATGTTGCATGGGACAATGGTCTTCCTGTGACCCTTCAACAGTGTAGTTTGCAACGAATTGGGGGAAATCTCAAGTTGAGCCACCTGATGTCGAAAGCCAGTAGAACCACTAACCCATATAGGTCTTATAGGTAGTTAGCCTAAGCTGACCAATGAGAACAGTCCGTAGGTTTTTGGGGTGGACCTGTTTTTTGTGACATCACTCATGAATACAAATGTGTTGCACAGGTTCAGGAGCTGAGATTGCTGGAGATTTTTTCATGTATGATCTCTGTCTGTATTGGAAAATAAAAGACAATATACTTTGCCCCATGGCGGAGTGGAGTCTTCTGTTTTTGCATTGGGGAGTCTTTGATGGGTCAAACATTTACTGCTAACGGGGGACATGGTTATTGTGAATCCTGAATTCTTCTGGTACACAACAGCTGGTAGCGGAGGAGGGTCGCTACGTTCGATCAGTGTGGCTGTCTCTTGCTGCCACGTGCCTGGAGGGCTCTGAGGTGACCCACAAAGTCGAGAACCACACAAAGGATGCACACCGTGAAGAGGTCCTCAGGAACCACCTTGGAGAAATTCCTGCCCGCTTCCCGTGGGACGCCCAGCAGACTGGAAAGACAGAGGAGCAGGTTGGGGGAGACTCAGTGTCCGAGCGACATCAGTGGATCACATAGTGTAACTATAGACTCAGCTATATGGCAAATAGGGGAGGGGGTGCACAGGTTCTGTTCAATGGTTGTACTGGGGTCTTGGTTTATTAAAGAGCGTTGGTGTGTAACTTTGGTTCTTGGTTGGGGAACATTCAGGGTTGGGGCAATCAGTTTGGGTAGTCAGCTGATGATTGACTTAAGGGTACGGATGATAGAAGATATGTAAATATTGGATTTCCTGTTTGTTGAGCATTGTAGCTTGGATCATGCATAATGGTATCCCTGTTTGTAGGGCTTAGCAGCCGAAGCTAGTTTGTATTGCGGAAGGTGTTCTCCTTGTTAAGTCTTGCGGAGGCATTTTATCTCCAAGGCGATGCTGTAGATACAGGCAGATCATGTGAATTATTGTTTTTCCGTGTTGGTTAGGCAGGAAGGTGGCCACATATATGTCATTTATGTTCTGTCAGGTTTTTCATTATGTCTAGATACTGTACAAGTAGACAGATTGAAGGGGCAGGTGTCAGTGATTTCTTCCTTATTGTAGAGGTGCCGTCACCAATGACTATGTTGTGTAGGACTCAGAGTATGGGAGGTGCACAGCTTTTTAGGCTGAAAGCTATAATCAAGTTTTGAAACAGTGGTTGCGACTTTGGGGCAGAGTGTGGGCAGCGTATGAGCAGAATTGTCAATTGAGCCCCTGGGGTGGAGAGCTGCAGAAGGGCGTTGCGCAGTGCACTCCTTTGTGTTATTGGTTGAGAGCCAGAGAGGCTGAGGTTGATGTGGTGATTTAGTATTTGTTACCTGATATTGAGGTGAAAGAAATTAAGTGTATCCTAAAAAAGGTGGATGCTCGAAATCCCAATTTGAGTTCAAATAAGTATTGACATATAGTGTATTCCGGTAAAATCATGAGAGAGACACCCGTACAACATATGTGCAAGTCTCTCCCACCATATAAAGACAACATCTGTAAATATAGCATGGAATGGACTTGCAGCACAGAGGGCAAATTGACAAAGCTGTGGCCAAAAGAGGGGAGCTTCTCCAAATGTGTGCAGTGACAATTACACACGTACATACTTACAAGGGGAAAAAGTAAAGCAAACGGGTGGCCATACTAGAGTTATGGAAAATGTTTCAGGAAGAGGAATGGGACCTGGTATGGCGACAATGGGTGTTGAGCCAGCGAGAGGCAGAGCGTGAATCGCCCTCGGTTCACCCTCCTCCTCCTCAAACAGAAAACAAAGGAGTAGCAGCGGGAGCCCAGGGATTATACCCAGCAAGAGAATTAAAGGCAGCGTCAGAGTACATCAATCCCACATTTGCACCTCCAGCATATAGTACGAAGGAGGGGCAAGGTGAGGCTGAACAGACAATCAAGGGAGTGCAGAGCACAGGCGGTGAATATAGGGAGCACAGCGAGATCCAGGCGAGGTTAAAAGAGAATGACCTGGGGAAAGGGGGAAGCTTTGAGGGGCAAGAGCCGATAGTACCGAATGAATGGGTAGGCAGACAGATATTTCTCATACTAGATGGAAAGGTTGTGGGAGAAACCAGATGCACAAGCAGGGAAGTAGCAAGTAACAAAGACGCAGAAGAAGCAAGAGAATGGGCAATGATAATGGAAGTAGAAAGATGAGAAAGGGAAGAAAAGGAAGAGAATGAAAGGGTGTGCAGACAGAAGGCAGAAGCACGAGAGGAACGGGAAGCGAAAAGACAGAGAGAGCTTGAGGACATGGCAAAAAGGAAGGCAGAAGAAGAAAGGGAAAGTCAAGTGCAAATTAAGAAGCACAAGAGGAAGTTAGAAGTCAAACGACTCCTTAGGGAGCAACGAAGCAAGGAAGAGGAGGAACGCACCTTAAGAGCAGCGCAAGTAAAGATGGATTTAGTGTGTTTTAGTGACGATGAGGAAAAGGAAACGCAAGTGAGGAGAGAACGAGACAGAAGCGGGAAAAGTAACAGGGCTACCCCACAGATAGACAGAGATGAGATTGATTTCTCCATGAGAGGGTAATGCGGAAGTATGGGTCAATCGGGATGAGGGCAGCAGGGAGGCACTGTATTAAGGAGGCTTAGCTTTCAGTAGGACATTGACAGTATCTCTGGGGACACGGGGTCCCATGACAACTTATTGGGGAGTGAGGACGACGAAGAGGTGATACCCTCTTGCGGCTTCCGGGGAATGAGCCCAGATAGAAACACAGTATGGGGAGATGGCAAATACACAGATGGACTAAAGGTAGACGGAGGGGAGTGGCTTTAGTGTCCAAAAGGTATTTGCACAGCACAGGCGATATTACCCCATATGCGCAAATGCTTACAGATTTTCCAGGGTCGGAGGAAAGGAGAGATGACCAGGGCATTTACCGCCACCAAAGACACCGGGAGACCAAGTGGAGGGATAGGACTGACACAGCACCCACTACGAGAAAAGGGAGGGGGGGAGACCTCAATATATAGCATGGCAGCAGATGGACAAAGACAATGTTATGTGATCTGTTATCAGCTTTTATAAAGCGCACGGTCCTCCAGAGGCATCATGGTGCTAGGAGAGAAGAGAACAGAGACAGAGGGATCAGAACAGATACGTTTTTACCTTCTTACAAAACTGCAAATAATTGAAGGTTTTTTTGATAGCCAGTGGAAGGCCATTCCACAGGACAGCAGCGGCAATGGAAAAACGCCAGTCCGCCCACCCGAGCACAGAAGTACTTGGTCACAATGAGTTGCTCCATCGTGGCCGAGCGAAGACTCCGGGTGGGAAAATAGCAGGAGAATTTGGCTTGGAGATATTCTGCTCCTAGTCCATGAAGGGCCCGGTGAACAATACACAGGGCCTTAAATTCCACCCGCTGAGCCACCGGGAGCCAATGGAGTGACCGCAGAGCAGGAGAAATATGCGAGCCATACGGAGTGTCAGTGGCCACCCGGGTAGCCAAATTTTGGAGCCGTTGTAGTCATATAATCAGGCTCTTAGGTTGGGCAAGATATAAGGAGTTGCAGTAATCTATACGTGAAAGAACTAAGGCTGCAACCACCGGGGGGCACAGAGGAGCCGGAATCAAGGGCAAAACCTTCCTTAACATTTTCAACTAGAAATGACCAGCCTGACAAACGGCTGAGACTTGATGGTTCATGGACAATGTGGCCGACAACACGATGCCCAGATTTTTTACCTTTATAACCGGGGACGGCAGTGGTCCCAGAGAAGAGGGCCAGAAGGAGGACACCCAAAGAGTCGGATCGAGAGGATAACCTAGCACCATGTAAGATGTAAGTTACTATCATTGACTGCAGGCTGCAGTGGCTGGTAAGTGGATAGACGAAAGACTGACAGCGGGAACGACATTAGCGGTGGGTGACATGAAGAGCTTGCTCTTAGCAATTCTAGAGGGAGGTTGCAGACAATGTATGGAAAAGAGCACGTTACCCCAGAGTAACAGTACAGAATACGCACACAATGGTTCACTGTTCAATAATTGTCGAGTGGCCGTGTGGCACGCTCTGAGGCTACAGTACCCGGGTACCTCGGACATTAGCTTGATTATGGCACACAAAATGAGGGAGGATGAGGATCCCCTTCAATATATTCAAGTTATTCAAGAGAAATGGAGGTTGGAGACATGTGAACCGTGGGATAAAACAGTAACATTATTTTATCATATATTGTGTCTGGGGTTACCTGAACAAGTGCAAAGGCAGCTTAAGAAACTTGTGGGGATGGAGGCCAAACCATGGTCAGAAATTCAACTGACTATAGTACACATTTTTGTAGGCTAACGCAAGAGAACGCAAGGAAAAAGCGTGAGGACAGAAAACACGAGAAAGCAAATCTAGTGCAAAAGAAATTATCAAAGTATAGAATGGTAGGGGCAGTGTTAACCAGCACTGAAGGAGCAGGTGTGCTGCATGCACGAAGGCTTCGCGGGCGGGGAGACATGCACCAAGGGTTCAGAGGGAGTGGAGGAGCACACAGGGGAAGAGGGTATGGACATCAAATGCAGCAAAGACCAAAGGGGCTTCAGGGGAGGCTATCAGAGACCAAGGGAGGGCACCACAGTGCTGGGAGTGTGGCCAGATAGGGCACATCTCTCGAGTGTGCAGAAGCAGAGTTGGGATGCCACAGAATGGGGGAATGATGCACCAACCCACATATCAGGCAGAACAGACTGACTATTATGCCCAGGACCAGGCACAGCGACAGGCACAGACTCAAGACGCATACATTCAAGCATATCAGCCTATGACACAGACACCACAAATACAGGGGCCCATACAGCCATACCCACAGGCACAACCTGCACCAAAGATGCATGGCCACATGCAGCCACCACAACAGGGTGCTGGGATACCGATCGACTCCCATTCAGAAATTAGGGGGTAACTGTTGTGGGGGCCAACCCATTCACAGGGATAGGAATGTCATTATACCCACAATAGGACAGCCCACAAATGGAACTGATGTGTTCAATCCCATTTGTTACACTCAACTCGGCAGAGGAACCGCGTATAGGGGTTATGATATGTGACAAGAGTTTTTCCTTTCTCGTGGACACAGGGGCGACTAGATCCTGTATCAGGGAAGAGAGATACCCAATGGCATGCTATGGCATGAATGTGCAAGGATTCTCTGGGGCGACGGACTTGGTTCCTTTTATAGACAAACTCTGACTCTCTATCGAGGAGCATGACTTAGCTTCGCCACTATTGCATTCACAACAGACACCAGTGAACATAATAGGAAGAGACATGATGAGTAAGCTCAATATGACCATCTCATTTACCGACCAGGGGATAGTGTGTTCAACACCAGGAATGCATTACAAGAATGTAAGGGAGATTATCCAGGCATATTGTGGCCACACGGTACAGAGGGGGGTGCCAGTAGATATTGAACTGTTTCAATACAGGGTGGAGGTATTGATAGCATGGCTTCCAGGGATTGAGGGAAAGCTATGGCGATACCCTAATGAGTATAAATAAAGGCCAGGCATTGCATTAGATGAGCCTGAGAGGAAAGTGCTCACAATAGAACTAGAGGCAGCAATAGTGGGGGAAGACAGGATAGCATTGCATGGGACAGATGACACAGGATGATCCTGGAGGACAGTGATTGCGGTGGGGGAAGGATACGAGTTGACTGACGTGACTGACAAATAACTGTTTCCGGACAATTGATCAGATGACGAGGTAGTATTTGACATCAGCATTACATATTGGTGAGAATACACTACAGGGAAGTACCACAGAGAATGGCTATGTTGCAGAAAGCACCATCACCATTTCTCGAGGAATACTTGAGGAGGGTAGCCAGTGTCTTATGGACCACAAGTCCCTGTGATGTGGGGCTACTGAAAGGGATAGGAGCAATAAAGATAAAGCTTAAACAAGGAGCAATTTTACTAAGAGCAAAACAGTATCCCTTGCCAAGAAAGGCAGATGAGGGCATCTAGAAACACTTTTGCACAGGCGCGATATAAATGCCATACCATATCATACATGAGACAATTACAGCATCAGTGAAGCTGGGCATTCTAGTACCATCAGAATCACAGTGCAACACTGCAGTGTACCCTGTGAAAAAGGCAACGGGGGTCATGGCATCTTATTCAGGATCTGCACCCCTTGAACCAGATTGTAGAGGAAGAATTTCCTTTAGGTCCAAATCCAGCAGCAATTTTGTGAAACAATTCCACAGAAGCCACCCACTTCACAGTAATAGACTTGAAAAATGCCTTATTCTCTATATCGCTTCACATAGAGTCACAGGTCCTGGCTACCTTTCTATATAGAAACCAGAAGTTGAAACACACTCAGCTCCCACAAGAGTACTGTGAGTCATCTTGAATATTCAATAGGGTGCTCCAGATGGATCTATTCAACATACAATTGGAGAGCACTATCATATAGTACGTTGATGACGTTTTGATCTGCAAGTCAGAAATACAGTGCAGAAATGACTCGGTACACATGCTAACAGTATTAGCAGAAAAAGGGTACAAGGTGGAAAAGGCAAAGTTACAGTATTGTCAGAAGGAGGTGTTGCACATTGGACAGCTAATCTCGCAGGAGGGGCGAAGAGTGACACCAGAAAGGGTGGATGCAATCCGTAGGATGCCGAACCATACAACAGTGAGACAGGTGCAGCAGTTTTCAGGTCTTTGTAACTATTGCAGAACTTGGGTATCAGACTACAGCACATACACAAGACCATTGTTAAGTGCACTCAAAGAAGCACAAAGAGGGGAGGGCACACTATAATGGACAGAAGAGATGACAGATGTATTTGAGGAGCTGAAGAAAGCAATATGCAGAGCTCCCGTGTTGGGAATCCCAGATTATCAAGACAAAGTTGATTTGTTCTCACACTCCAATGGAGTAGTGATGACTGCAGTACTGACATAGAATACTACTTTATGACACAAACCATTGGCATACTATAGTGGGAAATTAGATCCAGTAAGGAGGGGACATTACCCTTGTGAGCAAGCACTGGCTGCTGCTGCAGCGTTTGCAGTAGAGAAGTCAGTGAGTATTACAATGGGGTGCAGTAACACCCTATTCTTGGAGCATGCTCTCTTTGCAATACTCAAACGCCCCAAGACTATTCTGACCACACAGAGGGCTTCAGGGTATGAAGTAATACTATTGAATCCAGCCATTAAGGTAGCAAGATGCAGTACTGTAAATCCGGCGACATTTGTAGCAGAACCAATAGAGCTGAGGGACTACATGCACAACTGCACCACATACATGGAGCAGTATAACGATCTTCCAAAAGTAAGAGAAAAGCAACTTGAGTGGGGAGAAGTGCTTTACATTGATGGTTTGTCAACAATAGACCAGACCACCTAATAGAGGCACACTGGGACGGCGGTACTGAAAATAAAGACAGATGGGACAGCTGAAGTAGTAGCATAGGACTCTATAGGACTCCCATAAGACTCTATGGGAGTGGAGACACGGAAGCACCGGCACCACTGTAAATGGTGTCAGTGCTTCCATGAAGGGTTTGCCTACCATGACTGCTGCGCCCAGCAGGGTCAGATCTATTGGGCACAGTGGCTCCGGCAGGCAAACACGTAGTTTGCCGGTCCAGATACAAGGGTGCCAGTGAGCTTACCGGCACCCTTGTTTCAGGACCGGCAACAATGTAATGAGGCCCATTGTCTTTTTCTTACACATAGCTATTCAGCTATTCATCATGAAAGTAGCGACTGTTATTTTTGAATTCCATGATTTCCCAAAGGCCCCTAAGGTTTCAGGATTATTTCATACAACACATTGTACAGTCAGAATCAGGGAAGAGGGTGCCTCCTGGTCTATTTTTTCATGCCTTTCTGCTCTATTTGGCCCAAACCTATCTATGACTTACTCACAGAAACCCATCTGTCATTGAGGTTCTCAGTGACACCAGAATCTGTATTGTGGGGGAACTACTGTTTTTCATCACAATCGCACAATAATACACCCATTGAGCTTGATCTAACATATATTAACACCATAATCACACATTTTTGAGGCATTTCATGCGTATTTTCTTCATTAGACACTGAGCAACACAAGATTCCGAAGAGGAGTAAGTGATGGGTGTCATTATTAACAGTGCAATTGTGATATTGTGTGCCTTCTGTTGTCTCTACCTCTTCACCCTCATCCTCGCACGAAGATTATTTTTTTATAGATGCACAAGCTGTGACCCCTACTTACATAACCCCAATCCCGAGTAAGTATGGCCACCATATCAGGAAAGGTGATAAGCACTGCCAAACCAGTAAGGAGACGTAGATGCAGTGCAGACTTAGATTTAAGTCAAGTTGATTCAAATCTAACTGATTCAGCCAGGGTATGTAATAACATGTGCTATAAACACATGACCAAAGTAGGTAAACAAACCACTGGAGAGAGACGTTATGTCTGCTGTCTCATCCCCGACACCATGAGTGCCTCCAGAATGTTGTGGCAACTGAAATCCCAGCAGCAAGAGTACAATGCCTTATGCACTTATCGTTGTGCACCACAAGAGGAAGATTTTAAAGGAAGAGAGATACCTTGAGAAAAAGTCTTTTCCATATGAAGACAAATACATAAAGACTCAATAAATTATGGCTGATTACAGAAAACATGATCAGGCTGTCGAATACATAACAGAGGGTCAACAAAAAGGAGAAATGAGGGTATTGACACAAAAGGAGTTGCCATGCCCAAAAGGGGACCAGTAGAGATAGGAGGAGAACCAGGATGCTGGGAAAGACCACAGATGCTGGTGTATGGACAAGTATACACAGCTTACAGTTGGAAAGAAGGGGTGGTGGGGAGCAAGACACATGTGCTCCTAACAGTTCTAGTTCAAGTAGTACAAGAGGAAAACAACAAATTCCTAAAGTAATGGGAAGCAAGTACGAAGTTGCTAACATGGGTAGAGAATGAGGCTGAGCCAATGCGCATAATACCGATTAAAGGAGCAGCATTTTCTTCCCAGAATGATGGTCCAGTAAAGGTTGGCGAAAACCAGGAATGTAAGCAGACCGTGAAAATTCAAGATATGACGGTCAGAATGGAAGTATTGATGGACCACTATTGAGCCTGCGGATCAAAAACATACATTAAACTGCCACCTACAGGGGGCTGGTGGGTGCTCACTGGTGAATCTGAACACACCAGCACTGGTAGTTTCCCAGAAAGATATCAAAGTAGACGGATTCCCCAAAATGGACTCTAACAAGAGAAAGAAGAGATCTGTAGAGCTGACCAGAGTGAAGAGGGGAAACTATATATCATCAGACATGGAGGACTCCCTGGATGCAGAACCACCAGAGCATAGGCTTTTTAGCAGGTCAGAAATATTCTTTGCATTCATCATTCCAGCAGTAAAGACCAGCACAAATGCTAAATGGCTCCAGTTGATAAGGTGGGTGCTACTGCAGACAATAAATTCAACCGTCAAGGGGTTCAACGCAATCAAAGAAGAGCTCCGAGCAGTGAGGTTAATGGCGTTACAGAATAGATATGTGCTACATCTACTAACAGTCATGGAAGGAGGGGTTTGCGTCAAGATCGGGCCTTCTTGCTGTGCATTAATTCCAGCAAATGATGCAGACAATGGCACAGTCACTAAGGAGGTTACCAGATTATCAGAAATGCATGCCAAAATGGAGGCAGAGATTAATACTGCAAGAAATGATGAAGTTTGACTGTCATATATGTTCTCATGGGTAGCGACATGGATGGCCGACGGACTGAAGGTGTTAGCAGCAGCACTATTGTTGATATTACTGACCTTCCTTGTTATCAGAATATGCATCACGCAATGCCGAAAGACGACGGAAAAGACTGTAGGGCTGAAAGTACTGGTAGACATAGACTCAGAAGACGGCAAATTAATAAAAGCTTAAGATACACCTGTTAAGTGACTTCAAGTCAGCAATCCCACTAAGTCAATGCCTTTGTCTGGGATGCCCAAAGGAAGCCCTTATTTATATATTTTTATGACAAGTTATAATCTGGATGATGAACCCTTGGATAACGCCCCTCTCTTAGAATCCCCCTGACCTCACTGAGCCAAGAAGTAGGTTTGTTTTGCAATTTAAAAGATTTATTGAAAAATTAAACAATAGATATATATCACACTTTTATAATAAATTAATATTTGATATCACACTTAGGCATATGAATATAAAGTTGATCGACAATAGATAATCTGACACTAGCACACTTCTTTACAATCAATGAGGAGTTAGTATAGGAAGGATAAGGTAGCAGAAAATACTTTTATGGTTTCAAGGAAAAGCAATGAGGGAAAAATGCAGCACAGAAATAAACTTGATATGATTTCAACAAAAGATAATATGATCACTTTTTCTTTGACAATTCACTCTCCCCCCCCTATGCAATGTAATTAGATGGAAGTAACACACACAGTCTTCAGGAATACAATCACAGTACAATACGAATTCAGTTCCCCCCTAGCAAGCTTATAGCACCAGGGATGATTTTGAAACACAGGCAAAATACTTTAAATGTGGTTTGCAAAGAAGGGAAAGATATGCTAAAAACGATTTTTAATTCCCTATAAGAGATTAAGGGTGGGTGATAGCCACTTTAAATTAGTTCAGGATCACTTTAGCAATGCTCTATGAATGATTGTCAGGTTGCAAACGAATTTCAGCAAAGGAAATCAAGAAACTGCTATTTTGACAAGTGAAGAAATTTGAGCCAAATCGCAAATCACGGCACTTTTTCCGAGTGTGTCGAGCGCGACTATGGAAAAAGTATAATAGAAAGTCTAGCTTCTAACACAAACAGTTCAAGAGATACAAACGATTTCGTGAAGGTAGATTTTCAGAAATGAAATAATGATTCAAAATGGCAAAATTACACTTTTACAGGTTTAAAATCGGAGAAGGGACACACGATTCCTATGATGCAGTGCTGGACAGGTTCACATTTTTTAATCAGATTATTTTAAGCTAAGAGATTGGTCTTGCACAGTTCTGGCTGAGTACTCACACTATGCATTTGAAATAGGCCGTCGGGGTCTAGTCAGGTTGGGACTGGACTGCGGGCGGTTGGTTCTGAAGTCACAGCTACCTGGGTCAGCTCTGCTCTGCTGGTCTGGATATCTGGTTCTGCTCACAGCGATCTGGTCTAATCTCTCTGGATACAGCACTGCTTTCTGGGTCTGCTACCGGTTCTGGCAAAAGTTCTTGGCAAAGAATTCAACAGCTCGCCCGGCTGTAGAATAGTTTGGTTGGATTGCTGGATTCTGAAGGCCTGCTGAAAAAGGATTTAGCTGGTGGTCCAGGCCTCTCTGCTTTAAGTTCTGGAGTGAAGTTCTGGATCAAGTGGATTCTGGAGTTCTCCGTCAGAGTGCTGCGCAGGAATTCAGTTGAAGGTTGGAAAATTAATGTCCCTGTCTAGCTTCCAGTGGCTCTTTTTATGTCTTTTGAAAATGGGTGTGGATGCTAACTTTCTGTGCCCACCCCACTCATGATTTGATAGGTCAAGGATATCTTTTTGACCTGATTTGAGAAGGGAGCAGTGAGTCATCAGGTGTCATCTTTATGGCATACAGAAAGAACACTCCCCTTTGCTTTTACCTTAGAAAATCATTTTCATAACTAAACACATTTCCCAGATACACAAGTGGTTGACATTACATATACACATCATATATCACATAAGGTAGTTTATGTTCCAACTCTGATGTTTCTAAGAGCTTGGATTAAGAAATGACAACATTTTGCGCTTTTTAGTTGGTTTACCAATATTGGATTTTTACCAAAAATGACACAGATGGACACCATCTCTCTACACATATTCCAGTAAATTTTAATTTTTCTAGCGTGAACCCCGTGTCTGCAATCTCCATAGTTCATGGGGTTTTGCCTCAGAACATGGTACAGAGTTCTAACACCTCTTAAAATGTGCACAGAAAAATCACAAGAATAATATTAATTATATAATTTTGACAAGTCCGTACTATGAATTATCTATCTTTTTAAAATTATGCTCTGGCCCAGAGGGGTGTGGTTTCCCAAAGCACATGGTGGAATTTCTGGTTTGTCCACTTCCTCCAACTCAAGTTGCTCACAGAGGCACTGCTCCTCCCCGTATCTCTCAAGAGGAAGTCATTTACGACCCCCCCTAATTTAACATTTGCCTGAGCCAAGGAAGGCTCATTGTTCAGTTTCCTGCAGTCCCCAGCTGCTCCTCCCCTAATCCAATCAGGGAGGTGTCATCTCCTTTTGGTGGGGCAGCAGAATGCAGCCAGGCCTGGGAAGAGTGGCTGAGCAAGTTTCAACTCCTGTCGGGGGTAGTTGTCGGGCAGAATTCACTCTCTTCAAGCCAGGCTTCAGCCAAATGTCACTTTTGTTCCCAGTTTTTCTTCATTCAAAACAAACTTACAATTTTTACACATGCAGCTAGAATGCTGATTCTAAGTTCAAAACTATGACATTTAACAGTTGCAAACTATGTGACACTCAACAGTAGTTCACCCCTTTATTTTAAAGATTTAGATTTTAGTGTCTTTCAGTCCAATTTAACTTAGGCTGCTGACATCCACAGCTCAGCCAGTTTTGTTATAAACATTGTTTAGGGCTCTTCATCTTTCCAGATTTTTTTATGCACACAAGTCTACCTTCTGCCAAATGTCTGCTGGTGTTCATTGAGATTAATATCTTGCAATGTTTAAAATAGGCATTTTTAGCTTGCATTTCAGAGAAACAAAGGTGATTTCAAAGCGCTTTCTGAGCTAACCGGCACTGCTGTTTTTCCTTTGGCACACATTTCACCCATGGCATTCCTGGCCCATCACGCTCGCACTGGTGGGTTGCAGGTCAGGGGAACATTTTGGTGTGCGCCAAAACTGCGCGGTTTTCCTGGATTCTGGCGCAATATGGGCTTTTCCGCCATCTTGGATTTCCTATGCCCACAGCACCAAATGTTGCAGCATAATAGTCCAAACGTGGGTCAGGACACCCAACAAGCCCCACGCCCGACTGTGCTTTGATTTCGAGTCAAGGGGGAGTCGGGTGCAAAGGATGTTTTGATCCACGCCCTGGGATGTCCGCATCATCTTCTTCCAATTCCGTAGATGTCACAGTTCAGCATCTTTTCCTCCATCCAGTTGGATCGATCGGTTCTCCACGCCGGTCCGAATGGGAATATTGGTCGGTACCCCGGGTCCCTCGGATCTTTGCTCCCGGTCCCTGGGTCGTTCTCCTTGGTCAGTCTCCATGGTTTCATCTCTCCTAGGATGATAAAGCAAAGCAGCAATACACATTCCCAGACATTTTTTCACCACTATTAATGGTGCGGCGAACATATACATTTTATACATCAGGATGCATTTTGCAGTCTTATTTTAAAAACAAGATATAACCAGGAGACATTTTCCTTCAAGAATCATAATATTTTAGAGACCATATGTGGGATATTTTAGGGTTGGAACTAAATTACTCTGGAGCGGCCCCCTCTGGGATTGCAGAGGACTCCTCCAGTTGCTGCAGAGTGTGCCTGGGATGGCAACACTTTAGCTGATTGATGTGGACCCACTTGTCTTCCCCCTCTGCCAAACTGCCTTTGGGGGGCGGATCTTGTATGCAACTGGGGAGATCTTGTCTATAATTTCAAAGGGTCCCTTCCATGTAGGCAAAAATGTTCACTGTTTGGCCTGGTTCCTTTGGAAATTGTATAGATAGACCCAGTCCCCCACCTTATATTCCTTCCTGGTGGTTTTCAAATCATAGTGAGTTTTTCATGCTATCAGCTGATCTTTCTAGATTCCGCTGAGCATAGGCAAAAGCATGTTGGAGGTGTTTCCTTAAATTCTCCACATACTCATGAGTTGTGGAGGCATTTATCAACGTTTGCTCTTGGGTCCTGGAGATCAAATGCTGGGGAAGCACCATCTTGCGTCCAGTCATCAACTCAAATGGTGACATTTTGGTTGCAGATGAAGGGGTAGATCTGATGGCCATTAGGACCAGGGGTAATCGGATATCCCAACTTGGCCCAGAATCTGCCACAAACTTTTTTAATATGCTCACAATGGTTCTGTTGTATCTCTCCACTGCACCAGAAGAGGCTGGCCGGTAAGCAATATGTAGCTTCCTTTTGACCCCCAGTATCTCCCACATCTTTGTCATTACTTCGCTGGTAAAATGGCTACCTGTGTCTGACTCAATCCTTTGAGGTAGACCAAAACGGGAAAAGATGTGGTTAATCATCAGGGCAGCTGCTGTTTCTGCCTTGCAGTTTGGGGCCGGGAGATATTCCACCCACTTGGTAAACAAGCATGTAACCGTCAACATGTACTTGTTTCCCCTAGACGAGCGAATCACAGGGCCTACGAAGTTGATTTGCTAATCTGACCATGGCAGTGTCATCCCCCTCTTTTGGAGAGGCGCACAGTGTGTGAGGGATGATGGCTGAAATTGTGCACACACCAGACAGCCCTTCAAGTATTGGTCGAGGGGTCCTGCCCCATGTGTGGCCAGTATGCAACCTCTCAAGATTTCCAGTGTTGTGTGAAACCCCCTATGACCGGCGTTGGCCGCATCATGGGTGTGACTTAACATCAGGCTTTGGAATGAGGTAGGAACCACCCACTGATCATGGCCAGCTTGGGATTTCCTTACCAACAAACCGTCTTGGATTCGGAACATTTTTGGACATTTCATCAACACTCTTAGGTCCTCTTTCCCAACGTAGTCGGTATCCGTCAGGGGAAAGTTCTCAGGGTCCTCAATGTGTTGGTAAAACTTACCAATTATTGGATCCCCCTTCTGAGCCGTAATTAAATCAGCATCAGGGGTCTCCTTACTCCATTGTGCAGTTGAAAGATCCTTGTGAGCATTTGTCTGGGACCTAGTGATGGCAGTGACCTGGATTTCCCCCAACAGGGACTCTATTTCTATTAGATCCCCTTGGATGGCCCCGGTTTTGGCCAGCTGATGAGCTAAGTCATTTCCATTTGTGTCTGGTCCCTCTCATGACCCTTGATCTTTTTCAAGGAAATGTTCATTCCATTCGATGTGACCAGATCATCAATATTTTGGATTAACTTCCCATGTTTCAGGGGTTTGCTATTAGCACATAACATGCCTCTGGTTTTCCAATTAACCCGTTCCATACATAATCTGAATCTGTGATTATGACCAGTTCGTGGAGTTGATGTTGGACAGCAGTGAGGATGGCTTGATACACAGCCATCAATTCTGCCACCTGACTACTTCGGGGACCAATTTTGTACCCAGCGGAGGGTTCTGGGGACTCCTTCACCCATGCATTCCCTACGCCGGGCACCAGTTCTTTTTCCCTGTTGTTGTCATCATGGTAAGAGCATCCATCCACATAGACAGTGGGCATTCCCTCACACTTGTCCTCTTCAAATGCTTTGTGTGGGGAATTAAGGTATGCCTCCATGTTGTCCTCGATTTTTAGACTTTCGTCCTCGAGACAGTTTTCTCTGGCACAATCTTGCAAGTCAGCCAGACCTTGTGAGAGGGGACTCTTCTTGTTTTGGCCATATCTGACCTCCACAGGAAAGCGTTGCATTGACAGAATCCAGGAAGTAATTCGGGAATTACTCACATTTCGGGCCCGGATTCTGTCACTTTGGAGGTATTGCAGAGGCTGGTGTGGAGTCTCCACTATGATGTGTTCCCCCTGGATGAACGGGCGGTAATTCCTCAATGCCCACACCGTTGCCAGGAGTGCCTTCTCACAATCATTGAATTTTTCCTCCACAGAGGATAAAGTTTTGCTCGCATAGGAGATTACTTTATTGACCTTGTCATGCTTTTGGTATAATACTGCTGTCAAGCACGTATTAGAGAACCCGGTCTCCAGGAAAAACTCCTTGTTTCTGACAGGGTAAGCTAGGCAGGGCACTTGTGAGAGGCTTCTTTTGAGCTGTCTTACTGCCTCGGATTGTTCTGGACCCCATTCCCACTTGACCCCCCCTTCAAGAGATGAATCAGGGGTCTGGTGATCTCTGCGTAGCCCTCAATGAACTTTCTGCTGTAATTAGTCAGTCCAAGGAGGCTCCTTAGTTCCCGCAGAGTTGTGGGGTCTTTCAGTTTCTGAAGTGCTTCCACTTTCTTTTCTTGGGGACAGAGACCCTGAGGAGTAATCTCATGCCCCAAGAAATTAACACGGGTTCTACACCACTGTGCTTTCTGAAAGGAAAGTTTTGCCCCGGCGGCCCTCAACTGGGTCAGAACATAACTGATCTCCGCTATGTGTTCTTCCACAGATGAACTTTTGATGAGGACATCATCTACATAAGCCAGATTACCCCTCGCACCCAGGTCGGGCATGGCCTTATGTAGGAAAATGTTGAACTCATTGCCGGAGTTGAGGTATCCGAAGGGAGTCCAGGTCCATTTGTACTGCTGGCCCGCAAAGGTAAAAGCCAGTTTGTATTGGTCCTCCCTACTGACAGGCACGGTCCAGTATCCATTGGTCAGGTCTATTGCAGTGAATACCTGTGACCCCTGAATCTGGGCCAGCCCTTGGTCAATGTAGGGCAGAGGCCATCGGGAAGTATGGACCCGTTTGTTGAGCTCCCTAAGGTCGGCACAGAGTCTCCACTGGCTGTTTGGCTCCAATATTCCCAGCACCGGATTATTGAAGGTGCTGTGTACTGGACGGATTATCCCCCGGGACTCAAGGTTCTTAATTATTTCAGTAAGGGACTCCATGGATGCGAGAGGCAAGCGATATTGCTTCACAAACACTGGAGTCATGCCAGGGTCCGTGGGAATTGTTGTTGTGTGGATGTCGGTGCGACCACAGTCATATGAGTCTACCGCAAAGAGATCTTGGAAATCCAAGAAAACTTGTTTCAACTTTTGCTTCTGTTCCAGAATCACACAGGCATCAGCTAGGTTGACTCTCTCTTCCACCATCTGCCTGAAGCCTGGAAAGACTTCTGGTTTGGCTATCTCTGCGGCCTCCTCCAGCTGGGTGGAGAAGTCCCTGGTCAGAGTGCTGATTTGGACTGGAGGCTTCAGGTGGGAAGGCAGCCCTCATGGACCTGGAAAATCACCTCATCCCCTCTGAAGTCACAAGTCACATCTTCCTTGCCATAAGGGCAGGAAGTGTACACCAGGAAGTTCCCCCCATGCCGGGTAAAGATCCTGTCTGGTGTTGTATTGTCATCACTGTCACTGTCAAAACAGTCCTTGGGGATTGGTCCTAACAGTTCATTTCCTAAATCAATGGAGAAATGTCGGTCATCAACCGCCATTCCAATAATGGTGGCTGCGGCTAGAGTAATACTCTTTAAGTCGCTGTTATCCACCTCTTTTGGAATGGTGTCATGTTCTATGTTGACTAATGGTGTTGGGTTTACCCCTTACCCTTACTGTTGGAGGGACGCATTTAGATGAATATAAGCATCAGGGTTTTTCAATTTTTGTCCTCTTAACTTTCACTCCCAGGGAGAATTGTCGGGTCCTTTCTGGGACAGTGACTTCCTCTTTAATCTGAATTTCAACTGCATAAGGTAGCAATTGAGCTGACCTAAATGCTTTTTCTGGATCATCAAAGCCCATGGGATTATGCGCTAATCGGGACCAAGCTTTGAAGTTTATTAGGTCCAAACTAATGGCAAAGCGATTGAGAATGTCACTGCCTAAGTAAAAGGCGGCAGTGACGTCTCGCACGACCCAACAATTATGGACTATGCTCTTGCTGCCAATGGAGATTTTGGGCATACACCTGCTTGGCAGGAGATGTTTGGAATTGGGTGCTTCCAGGTCCATTTCAGATGTGTCTATCAGTTTGAATGTGGGAATGGCTGGATCTTTTGGGAGTTGGCGGAACATGGCTTCGCTGATGAAGCTCTTACCGTTGTTCACACACACTCGAGCGAGAACAGAGTCCTTCCCATCATTTAACTGAACAGGGATGAACAACTGCTCTCCAATTTGCTGAATATCAGCCAGGCTCTGAGCTGATTTCACCTCTTTCTGTACTATCGTAGTGGGAATGTCTGATTGTGGATTAGTAAAGAATTTCAGAGTGTTTTCTTCCGGTGTGGAATACCACCTTAAACTGGAAGGAAGGTGGATTTTCAGAAATAGAGAGGACCCCCCCATCACCAGTCTGTTGTCCTACTGCTATTACTGTCACGTCTGGAATTTGGTTGTTCTGGAAGTGAAATTCTACTTGGTCAGATTTTTGTTCAACTATGTGGCAGGTGCCGTTTAAACTAACGTGGTTGACACTCTGTTTGAATTTTATTGGTCGGCTAGTCTGGGTCCAGAGGACCTTGTTTACGCAATCTATTAGGGGTGAAAACCTTCTCAGGAGGTCATTCCCTAGTAAACAAGGGGTGCCCTCTGGAGTCACTACTATGACCAGGTGTTTCACCTTGTGTCGCCCAATTTTGATGTCCAAATCTGCAGTCCCCTCGACAGGAATTTCCTTACCGTCAAAGTTCTGGAGTTATCCAGGAAGAGAGGTGAGAGGAATTCGGTAATTCTCCCCCTTCCTGCATTTAGTTTGTCAAAGGCCCTTCTGGACAGAAGGGTAGCTTGGGATCCAGTGTCCACCAGTGCCAACATTGTACCCTGCCCCTGTACTTGTACCGGGGCATAATATCTTCCCTCCTTCTCCTCAAGGGGGCACAGATAATGCACATTTTTGGACAACTGGTGGGCTAACTTTCTGGTTTTGGACATTGAGAGAGAAGACATTTGGGCAAAATTCTGTGGAGAGTCATGGGAATCTGCAAGAAAAAGTTGGCAACTTGAAAGAGGATATTCGAGTTCCCCTGGTTCCGGTCCTGGGCCACCCCCCCTTTTTGGAAGCAGTCACCAGAATGGGTTTGAACCCGGGGATTTTGATGCTGCTGGTTCTGGGATAGGATGATGGGCGGCGACAGCTCGATCCCCACATCTACCCAGTCTATTGATTCGGTTTTAGGTTCCCCTGTTTCTGGTTCTGGGCCGCCCCCCCCCCCCCTTTTGGAGGCAGTCACCAGGATGGGTTTGAACCAGGGGTTTTCGGTATTGTTGGTTCTGGAATAGAATGATGGCTGGCGACAGCTCAATCCCCACATCTACCCAGTCTGGATTGGAATCCCTTGGGACCCATTTTTCCTTGGGAGGAGTTCCCCCAACTCTGAAGGAGAAGATCCTTTTCCCAGGATCCTCTGAGGATCCCTCTCCCTCAAATTGGAATACCTGCACCTCCTCCACAAAATGGGTCTGTTTGGGTCATTTGTTTCTCCTACCTCCTCTCTGCTCCTTGGGTGGCAGACTTTCAGGGGTAGGAGATTTTGTTTCCGGTTCCTGGGTTTCCAGGGGCTGTTTACAAGTGGGGAAGGAAGCTTCCTCCAAGGCTTTACACCCCCCTTCCTCTTGTGCCTCCTGCCAGGGAACCGGTGGGTTGTCGGGGTGCTGCCCCCGTCATTGTTCTTGAGCACCAGATCCAGAGTTTGGGGCATTCTGCACTGGCATGCCCATCTGAGGGTTCTGTTGAGCCCTCAGCATGCGGCCCAAATCCTGTGCCATGTTCTGAACCTGGCACTCAAGTTGTGAAACCCGCTCAGGCTGTTACAGGGTTCTATTTTCTCCCCGGGGCTGATCCCAGGAAGGGTAGCTATCCCTTCTCTGGTAGTACCCTGGGTTGGGAAGATTTGGGTACCCCTCCACCCTTGGCCTCCCCTCTCCCGGATCAGGTTGTCTGGGCTCAGGAAAGTGGGGAAAGAAGGATGGATGATTTGGGGGCTGGAAGTTGGGTGGATACTTGGGGAACAAGTTCTGCCCAGGATTTGGTGAATTTCTGCCCTCCTGGGGGAAGTGCGGAGGGAAGTTCCCTGGGTTGGGCGCTTGGTTGGATCCCCCCCTTGGGCCAGAGGAGTCCACACATAACCCAGGATTGGACTGTTTCCCTTATAGCGGGGACTTACATTGTCAGGGGAGCGAGGGACCCCATTTGTGGGACTACCTCCTCGACTCCCTGTCTGTGACTGGCCCGAGGGCCTTCTGGGCTTAGAATTATTTAGTGCAGGCAGGTTTTTAGGCCCCCCATCTCCAAATCTAAAACGGGGGCAACCTTTACCTCTGCCACCTTGGCAGCAGCAGGGGTGCTGTTGGTTTTGGGGTTTTTGGGCTGATTCTTATTTTCCATCGGTTTCTACACCTCATAGATGCGGGTGGCTTGCTCAATGAGCCAGTCTAAAGATCTTTTCTCGTGAAAATCTCTCATGAGCTGGGTCATTATGTATTTGGGGAGAGCATGGAAAAATGTGTTGATGAATTCTCTGCTGTCCGTGCGCACCCTTCTGGTGGTTTGCGCAAAGGCACACTTCAATTCTTGCACGAATTCTTGTGGGGCCTGATCCTCCCCACATTGCAAATTGTAGGCTGCCTTGCGAGCCTCTTGGGGATTCCGGTGAACAGAAAAATGTTTCAAGATGGCCGCCCTATATGTGGACCATCTTGAATGGTTTTGGTCCTCCAGCCCCGCAAAGAAACTGGAGTATTCTGGGGAGAATGTACATTTGACATACTGAATGCAGCTACTGCTGTCCTTCAAATGGAAATTCTCCATCATTTGCTCATAGAGCTCCAAGTGTTCCCAAACAGAATACTTGGTGTTCTTGTGATAAGGCGTGATGACACTCCTGATTGCCTTAATCTGTTTTAAGGGGTCCTTAAGCAAGGCCCTTTTTTGCCTTATTGGCCTTTTTGGTTCGGGTAACCCTGGTCCATTCATCCTCTGACTCAGAAGCACTGCTCCCAGAGGTGCCTGTCTGATCTTCCAGGTTTTCCTGGATTCTGCGAGCCTGGGAATGGCTGGCAGAATGTGGGGTCCTGGTCTCCTGTGTCCTGTGACGCTCAGAGGAGTCTTCAGATCCTTCCTTGCTGCCCGGATTTGATGGGTACCCCCCCCCCCCACTGACCTAACTGGACAGAGGTTTTTAGGATGCCCTTAGTGGGCCTACTCTCCTGGGGTTCCCTACTAAACTGCACTGCACTTGGGTGCCCATACCCGGATGCCCGCCCATCCATTCCTGGGTGGTACTGGCTTATGAGCCCCATACCTTTGGCCAGATAGTAATCTGCCCTGCCTGTGGCCCTGTGCTCATGTGCGCCAGGGGACATGGGGATGGCAGAGTCCAAGGACTGGGAGAGATGAAGGCCTCTGGTACAAGGGCTCCTGAGGTTATGCTCAGGTGTTTCTCTTTCCCAGCGAACTTCATCTCTATCAGCCCCTGCTCCCTGTTGCAATGCAAGAGCCTGCACTTTCAGTTCCTCAGTTAAGGCCTTACTAGACTCTATCAATCTCTCCTGCATGGTTACCTGTTGCTGGAGTCTATCATTGTGCTGACAGAGAGCCTCATTCTCTCGCTGTGCCTCCTGATTGGTCCTGGAATACTGGGCCAGTCTTTGCTGCAGGAGGGTTACCTCCTGAGTCCCATCCCTACTGGCCTGTTCCTTTCTTGCCAGAGCATCTTCCACCCTCCTGGTGTGCTTTAACAAGTTCTGATGCTCTTTTTGGAGGTCACCCAGTCCCTGGAGGACCAAGTGATTTTCTTCATTTTTTTCTTTTAATTGGCAGACTTCCTGGCCTAAGGTGTCCCTTTCCTGACTAAGAGCCTGCATCTGTGCCGCCAGGTCGTCCCTCTGCCTTTGAAAGGCACCAGCTTTCTGGCGTTCTTGTTCAAACTCTGCCTGGGTATCCAGGTCTTTCAAAATCAGTTTATTGCTCTCTGTCTTCTCCCTATCTAGGTGGCTTTGCAGGGTGACTACCTGCTCTGCGCATGCCCTATTGAAGTCCAGTTGTTGCTCCAGCTTTTTCTGGCTCTTCAGTAGGGCGTCCAAACCTTCTTGGTACTCCTTCTGCAAAGCCAGAAATCTCTCATCCTGGTCAGACTTTTCCTGTTGCAGGATATCCATATCCTCCTTTATTTTAATAATATACTGCCTACTATCATTCTCTGACTCCTGGCTCCTCTGCAGCCTCTGCTCAGAAGAGACCAGGTTAGATTGGAACTTCTCTAATGCCATCAGTTGCCTATTTGCCAGATCTTGGCCTTCAGCACATTTGTCCTGTATGGCTCCCATATGTAAATATACATATGCCGCTACCCTGGCAATCTTGTTGTGCTCATCCTTGGCCTTAGGGGCCATATATAGTTCACTCAGGGCCACATGTAAGGGACCCTGATCTCTCCATATATCTGACCCTGTTTCAGTGATCTGGGGTGCGATTGCCTGCAACCAGACCTCCTGGTCCTGATGAGCCCACTCACCTCTCACAAATAGCTTATGTAAGAGGTGTTCTCTGGCTATTTTGATATCTACCAAGGTCGTCATTCTGGAACTTGATTTCCTTCCTGATTTACAGAAGTGTGTATTTTATTTTGCAAAACAGACCGTTTCCTTAGAGCGTTCCTTTGAGAGGTGTTTTTACAGTGTAACATGGTGTGGTGATCCAACAGAATTTATATATCCTGTCAGTTAGCACACTGTATTAATCTGCACAAATGATAGATCTAATCCAGAATCCCCAGCTACGAGCCCCCACTCTGTTAAGTGACTTCAAGTCAGCAATCCCTAAGTCAATGCCTTTGTCTGCGATGCCCAAAGGAAGCCCTTATTTATACATTTTTATGACAAGTTATAATCTGGATGATGAACCCTTGTATAACACCCCACTCTTAGAATCCCCCTGACCTCACTGAGCCAAGAAGTAGGTTTGTTTTGCAATTTAAAATATTTATTGAAAAATTAAACAATAGATATATATCACACTTTTATAATAAATTAATATTTGATATCACACTTAGGCATATGAATATAAAGTTGATCGACAATAGATTATCTGACACTAGCACTCTTCTTTACAATCAATGAGGAGTTAGTATAGGAAGGATAAGGTAGCAGAAAATACTTTTATGGTTTCAAGGAAAAGGAATGAGGGAAAAATGCAGCACATAAATAAACTTGATATGATTTCAACAAAAGATAATATGATCACTTTTTCTTTGACAATTCACTCCCCCCCCCCTATGCAATGTAAGGAGATGGAAGTAACACACACAGTCTTCAGGAATACAATCACAGTACAATACAAATTCAGTTCCCCCCTAGCAAGCTTATAGCACCAGGGATGATTTTGAAACACAGGCAAAATACTTTAAATGTGGTTTGCAAAGAAGGGAAAGATATGCTAAAAATGATTTTTTATTCCCTATAAGAGATTCAGGGTGGGTGATAGCCACTTTAAATTAGTTCAGGATCACTTTAGCAATGCTCTATGAATGATTGTCAGGTTGCAAACGAATTTCAGCAAAGGAAAGCAAGAAGCTGCTATTTTGACAAGTGAAGAAATTCGGAGCCAAATCGCTAATCGCAGCACTTTTTCCGAGTGCGTCGAGCGCGATTACGGAAGAAGTATAATGAATAGAGCTTGTTGGAAAGCTGGGAATCTTAGCTTTAAAATGAAAGTTAAATCTCGCTTCTAGCACAAACGGTTCAAGAGATATGGACGATTTTGTGAAGGTAGATTTTCAGAAATTAAATAATGATTCAAAATGGCAAAATGACACTTTTACAGGTTTAAAATCGGAGAAGGGACACACTATTCCTATGATGCAGTTCTGGACAGGTTCAAATTTTTTGAATCAGATTATTTTAAGCTAAGAGATTGGTTTTGCACAGTTCTGGCCGAGTACTCACACTATGCATTTGAAATAGGCCGTCAGGGTCTGGTCAGGTTGGGACTGGACTCCGGGCGGTTGGTTCTGAAGTCACAGTCATCTGGGTCAGCTCTGTTCTGCTGGTCTGGTCTGGATATCTGGTTCTGGTCACAGCGATCTGGTCTGGTCTCTCTGGATACAGCACTGCTTTGTGGGTCTGCAACCGGTTCTGGCAAAAGTTCTTGGCAAAGAATCCAACAGCTCGCCCCCGGTTGTAGAATACTTTGGTTGGATTGCTGGATTGTGAAGGCCTGCTGAAAAAGGATTTAGCTGGTGGTCCAGGCATCTCTGCTTTAAGTTCTGGAGTGAAGTTCTGGATCAAGTGGATTCTGGATTCTGGAGCTCTCCGTCAGAGTGCTGCGCAGGAATTCAGTTGAAGGTTGGAAAATGAATGTCCCTGTCTGGCTTCCAGTGGCTTTTTTTTATGTCTTTCGAAAATGAGTGTGGATGCTAACTTTCTGTGCCCACCCCACTCATGATTTGATAGGTCAAGGATTTCTCTTTGACCTGATTTGAGAAAGGAGCGGTGAGTCATCAGGTGTCATCTTTATGGCATACAGAAAGAACACTCCCCTTTGCTTTTACCTTAGAAAATCATTTTCATAACTAAACACATTTCCCAGATACACAAGTGGTTGACATTACATATATACATCACATATCACATAAGGTAGTTTCTGTTCCAACTCTGATGTTTCTAAGAGCTTGGATTAAGAAATGACAACATTTTGCGCTTTTTGGTTGGTTTACCAATATTGGATTTTTACCAAAAATGACACAGATGTACACCATCTCTCTACACATATTCCAGTAAATTTTCATTTTTCTAGCGTGAACCCCATGACTGCAATCTCCATAATTCATGGGGTTTTGCCTCAGGACATGGTAATTCATGGGGTTTTGCCTCAGAACATGGTACAGAGTTCTAACACCTCTTAAAATGTGCACAGAAAAATCACAAGAATAATTATATTAATTATATAATTTTGACAAGTCCGTACTATGAATTATCCATCTTTTTAAAATTATGCTCTGGCCCAGAGGGGTGTGGTTTCCCAAAGCAGATGGTGGAATTTCTGGTTTGTCCACTTCCTCCAACTCAAGTTGCTCACAGAGGCACTGCCCCTCCCCGTTTCTCTCAAGAGGAAGCCATTTACGACCCCCCCTAATTTAACATTTGCCTGAGCCAAGGAAGGCTCATTGTTCAGTTTCCTGCAGTCCCCAGCTGCTCCTCCCCTAATCCAATCAGGGAGGTGTCATCTCCTTTTGGTGGGGCAGCAGAATGCAGCCAGGCCTGGGAAGAGTGGCTGAGCAAGTTTCAACTCCTGTTGGGGATAGTTGTCGGGCCGAATTCACTCTCTTCAAGCCCGGCTTCATCCAAATGTCACTTTTGTTCCCAGTTTTTCTTCATTCAAAACAAACTTACAATTTTTACACATGCAGCTAGAATGCTGATTCTCAGTTCAAAACTATGACATTTAACAGTTGCAAACTATGTGACACTCAACAGTAGGTCACAACATTATTTTAAACATTTAGATTTTAGTGTCTTTCAGTCCAATTTAACTTAGGCTGCTGACATCCACAGCTCCGCCAGTTTTGTTATAAACATTGTTTAGGGCTCTTCTTCTTTCCAGATTTTGTATGCACACAAGTCTACCTTCTGCCAAATGTCTGCTGGTGTTCATTGAGATTTTTGAATATCTTGCAATGTTTAAAATAGGCATTTTTAGCTTGCATTTCAGAGAAACAAAGGTGATTTCAAAGCGCTTTCTGAGCTAACCGGCACTGCTGTTTTTCCTTTGGCACACATTTCACCCATGGCACTCCTGGCCCATCACGCTCGCACTGGTGGGTGGCAGGTCAAGGGAACATTTTGGTGTGCGCCAAAACTGTGCGGTTTTCCTGGATTCTGGCGCAATGCGGGCTTTTCCGCCATCTTGGATTTCCTAAGCCCACAGCACCAAATGTTGCAGCATAATAGTCCAAACGTGGGTCAGGACACCCAACACACCGAGGGCCCAGATAACAGATTGTCCTCGGTTTCTGGCTGGAGTATTGTTCGAGTATCCCTATAACACCTAAGACTATTGGGGAAAATTGATTTGATGCAACCCTGGAGGAAACTGCAGTTATGTGACAGGGAGTTTGATTGATCATGTGAGATTCTATGGACGCCTAGGAGGAGTGACAACGATCTGGCTCCCAAAGCTGAAGGTCAACAAGGCTGGAGGTGTGGTTTACAAATCAACCAGATGGGGGATTGTAGAGAGGGTCACTAGAATGGCCCTTATGACCCCTATGGGAATGTCGACTCGTAGGATGAAGAAGGAAAGGTGTAACTTACTGTTTGGTCAGTCACCGACTACACCAATTTATCAAAGATATGACAAGAGATATTCTCTCAGACAGCCGTTCAAACCGTACCCAGTTGATGGTCTCGAGGAGACAGAGATCTCATCAATGGATCAGCTCGACTGATAATAAAGCTAGGCATCGATGACGTCAGTAGTGACATCATGACATAGTCGCATTAGGCATGAAGCATATATGCAGCCATGCATGAAGTTGCACAGACATACACCAGCATGACATGAAAAACATGCTTAGAACTCCTGTAGTTAGAGGACAGATACATTTACATAATGCTAAGCACCTTTTCTCTTTCTTTGTTTCTCTCTTTCTTTCTCCAAAGCAACAATGCAAGTTGCAGAATATACGTGGACCAAGCTTGCATATGCTTTATTGCAACTAACTACAAGAAGCCATAAAAACACATAGAGAACACAGAGTGACTGAAGTGAATTAGGTAGGAAAAGCCAGGCCTCAAGTGCATGGAAGGGGAGAGATGATCACTGCAGCAGGAGGCACTCTCAGAATGGCAAACAGAAGTGCTTCGATTTGCGGTCCACTCGCACGTAAGCCAGCAGGACAGGACAATGCCCATTTACTTGTGGTGGGAAGAGAAGCTGTTCCCAGAGAGACAGAGTGAAATGATACAAGTATTGTCCACCAGAACAGCAACCTGCAGGCACTCGCCAAGGCTAGGTGATCAGACCAGTAGCAACACTAGGGAACACATAGCCCTCCACGTCCCTTCCCATCACATTGAAAAGGTACACCAAGCTCTGTGACCAGAAAGGGCCAGAGGCCTGGCCTGGGAGGACCCACCAAAGCCAATCCAGAAGCTCGATTTGTGAGTTGGTATAAAATGTTGCATGGGACAATGGTGTGTCCAGTCATTTGGTCGACTGAAAACTGGTCGAATGACATTTGGTCGACGCAATTTGGTCGAAAACCAAATGGTCGAATTCTTTTTATTATTTATATATTTATTTTTCGGGTTTTCGTTTTTTAAAAAAAGGGGTTTTTAGAGAAAAAAAGGGGGTTGGGGGGGACCCCCCCAAAAAAATAAAAAAAGGGGTGAAAATAAAAAAATAAAAAATTCGACCATTTGGTTTTCGACCAAATTGGTTCGACCATTTGTCTGGTCGACCAATTTTTTTCGACCAAATGTCTGGTAACCGGCCAATGGTCCTCCTGCGACCCTCCAACAGTATAGTTTGCAACAAATTGGGGGGCGTCTCAGGCACAGCCACCTGATTTCAAAAGCCAGTAGAACCACTAACCTATATAGGTCCTATAGGTAGTTAGTCTAAGCTGACCAATAAGAAGACCCTGTTGGTTTTTGGGGTGGACCTGTTTTTTGTGACGTCACTCGTGAATAAAAACATGTGACAGGTTCAGAAGCTGAGAATGCTGAAAATGTGTTTTCCTGTATCATCCATGTCTGTATTGGATAATAAAAGACAGTTTATTACTGGCTGAGTCTTCTGTTTTTGCATTAGGGAGTCTTTGATGGGCCCAAGATTCTCTGCTAACAGGGGACATTGTAACTGTGAATCCCCAATTTCTCTGGTACACAAAATAAGTCTGCAAGAGAATATCAAAGGGTAACAGAGATGGGGAAGGACAAGGCAGGGTTGGGGGATTTAAATGCACATGAAAGATGTTTGCAGGTAAGAAAAGTGATGAGAGGTTGAGATACAGTTTGTGAACGATTGCACAGTTGTAGAGTCAATGAAGAATGATCAGAGCATATCACTGAACAGAAAATGGCAATAGCTTAATGCCCCGGTGAACAAGCTCCATGCTTGGAGAAGTACTGAAAGTAGTCAGTAGGTGGTTTGGTTATGCGTTTGAGACATGATTCAGGGTATTCTTGAAGATGGCGTCTTGTTTGTCTGTTGGGTACCACCATAACCAGACAGACCAAAGAGTTAAATCTGGGATTGGGACAAATGGAATGTTGCTGAATGTAAATAAGTGTCAGCGCTTACCCCCAATAAATCATGTATACATTGATTGCAATGGTCTTAATATTGTTTCTTTCATATTCATGCTATGACCACAGTATCATTGGTGAAAAGATGAATGTTCCTAGGAACCTGAATTTATTAAGATTGGAGTCCCCGAAGAAAAATGAAAGAAAAATAACAACACTTGGACAGTGTTTAACACTAAGGTGCTTTTTCAAGTCTTACATACATGAGGATTCCCAACCATTCGGTACATAACTTCGAAATCCCATAATACACATCACAGTGGTTTGATAGCTCCAAAGGTCCCGGGAGAACTGGTCTGGGTCCAGTACGGATACTGGGGCCAGTAATGTCAATAGTTGCATATTAAAGTGCATTTTCGCTCTTAACATGAATATGCACTAAACAATATTGAGACCATTTCATCAATGTATGCTTTATATATATAAGGGTCAGCGCAGCCACTTGCTTCCTTTCTGCAGCCTTTCCTTTCTCTGAGTTTACCCAAGGTGGAGTGTCCACCTCCAGGAAAGGCTAGTGCCACGAACCCCGCTAACTACTTTTTTGGCTTAGTTCAGGCATTCTATCTTTTTTTTTTACTCTGGGCATCCCCGGCTGACTTTCAGATGTAACAGAGCACAAAGTGGACAAGGTAAATTCAATAGACACAAGTGTGAGAGAAATAAGGTGTGTGGGCTTCTCTCAATGCACACAGCCACACATGGAAAGACTGCTGGTGCAATGGGAGGGGACAGTGCTACACTGCAAGGTATTGCAATATATTTTCGGACAGTGCAGTCGTTACACCGCTGAGGCGCCTGGACAGGAGTTGCGTGTGTTACATGACTGTCATCACATAAGGTTATGACAGGCTTGTATAGTGCTTTGTATCCCAGCAAGGCCACCTCACAGCACTGAGGGCGTGGAGTGGGGATTGCATCTTTGAGGCTACAGGCCCACATGGTAAGCACTAGTCTACACTGCGAATGGCAATGAACAGCCACATCTACAGCAGGAGACATGGGTGGCACCCTAGGCATTTCAAGGCCTGTGATTTAGGGCAGGGAAGAAGTCTGTTTGTGATTGTTTGTATATGTATGTGACATTTGAATTGAATTGTGGTGCCAGGCTTGGTTGGGCACCAATACGGCATTGCTAGTGTTGTAGCGCCTTGATGCCTTTGGTGATTAATTGCGCTATACAAGTGTAATGATGATGAGGATGATGTAGTTGGCCATGTTTTCAAGCCTTTCCTCTGTATGAATGATGCCCTGAGGCTTCCTTGTGAGTGTCTTTTTTAGGGTGAATGCCTGTCTTTTAATGTGATGAATTGTTATTGCTTGATTTGATTTTATCTATTGCTTGGCACGGTTTTATACAGTGATAGCATTTTAGCTTTTAATCTAATGTTGTGTACATTTAAGCAGTAATTTTAGTGAGAAATGTATTAGTTACTGTTGAAGATAATGCAATGTAATGTGATTATTTCGTCTATTTTTGTTATTTTAACTGATTATTTAATAGATTTGTAAAGATTTGTTTTAAACCAGAAACAATAAATAAAAACATTAAAAAGAAGACATTTCCATGTTATGGTGGCCTTCAGTATCTAGGTTCCATACTTGGTGGTAGTGTGGTTTTGTTCACATGGAGCTGTGATTTTTTTGTAGAGTTTGCTGTTCCTGCCGATTGTAGACCACAAGATCTGTACACCTTGATTAGATCTGTACACCTTGATTAGCTATATATTCTGCTGCACCGATACTCTATTCACGTTTGTGTGACTGTTCTTGAACATTGTTTATGACCTTTTGTTAAAGCAGAGAGAAAAGCACTCTCGAATTACCACACAGAGTGTGCACTGCGCTTTAAACTACAGTACCGATAATTCCCAGAGTTGCCTTAAAGAATCAGCAGGTGCTTCAGCACCGGCGCTTCTGCGACTAGCCGGTCTTCACCGGCTATAAGATTCCTCTTCAGCGATTCAGTTAGTGTGATTTTGTTCACAGAGAGCTGTGATTTTATGTAGATATTGCTGTTCCTGCTTATTGTAGACCACGAGATCTGTACACCTTGATTAGCTATATATTCTATTGTACCAACACTCTGTTCACGTTTGTGTGACTGTGCTTGAACACATTGTTTATTACCTTTTGTCAAAGCAGTGAGAGAAGCACTCTCCAATTACCACAAGCAGCGTGTGCTCTGCGTTAAACTACAGTGCCCATAATTCCCAGAGTCGCCTTAAAGAAACGTCAGGCGCTTCAGCGCCGGTGCTTCTGCAACTAGCCCTATTCGGCCGGTCATGGACGTATTCAGCGTTTTTGGCAGCTCTGCCTTGATGTGTTCAGATGTTCCACTGTGTGTTGCTGTACCCCTAGAGCCTAGGCAATCTGGTTAAACATGGGTTTCCTGCCTGGTCAATCACGGCTGTTAGCGGCACAACGAGCAAATTGTCTTGCTCTTATTAACAGCCTTAAACATACTAGTCTTGATACTATGAGTGGTAACCCTATACACCCTAATACAAATCCCTTACTATCTGCACCCTACTGTACCACCGCCCCCCGATAGAGGAAGACTCAGTATCAGTTGGTTCTCCTGTGGCAGCCCAACCTCCACAGTTTAGGGAGGGTATGAACATAAATGTGCAGCCCAGTATAGATGAAGACTCCCGGTCCTCAATTAGAAAAACAGGTCCAGTTCCTGGCCAACTCGCCTTTCCCGAAAAGAGAGCATTTTGGGTCCAAATCCCAACGTACCGCTATACCCCCTCACTCCGAGAAAGCTGTAACAGGAAAAAGGCCGCCATCAAATAATGAACAAACAGGAAGATTTTACAAATAGCTCTCCTCAACACACGATCACTGAACAATCATGCACAACACATCCATGACCTTGTTATCGATAACAACTTGGACATCCTGTGTCTTACCGAGACCTGGTTTCCAATACAAGTGGGCCCATGATTGACTTAGCAGTTCGCCCTGGCTTTTCACTTTTCTGTAAAAATCGAACCCAGGATTGGGGACGGGCGTAGCAATTATTGCTAAGTTTGACCTGGGGCTCTTTTCCTCCCCATCCCTTTGCCAAGACTGCACAATTCTGCGTGTCAAAATGACCCCAACAAAAAACAGCTGTCTTAATTTTGTTCTAATTTACCACCCTCCATCTCAGAAGCCAGACTTTAACAAAGAAATTTTTCAATTTCTTAGCAATCTTTCCGGTCCTAACAGTGCAAAACTGTTTCTGGGGGACCTAAATCGTTGGTGGGGAATTGCATTCGACAAGGAGGCTATCAAACTGGAATCAGCCCTAAACGATATCAGCTTCCTCATTCAAAATAAGGAACCCACCACATGAAAAATAACATCCTTGATTGGGGCATGGCGAGAAACCTTGCCATTACTATTAACCACACTCTACCATGTATATGGTCAGATCATTACATCATTGATTTTCACATTATACTTAATGATCCGCTACCCAGACCAGGAAACCCCACCAAATCAGTAACCGCCTGCAACTTTAAAAAATCTCTTCTCACAATGTCCAAGGGGGCCTGGATTCTATCATGTTAGAAACCTCAAACACATATTCAGCAGAACACCTTGAACTGTCCTTTTCTAGCCTTTCTACTCAGATAGACACTGAACAGAATCGCTCCTTTTATCTCAAGGCTGGTAAGGGACAATACAGGGCATCAGAAATGGTTTACACCTCAGCTTGAGACATTAAAGAGACAAAAATGTAAACTAGAAACTCTATGGTGTAAACATCAAACTGATGAAAAGAGATCTACCTGGAAAGAGGTTGGACTTTAACACCTTGATTGACAAGTCTACAAACAGTACTAGAAAACTGTTTGAATTTCTAAGATCCTTAGAAAAACCTAAATGTCTTCAAACCACTTGTTTGCCTACCACACAAGACTGCCTAATAGTCCAGACTACCTTTGATGCTAGCATCAATAAAACAAGAGATAAAATAAAAAATCCCACTTTCCCCATCAATACATCTAACAAACTACCGACTGCACACCCCCCCCCCCAACCAGTCCTTTTCTTTCTCCCAAATTTTCTTAAAGGAGATGCTTAATATGCTTTCTTCTGAGCAACCGACTGCTTGCTCTGAGAACCTTCTCCCACCAAAAATAATCCTTGACTTTAAGGAACTATTCGCACCTTTTCTGGCAAGGTTTGTTAATGCCTCTTTCAGAGAGGATCATGTCCCGGATACCATCAAGATTGTCAGTTACCCCTCTCCTCAAGAAGCCCAATCTTCATCCCAAAGACCAATAACAAATTGTCATTTTTTGCTTAAGATACTCGTCAAATTTGCCAGAGCCCAATTCCAAGCTTTAGTGGAGTCTAATGGTATTCTCCACAACAAGCAATCAGGCTTTCAATCCTCGCACAGCACTGAGATGGCACTTGTGGATCTCCAGTCTCTCCTGTTAAAGATCTTGGATGAGGGCAAAACAGGGATTCTGATGCTGCTCAGTCTGCCAGCAGCTTTTGATCTGGTGGACCACATCAGTCTCTTACGTTCCCTTGGCCATCTGGGACATTGCTCTAAAGAGGCTGTCAGTTGGTTCCGCTCCTTTCTGTCAGATCGAGAGGCCAGAGTCCAATGGGGCTCAGCCTTTTTCCCAGCTGCCTCTATCCTGTATGGGGTCCCACATCGAGCGGGTCAATCGCCTGTCTTGTTTAATCTTTACATTAGACCCCTTTGCCCGCTCCTGGAGATGTTGGGCGTTTATTTTTTTAACTATGCAGACGATACTTACTCCGTTAGTACGGGAAGCCAGCAGAGAATACTCTGTCGACTCGGCTACCCTAGCCCGCGTCTTCAACCAAATTGAAATATGGATGTCAAGAAACTGGCTATGCCTGAATGGCAGTAAAACCGAGATTCTTGCTTTCAGATCCAGGCAGGCCCTAGCTAAATTAAGCATGGTCTACAAAATCTTTCAATTTGGGATCATTATTCTTACAGTCCAAGGCAAAGTGAAAACGCTGGGCATTCAGCTGGAGGCTTCACTGAACGCTGATGCCCGTACCGAGGGTTCGTAGCGCTATATAAACCACTGAATGCTGATGCCCATACCTGAGGGTTTGTAGCGCTTTATAAATGCTAAATTATTATTATTATTAAACAGGTGAGCCAGAGCTGTAATTTTCATTTCTGCCTGCTTAAGAACATCCGACCATACATTTCAGAAAGGAACTGCGCACTCATTGCCCGGGCAACCATCTTATCAAGGCTGGACTACTACAACTTATTGCTGATCGGAGCTTGACAATTCTGAAAAAATGTCAAACCCTCCAGAATGACGCAGTGCATATCGTTAAGAAAGTCTCAAGAAGGGCAAATATATCTGAGCATAGGAGGGATCTCCACTGGCTCCCAATACAGGAACGCATAAACTTTAAGGTATGCACCATGAGCCATCTCGTTATTACCCAAGCAGACCGCTATGCTCCTCTACTCAACTGCAGGTTTATGTTCTAAATTTTAGATGTCTAAGGGGCCTAGGAAGGTCTTTCCCATTAAAACGTTAAACTTCTGGAACTCTCTGCCTCCAGAAATTAGATTGAAGGGAGATCTTCAATAATTTCGAAAACCTTGCTTTTCAAGTAATTAGTCAACTTTTAGACAGTTTTCTGGTTGAGCGCTTCTTCCTTCTTTTGTGCCTATCCTTCCCATTTTCCACGTTCGTATCCGTTGTGTTAATGTTCCCTGCGCCCCGATGCCCGTGGGCTTTCGGCGCAATACAAACAAATAAATAAATACAGCATGAAGACTTCTGCCTAAGCAGTTCTGCCAACAAAACAAAAAATACTTTGGGGAATTCGGAGGCTTTGAGGAGGCTGCACTTCAGCCATGGAACTAAACCAGGCACGTAGACATTAACTGGCAGCAGATGGCACCCAATCCTTTGGGCTTGGAGCCCGCGCTTAGTCTATGATATCTGCAGGTCAAACTGTACCTTCCATATTATGACTATACCTGGCACAGGCTGGTCAAGTGGGCACCATGCCCACAAGCGAGTGTTTGCCTAAATGTCGACGTTCTGTCTCTTGTACTGACATGCCCTTAATGTGGAATCTGGCAATTAGACCGTACTAAATTGTAGGCCCCTTGGTTCCCTTCATCTTTTAACCTCCTCTCATTTAACTATTTCATTTTTTTGTTGCAGTGGAGTCTTTCCACAGATCTCATTTACTAGCCACCGTACCCCCTCTTCCTCGCGACAATGCATGTTCTTTGCTGGGGAGTAACTCAAAAATGAGAACTATTGTTATTATTTATTTGTATTATACAACACCCAATTCTAACATTACTGTTTTAAAAGCATTAATATTATTACAATTGTTCTAAATATTGTAAAAATGTTGATTCATATTATTATTGTCATTCGGATACGTAATAAAAGTATGTTTTACGATTACAGCTACTTTTCTTCGAACATTACTGCCATCTATTTCTTCGTCCGTAGTGCCATCTAGTGGCGATTGGGTACATTTCTTGTGGAAATGGCGATATTGAAAAGTATAGATATTCAACATTTGCACGATATCCAGCAATTTCGGCTTTGAAAACAATCATCGTTTTTGCACCTGAGGACTTTTGAAAGTCTCAGAATGCGCAGTTTCATTTTCGATGATATCTTTTGGATCCGAGTCATATGTCCATATGAGAGGATTCACGGTGTTTAGTATTTCAGCAACTGTGAATGTGTTTAACATATATGACTATACCTGGCAGGGGCACAGGAGACACTAAAATTCTAGGGTGGACGGGGCAAGGGTGGTCAAGATTTCCGTTTATTGTGTGGCACTCAAAGCCGCTCTGTCGTCTGAATAAAATGGCTGCCAAGTCCACCTCCGTGGGCTGTGCTATTGGTGAACATATATTCGTTTTTCGAAATGTTTTTTTGCTCTGAGTGCACAAACTCTTTGGCCATTTCAGGGGCTGGAATAAAATGGGTGAAATGTTCATATATATGCCAGTGGCAAAAAAACAAACACAAAAGGGAACATTTAAAGGTCAAAAGCCGATTTTCGCACCCTGGGTAGAATGGCGGACAGTTCCTCAAACCCGCCATTCTGTCCGGGAATGCAAATCGGCAATTTCAGCCACCTGTAAGCATCAGGAAGGGTGCAACTGAAAAACTCATTGCACCCAAAATAAAACGCCACAGATCTCGGTGTTGCATGCCTCAGGCCAACATAGACATTGTTGTATAGGGAAAAGGGACATGGCCCCTTTAAGAGGACCAAGGCGAAGGGAGCGGGAGAAAGACGGAAGGGGAGGGGCAGAGGAGGAGAGGGCAGAAAGTGTGAGAGAGAGAATAAAGAAAATTGACAGGACCCCAGGCTCCGTGTCGTTATTTCGGTGTATGCATGAGCAGTGCATACGGCAGGCCTAACACTGGCAACGAAGCCGATGCGGAAACTTGCGTGCCGGCAGCAGCAACTGGAGGGCAGTGAGCGCAGCAATTGAGGAGGGCCCGTGTGCCCGGCAGTTTAGGCCCGTGCGAGGTGAGGCCTGTGCGTGGAGGGCCCGTGGGCCCGGCAGTTGGAGGCGGCCCCGTACACCCGGAGCCCAGCAGTGGCCTGTGTGCCCTGCAAGCACCTCGAGAAGGTGAGACCTGCGTGAGAAGGGCCCGTGTGCCCAGCAGTCCTGCAGCGGCTCGTGTGCCCTGCAGCCGGAGGGCTGTGCGCCCCGAGAAAGAGAGGGCCGTACGGAGGGCCCGTGTGCCCGTAGCTGATTGAAGGCCCGTGTGCCTCGAGAAGGTGTGGCCCATGCGCCCGCCATCGACCGGCGGCCCGTGCGCCCGCACAGAAGAAGTCTGCGCACCTCGAAGGGGCGTTGCCGGAGGACCGAAGAAGAAAGGGAAGAGCGCCGGAGGACCAGAGCGGTCCCGTGCGCCCGGGAGAGAAGAAGAGCGTCGGAGGACCAGAGCGGGCCCGTGCGCCCGGGAGTGAAGAACCCAGTCCGACGTGGAGATTGGCACCGTGACGACCACGTGAAGTAAGGAGAGGGGGAAAGGAGCCTCGCGTCTCCCGACGGTGACAGGCTAAAGCAGTCGGGACAGACCGCACCTCGGGGAAGGAACCCCGTGCCCCCCCCACACGTGACACTCACATACCAGGGGAGAAGAAGAACCCCGTGTCTCCCCATGTGACATTTACAGGTGACACGCGGAAACCGCAACCTGCACAAGGAAGCCCCACAAAAAAACCCTGTGCCTTCCCACGTGACATCTGCAGTTAACACGCGGCAACCGTAATTCATACAAAGGGGCTCCCGCAAAAGAACCCCGTGCCTCCCCATGTGACATTTTACAGTCGATACGCAGAAACCGCAACTCACAAAAAGAGGATCCCACAAAACAATCCTGTGTCTTCCCACGTGACATCTTCAAAAAAAAAAAAAAAAAAGAAAACTAATCAAAGAAAGGACGATCACCACACCACGCAGGAAAAGGAAACCTGCCCAAGTGGAAACGGTACAAAAAGGACCATAACGCCGTAAGTAACCACCACATGCACCCAAGTGCTACCAACCAATAAAAGGACCTTTAGTGACACCATCATGTCGGCTTCAGACGCCGCAGACCCCAATGCACAGCCTGCACCACTAGAGGTACCATCCTCATACGCCAGCCTAATGAGGAGACCCGCGCCGTTCACTCTAAACCCACCCCATGACCAGGGCCAACGATGGGAAGAGTGGATGGAAGAATTTGAGGATTTTGTAGGTGCCATAGGAACGCAACAACCACCCAACATACTAAGCATCTTCGCAAATGTAGCTGGCAGAGAAATTAAGAACATCATACGCACGATCCCGCTACAAGACCGTTCCACATATGCCAGCCGTGCCCTGTCACACACTGAAAAAGCGTACTCTCAAGCGGAGAGAGAGAGCCTAGCCGCTGTATGGGCATGCCAAAAGTACCACCATTTCATCTTTGGTCGAAACTTCACTCTGGTCACGGACCACCAAGCCCTGCTGTCAATCTTTGGAAACCCCAGGACGAAAATGCCGCCCCGCATTGAACGGTGGGGGATAAGACTACAAGAGTACGATTACTCCATCATCCACAAACCAGGGGGAGGTGCCAATCCAGCGGACTACTTATCCAGGCATCCCCTAAGGGACGAAAAGGAGACACTAGAACACGAAGCCGCTGAATACATCTCATACCTGTCAGCAAACGCCACGCCACCCACCATCTCCTTAACAACATTTGAGGAAAGGAGCAAAGCAGACCCGACAATTAGGGCCGCAATCTCCCTCACCCGCTCCAACAAATGGAGAGAGCACCGCACAAGAAAAACGGAAATGGAGGAGGTAGACCAGAAAGAACTTGACCGGCTATCCAAGATACACGAAGAACTCATAGCAACCGACCAAGGACTCCTGTTACGGGGGAAGAGACTAGTAGCACCCAGAGACCTGAGAAAGACCCTAGCAACCCTAGCTCACGAAGGCCACAGGGGCATAGAGAACACCAAACGATTCCTCCGGAACTACGTCTGGTTCCCATTCATGGATGTGATAGTAGAAGACATGCTTAAGCACTGCAGACCCTGCCAGCTAGCAGCGCAAGGACCGAACCCAAACCCTCTGCAGCTAACAACGCTCCCGACAAGACCGTGGCAAAGAGTCGCAATGGACTTCTACGGACCCCTAGAAGAAGGGGGCTATCTACTAGTAATAATAGATGAGTATTCAAGATTCCCCTTTGTCAAACAAACGATGTCGACATCTTTCGAGGAAACCGCACCCATAGTGGATGAACTGTTCAGCGAATGGGGCATCCCCAATGTTGTCAAAACTGACAACTGATCTCCATTCCAAGGAAGGGAATTCGCAAACTTTGCAAGCCACCTGGGATTCCACCACCAAAATATCACCCCGCTGTGGCCCCAAGCCAAAGGGATGGTGGAACGATTTATGGCTACAATCAAACTGACAAGACAAAAGGCAGTGGCAGAGCAGACGCCACATCCGAAGGCCATCTGCAGCATGCTCCGGGGCTATCGGAATACCCAACATGACGCGACAGGAAAACCACCAGCCGAGCTCATGGTGACGCATTCCCCGATGGGAAGATTATACACCCGAGGAAGACCTAGCCATCAGAGAGCGGGACGCCGAAAAGAAGAGGAAAGCAAAGCAATGGGCCGACACGAGAAGGAGAGCGAAAGAACAACAGCTAGAGGTCAGACAAACTGTCCTCGTGCGACAAAAGCAGCGCAAGAAAACAGACACTCGGTACAGTCCTGAACCGCGCATAATCACGGCCATCAAGGGACCCATGGTCACAGCAGTTGGGGACCTAGGAGACATTACCCGAAACTCCTCATTCTTCAAGAAACTGTATTTAGAGGAACCCGAGACACAAGGAACACCCACTTAGGACCACAGCGAAGAAGAAGAAACAGAGCCCCCAGTGGAATCGCCTGGCGAGAGCCGCGAATCACCAGGGAGACCCCCTCGGACAATAAAGAAGCCAATGAGACTCATCGAACAGATGTAATTGGGCTTTCGTGTTAAGCACGGGGGAGGTGTTGTATAGGGAAAAGGGACATGGCCCCTTTAAGAGGACCAAGGCGAAGGGAGCGGGAGAAAGACGGAAGGGGAGGGGCAGAGGAGGAGAGGGCAGAAAGTGTGAGAGAGAGAATAAAGAAAGTTGACAGGACCCCAGGCTCCGTGTCGTTATTTCGGTGTATGCATGAGCAGTGCATACGGCAGGCCTAACAGACATGTTTATTGTTAGGGTTATTTTTTTAAAAACATGCCAAGTTTTCTCTCTGGCCTTCTTTACTCTCCATTCCATCCTCCAGTCTTTCCACAGCCTGTGATAATTATATTTCAAAGTAGTTATGCATTTTTGCTTCTTACAACATGCCTGACACATTTTTGTGGTATTGGTTGTATGTTGTCTATCAGACACTTGAGCACGGGTTCTTTTGTGGGTGCAGTTAAAAATGTATATTTGTATTTTGTTAAAGAGAGAGGACTCTGGGAAACCAAGTGACAACAGAGCAGTTGTTTGCCTCGACTCAAAACTGCACAAGAATGCCTTCTACCCAGTCATCATTTCGATCTATGCAGTACACAGGTATCTACACCACCTTGGTAGGTAGCGCAGGCTACACACTGCCAATTACTCCAAAGATGTGAGTTGTTATGTTAGGTGATTTTATGTTATGTTATGCTATGCTATGCTATTGAGATTTATACCGCACTCCATGGCCTTTCCATGGTCTCCAAGTGCTCTGGCGGATCGGAAAGCGAGGGTCTGCGCTAGTTTAGTGTGGAGGGAGGTAAAATGCAAGCCAGCTTTGCTGTTGAGTTGAGGCGTGCAGACTCAAAACGCCCTGAGCTCTGCATGCGGGTCATTTTCTAGGTGTCCTGTGTCAAGACCATAGATACAATTGTGTCCGAAAGGGAGCCTTGTGTGCTCATGGTCCTAGCATGCATTACTGCTAGACGAGTAGGTTGTAGCGGGCTGGTGCTCTGGTGTTGAATATCCTTTTGGAGGGGTGTTCAGTTGCTTCTGTGAGTGACTTACTTGATAAGCATATGGTGTGTTGCAGTGGCACAACAGCCATTGGGCAGATCAGGGTTACATTGTTGGGTTATGTTGACTTGACCTGGCTACCGACCATTATCCGAGTTTGTTCTATGTTAAAAAAGGACCTAATAAGGTGTCATTAATCAGAGCAAGTTACAACCAGCATAAATTAGCCCTGCTGTGTAACTTCACACGCATGTGGGTCTATTGTCGATGCCCGATATGTGCATTTGTTGCAAAAAAAGCCAGATGATTGTCATCTGTCTTTTTTCGTTCATCTTTACAGAGTCTTATTTATTTATTTATTTGCAGTTGTATAGCGCACTTGCAGCCCAGGGGCATCGAGGCGCTGTTACAAGTAGTTGCTGGGCTTTTGATTCAGAGGTTCTACAGGTGGCTACACAGAAACAGGCATAGTTACATGTGATGCATGATCTGCATTACACAGTTTCAGAATGAAGTCAGGTACATTTCATGCAAAGAGCTTGGTTTTAATGGCTTTGCGGAAGGCTTGCGGAAGATTCTGCTACAGTGCAGTTAAAATTGAATATTTTCCTTAATCTAAGCAAAATGCAAAGGATTAGATGAGTTTTTTCTATGTTGATCTGATTTAGCCTGCCTAAAGCTGCTCATTAGAAGCCTATTGAATAGTATTTAATTCAATGTGGAGTTCCGCTTGACAGGATCCCCGTTTGCATTTTGCGTTAGTTGTTTCCCCCCTGTCAGCGATGTAGGGGACACCCATCCTTCTTGGTTTTCCTTCATCTAAGCACCAACTCTGATGACCGTCAGTCTAGGCCTTGATAGTTGCCTCCTGCAGCACTTATGGGAATACTTGCGGCACGGACTCTGAGTGCGAGATGTCACCCAGCCCAATGTGAGGTGAGTCGAGACAGTTTGAATATCATCTATGAAGTATTTGAATTGTTGACGGCCCAACCAGTTCTTTTGTCTCGCTTAGATTTTGGACTCATGGTTGTAGACAATACATTGCAGGCATAGTTCCTTTTGTCCATGGAGCCATTGGCTGGACAACTAGGTATGTTCTTAGTTAAGTCACCCTCCAACACACATGGGTATGTGTGGCTCGTACAGATTCCACTAATGGTGAAATGTCAGACCGGCCCCTTTGGTCTCAGCGACCCACCAGCATAGAGCACGGGGTCCCTTGGTTTCAATAACCTATAGGCACTTAGAAATATTTGGGGCACTGCATTAATACTAATGAGCGCATCTAGGCATGTGAGATTTGTGTTTGAGTATTTTCTTAAGCACATGTATGAATTAGTTTAGTTCTATTTGATTGTTGTGGGGTTTTTTTAATAAAAATTGAATGCTTTATATTTTTTGTATTAATGTTAATTTGTGTATACTTTGTTTTAGTATACAATTTGGATCTCCTGATGAAGACGTGGAAAAAATAATCCAGCACATCGAAACCGGTCGGAAACCGTAATTTGTTGGAGATGTGATCAAGCAAATTGTAATTATTATCAAGATCCATTCCAAAGTTTGACGACATTCTTCTAATTTGCTAAATATTATGAAATGTTCCGTATGTCGCCATCTGAATATTTAAAAAAAAAACTTTTTGCAAAAGCACTTTTTGTATGTGTGTAAGAGGATGTATGTTGAATGAATTATTGAATTGTCTAGTGCAGAAATTAGTTTAGACATCTGCTCCGTTTTAAATGTCATTTTATCTGCAACCTAAATGTGATTTATAGTGGTGATTCACACATGATTAATTGTCATTTACAAATTTTGTATCAAATGAAATAAATATTTTTGATACGCATCTCTTGAATAGGGTTCTCTGGATAGTTTTTCAGTATACAGTGTCTTGGTAATACCCTGGTCCAGAGTTTAGGGTTTTCCTGTGTGTTCAGCAAAGTAGTGACTTGGCCTGGCTGGCCTACAGAGCCGAGCCAGGACAGGACACAGCAGTAAACAGTGCTGCGGCTTCACAGTTAACAAAGACCCGGCAATTACTAATGTAAAGCATTGTATTGTTAGCAACTGCATCCGTATAATTCAGATCATGATGGGGTGTTAGTACTGCATGTCAGGGGAGTGATTGGAAGGGTGGGGGAGGGGCCGGAGACAGGTCATTCTCACAGCACTCCTTACGAGTGTGGTTTCAGACGTGAATCAGTTAAACGCTTGTAACAGTGAAGCTGCTTCAGAAAAGTCTCATTAAAATGTTTAAAGGCATTAATTGGCCCCACACAAGTGAGTTTGCCTCTCCCCCAAAGTCTCTGCAGTTAGCCTATCTCTCAAAATTTGAAGGGTTAGCCCCTGCGCCCCCAAGATGTTTGTCTAGTTGCACGCCTGGTGTGTTGCACTAGAGGATTTCACTGCGTCAGTGCGGGCAGCAGTCAGAGACCTAGATGGGCGCGTTAGTGAGCGGTGCCGGCAATAATGAAGCCATAGACATTAACTCATACATGGGATGCATTGGAAGAACTTTGCTGAAAATGTTAGGGGGGGACATGACATCTAAATGAAAGGGCCCCCTGAAAAATGAGTGGGACAAAATGGTGTGCCACAAAGGTTGGGGGTGGGGGATCACTCATGCCCCCCACCCCTATAATGACACCCATGATGGCAAAGCCAGTAATGAAAAAGCCATGAAAGTCATCCCAAAGCATTGAAAAGTCATAGCATCATATGAAATGCCTAACAAGACAAAACAGCCCGGTCTCCTCCCCACGCTTCTGCAACTGGCCTCTGCAGACAGCTAACATTTCACTGCTCCTTCAACTGGCCTTTCACTGCTCCTTCAACTGGCATCTGCAGACAGCTCACATTTGACTGCTTCTTCAACTGGCCTCTGCAGACAGCTAACATTTCACTGCTTCTTCAACTGGCCACTGCAGACAGCTAACAATTCACTGCAGACAGCTCACATTTCACTGCTCCTTCAACTGGCATCTGCAGGCAGCTCACATTTCACTGCTCCTTCAACTGGCCTCTGCAGACAGCTCACATTTCACTGCTCCTTCAACTGGCATCTGCAGGCAGCTCACATTTCAGTGCTCCTTCAACTGGCATCTGCAGACAGCTAACATTTCACTGCTCCTTCAACTGGCCTTTCACTGCTCCTTCAACTGGCCACTGCAGAGACAGCTAACAATTCACTGCAGACAGCTCACATTTCACTGCTCCTTCAATACCCAGAGGTTTCTAAGCACGGACCCGGGGATCGAACCTGTGTTGCTCCATGTCGTCCTGCTTCCAAGGCGAGCATGTTGCTGCTGAGCTATCCTCCGGACACTCTTCTACAACTGGCCTCTGCAGACAGCTAACAATTCACTGCTCCTTCAACTGGCCTTTCACTGCTCCTTCAACTGGCCCCTGCAGACAGCTAATAATTCACTGCAGACAGCTCACATTTCACTGCTCCTTCAACTGGCATCTGCAGACAGCTCACATTTGACTGCTTCTTCAACTGGCCTCTGCAGACAGCTCACATTTGACTGCTTCTTCAACTGGCCTCTGCAGACAGCTCATATTTCACTGCTTGATATGATATGATGGGCTATTTATAACGCGCTTAATACCCAGACGTTTCTAAGCACGGACCCGGGGATCGAACCTGTGTTGCTCCATGTCGTCTTGCTTCCAAGGCGAGCATGTTGCTGCTGAGCTATCCTCCGGAGACTCTTCTATAACTGGCCTCTGCAGACAGCTAACATTTCACTTTCTTACTTAGCCACTGTCAAACTCTCTCTCACGTTTTCTTACCTCTCTTGCTATCACTCTCTCCTACGTTCTCTCCAATATATATATATATATAAAAATATATATATATATAGAAGTGTCTATCAGGGATATTGGCCCATTGGGGCAATGAACGGCTTTTATAATGTCTTTGACAGGCTATCGGAGGAGCCGTGAGAACCCCTGGTCCTTTCTTCCAGAAGTCTACCACAGTGTCTCCCTCAAGCCTCAGCACAGTGCACAGTCACAAGCCGAAGGAAATCCCTGCGCCCCCACTCGCCACCCCTTAGGTGGTGTTGAGGGAGCGCCATCACTTTGCTTTGAAAACGACGCTGAAAGCCTACAAGGCTTCGTGAGATGAGGAGCAGGAAAGATGGGAGGTGGAAAACAGATACCTGCAAGGGCCCCATGAAGTTGCCCATGCAAGCAGATGATTGGTTGTTAAATGCCAGCACAGCTGAAAGACAGCCTTTATAAGCCCGGAAGGGGCATGGTACAGTAGAATGCATTTTAAAGTGGTAAGATTTTCCCATCCCAAATAATTACTGCCATTCCTTATAAGAAAAGACGCTGGTAGGCGAGGTCAGGTGGAAAAAGAAGGCCGTACGTTGTATTACCCGCATAACAGTCATAATCATAAAAAACAAAGCACACAATAATAGCTGATATGCTTTTGGGCATCATGGGATCAGGTGAGCGGGGGCCCTTCTCCATCGTAGGGCCAACTCGGGGCTGATCCATGCCGCCATTCCTTCCACTTATGCCTGTTGCATAGCGTTAAGCTCTGTACACCTTGTTTTCATTGTTGTTTCAGTTCCACTGTGTTTCCTAGCCCTAAAAGAATTGCCCTAAGCGTTATTGGGCCATTTTATGTCAGCTTGGGAGGGGAAAAACACGTTAGTTTTATGTATTTATGGGGCCATTGTGACCCGGCCAGATCCTTCAAAAACCCAAGCGATTTTCCTTCATTGTGCCATTTTCTGGCAACTTTGGAGGGAAGAACCCATACATTTTATGTCTTTATAGGGACACTGTGACCCCTCCAGCTTCTTCAATATCCCAAGCGTTTCTTGTTTTAGCGGGCCATTTTCTGGCAACTTGGGAGGGAGGGAGACTACGCCGTGCCGCCAACGCTATTTTCATCGTTTCCCACGCCTTTCCCGCCTTCTGTCCCCTTAAGCAAGCGTTTTATTTATTTATTTACGCCATTTTCCGGCGTGGGGGGAGAGGGGGTGATTTCTGAAAATATTCCTTTGTGATGTTGCGCCGTTGTGCGGCGAAACGAAATGTGAAGGGGGTTGTTAGATCCCCCTGACCCCCAGTTCTTATAGCCCACATTTTGTCAAAGGGCATGCAGGCACCTTGGGCGCTAATTTTGTACACCCGGTGACCACAACCTGTGCCTTTGGTGGCCCTCCTTTGGTCTTTTGTTCTCTATACCTGTGTTCCTGCCCGGTAGGTGCTAAAGTAACATCCCCTGCCTAACCCAAAATGGTGCCCGGGAGATTGCGGTCGCTACTGTTCCTCCCAAGTGTTCCTTTGGCCCATGTTTGCGCCTAAGGAAATTGGCTGGTTGTTGCCCTCCCCCACCCACTCCTTTGTTGTTGTAAATAAGGTGGAGGGGGCTTCCATCCTTCATGCCACCTCCCAGTTTAAGCGCCTGGGCCCTCTACCTGCAGGGCTTTGCCCGTGCGGGTCCCATGCACATTTTAAAGGCAGTTTTAACCAATAACATTGCTGATTGCTTACCTATCATGTGACCGGGACAGGACAGCATCTTCCCTACCTGGAGACGTGTTTGGGTTTACTCAAATTCGGCAAAGATGGATTGGCATAGGGCCAGTGGGCATGGGCTGGCTGTGCCTCATGCTGGTGGCATGGGGGGGTGGAGTCCCCCATTCAGTGCGCAGATGGGAGGGGCTGGAGTGGGGAAGGGGGGCATGAGGAGTAAAACCCCCTCATTAGCGAGGAGAGCAGATTCCGGGCAGTGGGCTATTCGGGCAAAAGGGGGTGGTGCGGGGGTAGAGGTATTCGGTAGACAGGATTCAGGGATGAGAATTCCTAGAGCTGTACTTTGGTCAAAGAGCATAGAACCACATGTTCATTCTACAGTGTGTGCCAGGGCATAGCAAGGCATCACCCTCATTGAAATATGGTTGCAAACAAAAAATAGTCTTTTATCTGTTTAACTATTTGTTATTTTATTATTCTGAAGCACGTGTTTTTTTTCCATCTCCAACAACAGTTTTTGTGATGTTATCAGGGTCGAATGGCAGGTCAGAGCATTTCCTGGAATGTTGTCAGGTGTGTGGTGTTAATTTTGTTACATTGGCTTTTTGGTGAACTGACGTCCTTGCAGGCAGCCATAACATAACAACTTCACATCTTTGGAGTAATTGGCAGTGTGTAGACTGAGCTGCCTACCAAGGTGGTGTACATAGCTGTGTACTGCATGCATGGGAATAGGAGAATCGGTCGAATTGATGGGCTGAGTGGAAGGCCTTCTTGTGCAGTTTTGAGTCGATGCAAACAACTGCTCATACATCACTTGGTTTCCCAGAGTCCTCTCCCCTTCACAAAATACAAATATGAATGTATAACTGCGCCCACAAACGAATCCGTACTCACGTGCCTGGTAGACAACATACAAACAATACCCAAAGAATGTGCCAGGCATATTGTACCAAGCAAATATGCATGACTACCTTGAAACATAATCATCACGGGCTGTGGAAAGACTGAAGGATGGGATGGAGAGTAAAGAATTATAAATCTGACAATAAATATGTCTATGATGTATGATGGCGGAGGAAAATGTGGTGGCATGGCTGCAGGTGGGAGGGCGGGGGGGTAGATGAGTCCACCAATCTTGAAGGACCACTTCTATGGCTCTTGGCAGAGGCGTTGCTGGGAGGGTAGGAGGGGGGGGGGGCTGGAGGGGCTATAGCCGCAGGTCTTTTGGTTGTAGCCCCGGATACAAGTTGAGGGGCTACAACCAAAAGGCTATAGCTAGCCCTGAGTCCTGACAGTCCCGACATTAGCGTAGCCCCGGATCTTTTCCAGACCTAGCAACACCCATGGAGCCTCTATCTCTCTGTCTGGTGCGCTGTCCGATCCTTCCAACCTGGTAGCTCATTTCATAGGCGTAAAGGTTTGCAATGAATATAAGGAATACGATGCCAACAAATCTATGTACTTTATATGTCAAAGCCAGAGAGCTAAGGAAGTGAATGCAGCAAATGTTCATGTTGATGAGGTTAGGCTAATGGTTCCTTATTACGTGCCACAGGGTATGGACCACTGCTGATGAAATGGAAGAATCTAGAACGCTTGGAGGGGCACAAGAGGGGAGCTGATGGCCCCTTTCCAGAGATAGAAGGGTACCAAAAAAGTAGTGGAACTGTGCCTCCGGAGGGGGGCAACGTAGGGAGGAGCAACGTACAACACGTTTTTTCAAGGGTTGCAGTCGTGCTGGTTCGCAGACTATTGAGTTGAAATATATTTCAGTTTAGCTGTTACTGATATCAAGTGTGCTTTAATTTTCCAAAGAACAGGTCTGCCATGGTGAAAATGGTTGCAAAAAGTAGTGGAGCTGTTAGCAGTACAAAATAAAAGTAGTAGCACACCGGTCCCGACCGTACCCGCTCACTGCGACCAATGCCCCCTTCAGAATGAGGTGCTTGATTTGAATATCAAAAACCCTGAGATGTATGCCCCGCCCACATCCACAAAAGACTCTGCCCCTTTGCACATGGTTCCGCCCACACACTAAAAAGGTAAACTGGGTTGTTGTGGCTGTCATTAGAAACACGTTTGCCATTTGCACTTTGCAGTGAATGCAATAAAGATATGTTTGGAAAGTCAAGGCTTTGCCAGAGGTTAGGGCTAAAAAAACATCAGAGCCTGGTATGAACTAACACTCCTGTGTGCACTAAAACCCCTCGACTTCAGAACTGGCATCTAATCCTTAGTACAGTCACATTCGATTCACTCAACTTGAGATGTATGGTATCTTAGGTGCAAGAAGAAATAAGCAAAAATGTGAACATATATCTCATATGTGCAGTAATGACCTATTAGAAACATTAACCATTTAATTAAATAAGAGTTTATCTGGGGGGCATAGTATGCAGAATAACTGATTCAATAACTGAGTTCTGGATTTACCTGCTTAGAGGCGAATACACCTGCTTAATGGTGGAAATCTTATTATTTCAGGAATATATGCTTGTAAGGGGTATAGGGCAATGAAGAGCTGGGAGGTCATGTATTTAGACTTTGAAATGGTGAACACGTGTAAATATTTGAACACGTCAATACCGAAGAATATGTACAAATACTGTTTGTTGTTTTAACTATGCTAATTGTTTTAGGCAGGTGATATCATTTCTTGGTAATGTGCAAGGGGTTATTTAAACGAAATAGACAATAACAATTTACAGACCAATAAACTGAAAAGTGATCATATATGTAGGGATTCATTGGCACCTCGAGGGAATTCCTCAGAAAACAGAGTTGCATAAAAGCAAAAGAAAAGAAGGCAGTAGTCCATGTATCGCAGGCGAGCAGATCCGTATATTAAGCATATTTGGAATCCCAGTCGTTATAATAACATATAAAGGTTGGCATAAGTAATGGAGAACCGAGCGGTTGCGAGTGGCCGCGAGTGGCCCGTGAGCACTGTTGGCTTCCCCGGTGCCTTATTGCTGTTTCGAGGAGGTGGGCCGTAAGGAAGCAGCAACCACAGCGCTCCGGAGCGCTTCTCTGGCGTTCGGTGTGGCGGCCCTGTGAGACGGTGTCCTTGGAGGACGAATGCACCCCCAAGGATAGGCGGAGGAGCGGAAAGCCAACGGAGCAACGGCTGCGCCGGGCTGCACCAAGTGTGGTAGAACGCCGGATTAAACCGGTGGTAAGCAGAGGGGACTCGGGGCACGGGGTTAGGGCACTGCCCTGGCTATCTCCCTACAGCTGGCTGGTTTGCTTTGCTTTGCTTTGCCCAGGTCGCCCCTTGTCGTCTTTTTTCTGGGGCCCCTTACCAAGTAGGGTAAGAGAAGAGTTGGCCAAGGACTAGTCTGTGGCGGACTTGGAGGTCCCTTAAACAGCGAAATTGCCCTGAGTCCTAAGGGAGAAGGTAACCAAGAAGATCTTCCCCGGACTTGAGGAAAATTGCCCGGCATTGGGTCTTGGTAGTATATTGGATATCCTTTAGAAGAAATGATACTGTACTCTGAGGAGGAAGAGACTTGGAAGATTTACCTTGAGGCCTGCGGGCTAAGGCCCTGGACCCGGATTATATAGCTTATGATTCCCCCTCTGTGTGGTCTGGAAGATACAGTGTAAGCGTTAGGAAGCCCTTCCGGATTCCCCAACCCTTGTTAAGAACTATCCCATTCAGGGATGCAGCGGGGAAAGAGAGCTCCTCATTCTATCTACAATTTGTGGAATAACAAGCCGCAAGCTATGAAGGAGATAAAGGAGTCCAATAGAAAAGGGGGTAAACGTAAGAAGGACACTAAACATGACCTACCTGTAGCACAAGGAGCCATCACAGAGTTCTTCCCGGTGAACCCTCCCCCTGAGATCAATTCTACTATAATTGACGAAAGGGTAGTACCGGTGAACAGGGATGGCCTGTCTATTAATTCCTCTAACTTGGACGATATTGATAATAATTCCCTCTTGGACTTGTGTCTGACAATACAGAGAGGAATGCAGCCTAACACTCCACAGCCTATACCAAGTGGCTTACCGTTTCAGAAAGTAAACAGCACGAATACTGATGCAGGGGAGCATAATGCTGCGGGATATTGTGAACGTCTATCTACATCTCCGAACCTTGCAATGGCTTCGATGGAGGATGAGCCAGATCACGAGACAATGGGGGGCACTGGATCCCATCCCAGTTCTACTCAACTAGCTGAACTCCAAACGTCAGTAGGTGCCCTCCAATTTGCATTGAAATATTGCTTCAGATGACGGGTCGTATCCTGGCAAACTCCAATTCCATTTCACTAGCACTTGAACTGAAGGATATACCGCGCGAGGATGCGGAAGATAATTTATCAGTCGCTCTGCAAATAGCCGAGGAGATGGAAGGTCAGGCATCCGAGAGGGAGGAGAATGTGGCCCTTGAGGCTCCGGACAGTAACATCTCGATTGAAGAAGTCCCCATAGTGGTAGCAATCCAAGATCCGGAGCATAGTCCTCGGGGACCCCTCTCACGGAAACAGCGCAGACTGGCAAAGAAGGCTCTTAAACAGAAGCCTGTCAAAACCGGTCCTCAACCCCCTATTGTAGGAACTGGCCCTCCAATTGAAACACGTTCTAAAAAAGCTCGGAAAAGAATGATGAGAGCGCCATCACGGGCGGCAATGAAAAAAGGCCCACTCTCAGACTGGCTGATGCCCGAAGAGAAGCCACAGGATGTGGACCCCGACATAACAATTGGGGAGGGCTCTGAACCAGAGTTTGAATCAAGCATGATCATTCAGCCTGAGCCTATACCTGAGGGACAGTTATCGGTGGAACGACTTGAGCATATACCTCCAGAGAAAATGAAGGATGTGCAGGAAACCCATATATAAACCGTATATGTTTCATTAAGAATTTATATCCTAGGAACAACAATTCCTGGTTGGCACGCTCAGAGCTACTGACTAGATTATATCACATCCCCCAACTTCGAGTGTTGAAATCAGAGGACTTTATGTTCATTGAACCCCTGTCGTGCCCTAATCCCAATGTGTCTGCTATACATTGTGTGTTCCTGAACACGGCACAACTGCTTAGGAACCACAAAGAAGAGCTGAGAGCGGTAGATATTGCCATTGATGTGGACCCGCAGGAGAAAGATCTTGCTGTAATCCCAGAAGGACCAGTCTTCCCACCAAATTGTGTAAATGACTCTAAGATAGTGTCAGGGGAGAACCCTCTATTGGCTGAAGTACAACAGGCACTTAAGTCCTTATTGGAGTCTCTTCCCCAGTTGTTACAGAAGCATTGAAGCCTATCATTACTGTCCTGGAACTGCAGAGGCTTCTCCCATCTATTGAGGACAGGGGGCTCTGCAGATCTTTTATCCCGACATAGCTGTGTCTGCCTGCAAGAGACATGGGCATTGGACTCTCTCTTTCTGGATGGCTATGTTACTTATCAATCACCTGCACAACGGGGAAGCAAGGGACGCCCATATGGCGGCCTACTTACGGGTGTTGCTAACACCATGATGTCTCGTAAAATGCAATGTGGAGCTGAGGATCAATTATTGGCAGTGGAAGTTGTTTACCCCCACGGTGAGGGAAGAGTTAAGTTTCTTCTTATCAACCTTTATAACCCCCCTGGAGCAGTAGTAAGAGACTCTCTACAAGAGGCTTTACAGGATCTATTAACTTCCTGGTCATTGGGAACTAGGAATGCCGCAGTCATAGTAGTGGGGGACTTCAATTGTCACATGTCCGATGAAACTCCTATAGCTTCTAATCCTGGCCTCAGCTCCAGATGTCTGATGACGCACGGAAAGAAGGAGAAGGAAGGACTGGGGTGGATGCAACTGTTCGAATCTTGGGACTTGGCTATGATCAATGGCCGCACCTCGGGGGATAGGCCAGGGAAACACACTTGGTCTAACGGATCTTCCTGGAGTACATTAGACTATATATTGATGTGCCCCCAGATGCAGTCAAGAGTGGCTGATATGTGGGTAGAGCCCAACAGTTGGAGCGACCATGCGGCATTACTATGTACATTCCAGACCCCGATTCCTGATACTCCTAAACTAAACATCGGAAGTATTTTAACTAACTGTTCAGGAACTAGAATAGTTTGGACAGAGAAGAATGTAAGAGCGGCCTCTGAAGCACTTAATCTGGATGTGGCAGATGGTCTGGATGATTTCCTGTGTATGTCTGTAAATGAAATTGAAGGGTGGATATCAGGGTTTTCAGATCATCATTCCAGGGCTATATTTTGAAAGAGGGAAGTGCTCCTCGCCCGTATAATGGGGGAATTAGGGATGCCAAGAGAGGGCTTAGAAGAATGATACGTAGCTTAAAATGTCAGAACCTTTCGGGAGTCCTATATCGTGAGAAAGTAAGAACGGCCAAAAATCGATATAGAGCAGAGATAAAGGGTATTAAGAGAATAGAGAGGAACAATTGCTATCAGCGACTTGTTAAAACTATCTGTTCTAGAAACTCCCGAAGTATTTGGGCACTCTTAAATGAGAATAGAGCGAAGGTCAAAGGACCGGTCGCTAATCCAATCAATGAGAAAATATGGGAACAGTTCCTCCTTAATCGGAATGCTGAGGAAGATGGGCCCGAGAGTAGCTCTATGGGGAAGCCTCCTATCCATCCCCCTTTTGACGTTTCACCTGGGGCAATATATAACAAAATTGTCATCCTCAAGTCTTCTAGAGCTCCCAGTCCAAGTGGGCTTGCGAATGTAGTGATAAAAAAAAACCCGTCCTTTTGGGCGGACCTATTCTCTGTACTTTTTTAATAAGATCTTTATACTGGGGAAAATTCCCCGATCTTGGCAAACTGCTATTTTGATCCCGGTGTTCAAAAAAGGCACTCGCACAGATCCAAACAATTACAGGCTTTTATCCATGCTGGATGTCACTGGGAAACTTTTTGCCTCTCTTCTGCTCACTGAAATGCAAAAATGGGTAGAGAACACTGGTATACTCAGTAGATTTCAATGCGGTTTTAGGCGGGATTTCTCTACATCGCATAACCTTTTAGTAATGGATATATTGCGTACAAGGGCGCATTGTAGGAGCCAACCCCCGTTGTACGCACTCTTTATTGATTTTAAGGCCGCTTTTGATTCTATTCCGAGAGCGAGGCTCTGGAACAAGCTAGAAGTGCTGGGCTGTCCTACAGGTTTGTTATATTATCTTAGGTTGCTCCATCAAGATACATCGGTGTGCCTCAGACTCAACCAGGAGGGCAACTCGACCCGAAACGTGAAGCAAAATAGAGGGGTCAAGCAGGGCTGCGTTACAGCGCCTCTCATATACAACCTGTATGTACATGACATTCCTGCGACTCTTGCTGAGGTAAATAACTGCCCACCAAAAATAGGCGAAGTTTTATGTGCGGTGTTGGCGTACGCCGACGATTTGGTAGTCCTCGATAACACCATTGGTGGCCTCAGGCGTTCTGCTCATACTCTCTGGGAGTACGCTAAGACCAACGGCCTGACCATCAATTTGGAGAAGACTAATGTGTTGAGATTCACTAGGAAAAGAGTAACACGTGTGAATTTGATAGTCCATAAACATTCTATTCTGTACGCCCCGTCCTATCGCTACCTAGGAGTGGAAATGGAGCCCCTAGGTGATTATGGCCATTGCAGACAGGGCCGTGTTACTAGGGCCCTTCAAGTGATCTCACTTATTGCATCTTTCACTAATAAACAAGGGGGCTTTACTCTGTGGGGGACCCGCCACCTTTACATGCAAGTTTTTGCACCTATGGTCATATATGGCCTTGAGTCGCTGCTGACGGTAAATCTGGCGTGGCTCCAAGTGTTAGAGGGAAAGTTCTGGCGACGCATGCTAGGGCTTCCCCCGGGTGTGCCGATGGCCCTGATAAGATTAGAGTTGGGCCTCCCCTCACTCAAGGCTATAGTATTGAAAAGAAGAACTGGGTTCTATCTTAAGATGACAAGTGGATCATCCAATCCTTTATTAATAGTTCTACATCAGGAATTAAGCAAAAAACATACCACCTCGTCTTTCTATAAAGTTATGGGCAAATTCCTTAATGAAATTGGCTGGATTAACAGAGTGGTAAGTGTTACTAAGGAAATGTTAAATGCACTTGGGAAAAAGGTGGACCTTTGGGACTGGCTGGAGAATTTTGCCCATTTAGACACTCTCAAATCATATCACTTTGTGAATTATAGAGTTTATAAGTTCATGAAACCGCAGGCCTACCTTTTTCTCTGTCCGACCAGAAGACTCTGTCGCTTTATCATTTTGTTCCAATTAGAACAACTACCAACCTTATCCATCACAGGAGCACGGGAAAATATTCCTGTAGTAGAACGAACATGTCGGATCTGCAAATCCCCCTTGTGTATAGAGACAGCCAGGCACTTACTAACTCAATGCAGGGCACTGAAGAAGACAATTGATCATTTCCTGAGTGAATTTGTGCATGATCCGTCCACTATACATGAATTCTCATTTTGGCAGTATTGTACCAATACTTGCAACATGCACTTATTCATAGCACTCTATAATATCTGGCAACAGATAGAACTAGGATTGGGGCTTTAAGTATGCTCAATTATCATTTTACAGGGAAGGGTCTATGGTTCCAGCTGGGCTCTTTTAAGTCTATAGGATGAGCGTAGTCACAGGTCTTGCTATATGTTATATGGAGCGTTGATTTACGATTAATGATTTTATATGTATGATTCTATGTGTACGATTTTATGCTAATGTTTATTAATATATGTGTAAAGTTTGAATTTATTTTCAACCTATATCACATTAAAGAATTTGATTTGATAGGTAATGTATCCGGGTTGAGCCTGATTAGGTATCTCCATTGTTTAAAGATATTGCACTATTAGGAGCCTATATTCTTGGTGTTCAGCAATCTTTTCCAGCATTATTTGTTTCTTTTGGGATTATCAATTTATACACACAGATCACATGGAATAGAAGACATTTCATGAAATGTGACAGAAGATGGCACCTCTGGTCCTCTCTACAGACCCCTGTGCTGCCATCCATCCGTACAGCTCCCCTTGCCCATTTATGAAACAGAGAGATTAGGAGCATGTTACTGGGTTATCCTCAGAAGATCTGTGGTTATAACTTATGTGGGATCATGGACATTACTGCATACCGAAGAAATGGCAAAACCGGACTTCATCCAGAAACAGAGAAAGGTTTTATAGAAGCCTGCATAGTGTGATGAAATATCTTCAAGTTGTTTTATGGGAAATGTGTACAAACTGATAATTCTATCATCAACATTGCATATCTGTTACCCTATTATCAACAATTGCATCTGCAATTCGGGAACAAACTGGTGCCATTCATATGTGTTGGCATTCCGTTCCCTCATACAATTGCAATTTTACAGGTTTGTTTCTCAATTCATATTAATCCGCTGCTCTGTTAGGTATTTTTTATATAATATATTATTTGCAGGCAAAAAACGTATTTTGCTGCTTTGGTTTGACAAATGGCCTCCTGAGTTTACTAATATATGAAAGTATGATGCTACTTCTGCAGCAGATATAATACTGAGCAAGAAGCGGGAAAGGTCAAGGAAGAGTTAGTCTTTCTGCACAATGCGTGGAGGGGTGATGAAACATGTCTGTAACTTATCTCCCTATTAAGCGTTGATTCTCAACCCTTTATTCTGTTTGTCTCTCTCAGCATGGATGGACATTTATTGTTTATTTGTTTTGGTATTGGCTTGATAAAATGAAACTGATATACTGTGTTGCCTCACTAGGGCTTAGTGAAATTGCAACAAAAAGCCCTATGGCACAGCAAAAGGCAGGACAGTCCTCAGCAACAGGCTTTATTGAAATTCACAGGTAGGACAAGGTCAGGGTCTTGACTTATCAAGGGGTTACACGAGCCCCACCCTGACCTGGGGTGGGGGGCCTACCACAGCGTACACCAGAGCCAATCCTGCCCCGAGGAGATTGGGAGGGACCCAGTCCCTGAACACCCTCTTTGTGCCCAGAATACCTGTGAACGTGCTACTGTTATGTGTTACACCAGGCCTTGCAGCCTCATATCTTGTAAAAGAACTACCAGCTCCGCAATTCCTCGCCAGCAGAGAACTCCATGAGCGGGAACGCTGATGCTGCATCCGAATTTCGCCAACATCATCACCTCCTGGGTACCAGTCAGAACGCAGTTGTAGAGATATCGCGAGAGCCCCCACTCTCGCGAGATCTCGCCGCAAACTATAGCTCCGCCCCCGCGTGCTCCGCGCGCTACACGGGAAGAGCCAAGGACGCGATAAGGTGCGTCCTGCCGGCTCCTCCGAGAACGGGGCCCGCAGCCCACACCCCTGAACACGGACATTACGGCTGCAGTCTCCCAGCCACGTTAGGCCCGTTGGCATTTGTTATTGAGGCACGTACTTGGCGTGCACTGTGTATGAAACCTATACGAGAATAAACACAGCGTGACAAGCCCCGCGACTCCTGTCTTCATTATAAGCAGTTTACAACATAAATTGGCGACGAGGATCACCACCAGAACTCACGGAGGATCATGCAAGGGGCAACGCCACCGCCACCCTTTCTACAAACTCCAGGTAGGCCTGTCATCCCATGGCCACAATGGCAACCCCTATTCACAACATATGTGGAGGCTCTAGGAGGAGCAGGGTTCTCAGCGGCAAGGCGCCGGGCCATGCTACTCAATGCCTTGGGAGTAGAAGGACAAAGAGTATTGGAGAGTCTCACCCCGATACCGGTGGCTGGCGACAATGACGATGTTTTCAAGGAGGCAGTCAGGAGAATCATAAAAAGATTTGCCAGTAAAGAGAACACAGTGCTGCACAGGATACGGTTTTACACTCGAAGGCAAGAAATGTCTGAACCAGTTGACGATTACGTCACCAAACTGAGGGAACTAGCGGCGCTGTGTAGTTTTGGCAACAATGCAGAGAGCCTCATATGTGATATGTTGGTCGTTCACACTAACAGTCGGAAAGTCCAAGATAAGTTCATTGTTGAAAAGGAACTGCAGTTGGAGAAAGCAATTGAGATCGCCAGAGCAGTCGAAGAAACGGCGGGAAGACGAAAGGAGCTTACAGGGGCCCAGAGTTCCGCTGAAATACAAACAGTGGGCTTCCATGCAAAAAAAGAAAGGCCGGCAACCGACACGAGAGAAGGGAGAGGGAGCAGGAAAGAACCCCTCAAGTGTCACAGGTGCACCAGCACGAAACACCTAGCGTTCGACAGGGATTGCCCAGCCAGAGACAAGGAGTGCTCCATATGTAAACGTATTGGCCATTTCTCAATCGTGTGTCGGTGGAGAAACAAGAAAGTCTCCAGTCTCAATGCAGATCGCAATACGGAGAAAGAATCTTCCTCAGAAGATGAAGGAAGACCCACAGTCATTATGGTGAACAGCACAAGAGCAAGGAGAGAGAAGCCTCACTGCACGATCAAAATTGATGGCATGGAAACAAGGGTCATGGCAGACTCAGGTTCGGATCTAACGATCATTCCCCTTTGGACTTATAAAGACATGGTGGGAAAAGAAAAGGTGCAAGTGTTAATGACGAGGCATAAACCCACGGTGTTTGGAGGGGCGTCAGTCGAACTGTTAGGATACATCAAGGGCAAAGTAGAATTCAAAGGAAGGGAAACCACATCCAGAGTCTACTTCAGTCACGAAGGTCCAGCAGTGCTAGGTTGGGATGACCAAGACAAGCTGAAAATCAGACTGGATCCCAGCACCGAAGATCAGGTCCTGTCGGTTAGGGTGACGAGCGGACCCGTCGTCAAAAGCGACTACCCAACACTTTTCTCGGAGGAGCCGGGGCAGATTAAGGGTTTTCTGCACAAAATAGTGCTCAAAAGAAATGCAGTCCCCGTAAAGCACCGCGTGAGGCCAGTACCAGCCACGGCAAGGGACATCCTTAGAAGTCAGTTGGAAAAGATGAAAACGGAGGGGGTCATCGAAGAAATCGAAGCATCCGAATGGCTGAGCCCCGTCGAGCTTATAAAGAAACCCCAATCACAGGAACTCAGAGTGTGCATAGACCTGCGCAGTTTAAACTTGGAAGTCATCACAGATAATTACCCCCTTCCAAGCATAAACGAACTCATTCTGTTAATGAAAGAAGCCAAAATAGTTTCGAAACTGGACATGATGAATGCATACCGCCAAATACAGCTACATGAAGAGTCGAAACCCCTCACAGCATTCATCACTCCATTTGGCACATACCAATTCACCAAAATGCCATTCGGGTTGTCATCAGCAGCATCGGCCTTCCAACGCATGATGGATGTCTTGCTACGGAAAGTTAAAAATGTGGTGTACTTCCAGGATGACATCCTCGTGTATGCGGAGGATGAGCAAACGCACGATGCCACGTTGAGAATTGTCCTAAGCAAGCTACAAGAAGCAGGTGTGTGATTACGTCATGAAAAATGTTTGTTCAGGGTGAAAGAAGTTGAATACTTAGGGTATAAGATTTCAGAAAAAGGAATCAGTCCCAAACAGAATCTCATGCAAGCAATCATTAAAGCACCGGAACCCACCAGCAAAGAGGAAGTGAGGTCATTTCTTGGACTGGCTGAGTACTATACGAAGTTCATACCGAAGTTTTCCGAGACCACGGCACCCCTCCGCGACGTACTCAAAAAGGGCTCCGAATTTATATGGCAAGAACCCCAAAAGACGGCGATGGAGAATATAAAGCAACATATCATAGATGCACCATGCCTTCAACCATTTAATCCAGTGTGGGAAACAGTCGTCACTACAGACGCCAGTGCATATGGACTAGGAGCAGTGCTAACACAAAAGAAAGGTGACACGGAACATGTTGTGGCCTTTGCTTCGAAGGCATTATCGGAGGCGGAACAGAACTATTCCACCATAGAAAAAGAAATGTTGGCCTGCGCATGGGCAGTGGAACATTTCAGGACATACGTATGGGGCACAAAATTCAAGCTAGTGACTGATCATAAGCCCCTCATCCATATGCTCAGCCCGGGAGGCACTAAAGTATCCACACCCAGATTAGCACGCATTGCAACCAAACTGCAAGAGTACACGTTTGAGGTCCAGCACATCTCAGGCTGGAAAAATTCGCAAGCTGACTGCATGTTCAGACTGCCGGAGGGTAAGGATAAAGCCACCACGTTCCTTCATGGAGAATGCATAGTTGCATCCATCACGGACTTGAGAGCACCAGATTACCTAGAACTCAGTGAGAGACACTGGGAAGAGGAAGATGGGAAAGACCCCACCATGGCCATGATTCGCAAATGGATCAAGGAAGGTTGGCCAAGTGAAAAAACGCTGCCCGAGGGCATGAGACCCTATTGGAAGGTGTCTGACAAGCTATCTGAAACGGAGGGGATAATTATGAAAACCGATCAGATTATTCCCCCCACAGGAATGAGAAATACCATTCTATGTAGAGCCCACGCGGGCCACTTGGGAAACACGATGACCCGTCGCAGAGTGAGAGAGGCCTACTGGTGGCCATCCATGGACCAGGAAATTCGATCTATGATAAAACGTTGCCATGAATGCCTCAATAGCGACAAGAGACTTAAGGTCCGCCAAGCACCCCTAATACCCACGGAAATACCAGAAGCCGTGTGGTCAAAGGTTGGCATCGACTTCATAGGGCCTTTGGAAGCAATGGCACCTGAACATCGGTACGGCATAGTACTGGTTGACTACCTATCAAAGTGGGTGGAGGCGGAGTTTGTCCCAAACATAACTACAGCAACAGTTATAGAAGTACTTACAGAAATTTTTCAGAGGGAAGGCCTCCCCAAGGAAGTGGTTACAGACAACGGGGTGCAACTGGTCTCTAAGGACATGGAAGAATTCTTAAAAAGAAATCACATTAAACAAAAGAAAGCGGCCCTATATCACCCCCAGGCCAACGCGCTTGTAGAGATGTTCATAAAGGGCGCCATCCAATTGGCAACGGCTTCGGGTATGGACCCGCTCAAAACCACCAAGGAGGCCATAGCGGCCCACAGACTCACTCCAAATGGGATCACGCAAATATCCCCGTTCAAAATGTTGAGAGGGAGGAGTGCGGCATCCACGCTGATTCCACCATGGTTGTCGAAAATACGAGAAGACGAAGCGGTGGACATGGCAGAAGTAGTCTGGAGAATCGAAAGCAGCAAGACACGCATGAAATCATGGAGTGATCGGAGAAGAAGAACCAAGCAAGCGTCCGACATAGGAAAAGGAGACTTGGTTAAAATCAGACTACTGAAGAAAGATCAGGTCACGGGGTCTCGGTTTAGCCGACCCATCAAAGTGATTCACAAAGGAGCAAATCATGTTCGCACGGAAGACGGGCGAGCGTGGAACCTCGAAAGAGTGGCACTATACCAGAAGACTCGAGGAAGAGTGAGGGCTCCGGAGAGATCACAAACGGAAACCGAAAGAGACTACGGAACAGGCGAAGAACGAGAACCAGAAGGAGATGACAGAGAGAGGGTGGAAACCGAGGTCGAGCCGGAAGCACTGAGTGCAGATCCCGAACAGGAGCAACAGGAAGATTGCGGCGGAACTGATGATCGGCCCAGAAGAGAACACAGAAGACCGGTGAGATACAATGACTATGTTTTACAGTGATTTTGCTGTGCATTGAAAAAGGGAGATGTGTAGAGATATCGCGAGAGCCCCCACTCTCGCGAGATCTTGCCACGAACTATAGCTCCGCCCCGCGTGCTCCGCGCGCATTACGGGAAGAGCCAAGGACGCGATAAGGTGCGTCCTGCCGGCTCCTCCGAGAACGGGGCCGGCGGCCCACACCCATGGACACGGACATTACGGCTGCAGTCTCCCAGCCACGTTAGGCCCGTTGGCATTTGTTATTGAGGCACGCACTTGGCGTGCACTGTGCATGAAACCTATAAGAGAATAAACACAGCGTGACAAGCCCCGCGATTCCTGTCTTCATTATAAGCAGTTTACAACAGCAGTCTTACCAGGGTAGCAGGATAATGACCCGCATAGCCAGAGAAGCCAGGACATGGTGGCAATAATACCTCAAATGCCGCCACAGAAACATGTGTGAGGCTAAGAAGGGGTTTTAAAGATGTTGACCACTATAACCCAGACTCAAGGGAAAACAAGAGGCAAGATTGCCCAAAGCGGTCAGCTGCAAGGAGAGAACCAATGGGAAGGGGGGAGGAAGTAGGTGAACAGAAAAGCCCAGGAATAAAAGGCCCACGGGCCCATAAGTAAATGTGTTCGGGTGAGGTCAGGAGGGGAGGTGGCGTAGCAAAAGACCGGGCATAGGACAGAATGTGGAGAAGAGTGCTGAGGTGTGTGGAATAGATTGCAAGTCAAGTGAGATATTGTTTGTAAAACAGTGTGGCACCAAGTGTAAGAGAGAGGAATGTTTGCTGTGAGAGTGTATGTTGGCATGAGTGATAGATTGAGGAAGGGGAGAGAGGGATGGAGAATAGAGTGGGTTTAGAAAGGTGAGACTGGGCGAGTGAGGAGTGAAGGAAAGAGTGGAAGTGAGGCTCAAAGAGAAGAGAAACAGGTGTAGAATATGGAGTTTGCGGTGTAGGATTCAGGAGTAGTAGGGGTAGAGCGTGAAACATGAGAAGGACAGATAGGTGAGGAAGAGTACGTTTGAAGTGGGAGACTGTAGAAAAAGAGAAGTGGTTGGGAACAAGAGGGAGAGTGTAGAGAAGAGTGGGGAAGACAGAAGGGTGACAAGTGTGAGAGAGAGAGAGAAAAAGAAAGAAAGACTGCAGGGAGGGAGACAGGAGAAAGAGGGAAGGGGTAAGTGAGAGAGTGCGAGCATAGAGAGGAATAGAGAGAGAGAAAGAAAAAGTAGTACGGCACAGAACAGAGAAAGAGTGAACAAAAGATTGGGTCAAGGCACAACATACGGCTAATTTGTTTCCGGAAAAATATGTTAGGGTGCCACTTGTAATCCACAGAGGGAGTCAGATAGAGAAGGCTATAGCCTCTAGGCTCTCACTATATGCCTAGTTTAGTATTAGACATCAGGCGTTTCCTGACATGAGTAACAACTCAGAATCCTGGAAGCAGGGAAGTCTGGGCTAGGGAGATGGGAGCACATGGGAGTTTGTGCAGTAGCCCCAGGACTTTCATTTGTCTGGACCTCCTGCGGTCCAGTTTCAATCATGTTTAAACAATTGATAATAATGCCTTGAACTTATTTGAACAGGTTTTGCAATTCGTGAGGCCATCTGTTACACAGGGCACACAGGAAATGTGACTGAGACAGACCCCCAGCGTGGGAAGTTGCAGCAACAACCCAGCTATCCAACCAACAGCTCCAAAGTCACCAATGTAGCTCCCTGCCATCAAACTTCCAGAACAACCCACTTCTCCCAGGATTCCATCCACCACTGCTGGAAGAAGAGAACAACTGTATGCATGAGTTAAGCATACAACTCCCCCTTTCACAAAAGTGAAGAGGAGATTCTTCCAACTACACCACTTCCCTTATTCCAGGTCTTGCCTTCAACTCTGACAACAGCATCAGCGAGAACATTGGCAACCCTTTTGCAGAGCCACAAACTGAGGCTCTCGCTTCTCTAAAAACAAACCTCTGGCCTCCTTATATAGTCTATGTGCCCCACTTTGACCATTTTTTTCCTGCTACAATTCAGGTGATCAAACCTGCCTTTTGTTAGGCAGAAACCTGTGCAGTTCCCTTAGGGACCACTGCAAAAAGTTTAAGACTACAGGTGTTGGCAGTAAACCCAATTGGTAGCAGTCTGCACCATCCAGATTTACCTGGTAGCTGTGTCTGAGCAGTCAGACGTCTCTCAAGAAGAGTTAGGCAGCATATAGAGTATACACAAGAGGGCTAAAAATACAGTAGAACAAGCAGACACTGACCAGAGCTTTGGTATAAAAGTATATAATTATTTGTGTAAAAACACACTTGTGAAAATACACTGTCACTAATATATCAAGCAAGTTCAAACACAGTCACTACAAGTATATACACCTCCCTAGTTAATTATTCGACAAGTCTAGGTTAAGACACCACTTATTTAGCAAAACAGAGGTGAGTGCGTAACCGTAGACGGCACTCCGATAATTCGTTTAAAAAGGGAGAGAAAAGACAGAGTATGGAAATAACACAGTACCAACACTTTTAAGAAACCACAGCAAGTCAAGAAAGGCAGGGTCTACTGTAGAGCCAAAAGTTCATAGGCCAGGCCCACTCTTGGAGAGAGCAAGGCGGAATGTGCCCAAGATCACACAGTGGAAATGCACTCAAAGTCTTTGCAGAAAAGTCAAAAAAAGGTTGGATCAGTTCAGAAAGGCAAAGTTAGCAGGTCTGAGGTCACCCCAGTTGGCAGGTCAAGGATTTACGGGACACCTTGGACAATCCGTTGCAAGGGAGACCAGGCGAGACAGTACCTGAAATGGTGAGAAAGCTCCAGCGGTGGCAGTTGTTCCTGGCAGCGGGTGCAATTCGTGGCTTTGACCAGAGGAAGAGATGATCTAGACGAGGAAGAAAGCTGGAGGTCGTTGCACTGCCAGGGAAGAAACCAGCCGCGGAGTTCCCGATTGAAAGGTACGACCCTTTTAGTCGCGGTAGTGGTGAAGCGTGGCTATGCGGCCACCGGGGTGCTTGGCACAGGCGATTCGACAACGAGACGTCCAGGAAGGCGAAAAAGGCGAACTGGTTGGTCCCACCAGCTCAAAGGGAAGGAGACTCTCCTGGAAGAAGATCTCCTCTGTCGTCGGGGAAGTGGTGAGTTCGTACAGCAGGGCTCCACCGGTGGTGTTGTCGTTGCAGGTCGGCTCAGCTTCTCCCCTCTTCGGATTCTTTAGGTCCTGTGGCGACTTCTGAAGTTGCAGTCCCCAAAGCCCTGCTTTTATGCAGAAAAACCCCCATTCAACAGCCTAGCTGTCACTCAAACATGCTAAGTGGTGAGCCGGCCGGCTCACCACTGGGCCAATCACACAAGAGTGTGACTTGAGTTGCCAAGGCAACTCAGTCCAGGGTGCCTAATCCCCCTCCCACACATCCTGTAGACCCCAGAGAGTGGCACCATTTGGAGAGCTTCTGTGCAGAAACCCGCCAATAAGTGGAACAAAGGGCTCGACTTGGGTTAGAGTTTCAGAGGCGAACACAAACGCCATTTTAAAACCGAGTCCTGGCAAAAAGACCCAACCGGGGAATAAATATTAAATAAATAACCTGGCGTTATCTTTAACATTGCACCAAAAAGTGGTGCGTTTAAAATCAATGGGAAAATCCCATAGGAAATATTCTGGTGGAATATTTCGCGTGGTATCCACTGCCACCAGCCAGAAACTCGACAGGGGGGGAACTGCACAGTGCCCCCTTGGAAAACAGACCCAGGGGTAATCGAATTACCCCTACCAGTACTTCCACAATATGATGGTTTGTACTGGTTCTGTTCACAATTTGAGACTAGTAAAGCCAATGGTGACTTTGCATGCCCTGGGAGACAGTAGTCAGTCCCAGGGTATGGAGTCTATGTTTGGGGGGTCACTAGGACACCTCTGTGTTACTGCACTGAGGGTGCTGTGTAACACACATACCAAAAACACATGAAGCCCTATGGAGTAAAAGACCCCATAGCCCATAAAACACATTCACAGTCAAAGGACATACTCAAATCATGCCTAAGAGTGGGAGAAAAGAGTCTCACTCTTAGCAGGAGAAAAAAAAAAAAAAAATACAGCAAAGCTGCTGGGGGACTCACTAGGTTTGGGAAATTAGCCTTAACAGAGAATTCTCCCTAACACCTTTGATTCTGGTCTAACTCCCAATCTCTCTCGAGGCATTTGGGCATCCCACTTCACACCCCGCATTCTACCCAGCCACTCTTGACAAGCTTTTAATGTTCCTCCTTCTAAAGACCTCAGATGAAACTAAGCAAGTCAGGGCATAAGGGTTGTAACAAATGCTACATATGGCACAATACAATTAATCCATTTAATTGTTGTTTATTTTCTTTGTTATGCTGTTGGAATGGTTTCTGAGTGTCTGACCTAGCACTTGACAGCAATGCTACTCCTTGCCCTCAACAACAATATTCTCCAGGTTCTGCAAAAAGACTTTGGGCTCAACAAACTCTCTGTTTCGTAGTCCTCAATCCAAGGACCCCTTTCAGGGGTATATTGTCACTTGCAGTCGTGAGGGGGGATTGTCCCTACAAGTCCTTCTTGCCTCCTTGGCCTGTAGATGCAGATCCTCTGCTTCTCATCCTCGGCTCCTGAGAAACCCCTTTATCTCAGTCCTTATGTGTGCCTTCAGGTAGGCTTGGACAGTGGTGGAAGCTAGGACCGGGTGAGGTTGAAATTGCCCCGAAGCATTCACCAAACGTTTGGCCATATGAGAATCTCTACAGACTTGTCCCACTGGATACCCAATAAACTTACAATAGTAGCCCGTCAACGCCATGTCCCTTTTACCTATAGTATGGGCACCGGAGTTTGAAAACAACTCGAGGAATCTGCATAATTAGCTCTCAACTAATCCAAAAGGTTAGTGTCCTTGAGCCCTGTAATTGATTAGTAAACTACTGAGATAAATTTTGATAACATTATTGAACATTCTAGTAATTTTTACTAAATAGAACCATTTGTTTATTTCCAGAAGGAAGCATAAAATCCTGATATCTTAACCTGAAGAAGGGCACGCAAGGCCCAAAATGCATAGTCAAAGGATAGGCAATGTGTTTCCTAGTAAATTACAGCAATACCTAAGCATCAACAATCTACTCCTATCAAGTTGTCCGGATAGACAACCACATACACATTTTGAGAAATGAGGCACATGAACATTTAAATGTCAATTGGATTGTCTTGATATTATGTACACCCTGTGAATTTTATATCAATTGAATGTTATGTGTTAAGCAAATCATGTTTTGATATTACACTGAATATCTTGCTCTAATGACTTTAAATGCACTTAATGTGTACATTTACATAAAAATATTCTTTTTTTGTGAAAAACCATACTGTTGTTCTCAATAGTGATTAATATTTGACAATTGTATTGTCACAGGTGTGCCCTTGTGTGTCCTCCGTTGTATCTCAAGGGATCCTTTTTTCCTTACCATCTCTACAGATTGGGCCAGTGGGCCTTCTTCAGCAACCGATCCTGTCTCTAGTCCTCATCTCCCTCCTCAAAGAGTAGCAACAGTCTCATACCTAAGGGGATCTTTCCTGCACCTCCTGCTCTATCCTCTCCAGTCCCTCCTACTTCCATCTCTTCGTCACCCTGCTATGTGCTAGTGCTGCAAACCCTCTTCCACTAACACCTTTCACACTTAGGGCATGTCTAATTGTCTGATCCTCTCTCACCAACATTTGGTCTTCTCTTCAGGCCTCTTTTCAACTAGTCTTTTTCTCCCAACCTCCTACCTACGGCAGGCCTCTTCTTCGCCTCTGTTGTAACCTCCAACCTTCTTCTGAAGTCATTCTTTCATCTTCCCGTCAATGACACCTCCAGCATGCTCCTTCATCCTTCCTCTCCTCCTTTAGTTCTTCCTCCGACTACCTCACTCCTTCTGTTCTTCCCCCTCACTACCCTCTGACTCGCCATCACCTCTTTACTCTTCATCACATCCTTACTCTTCACAGCCTCCAACTACTCTTCTGTTCCCTGCCCATCCCTCTCCCAGGTCATTCCTCCTGCTTAAGCTCCTTCTGCTGTCACCTACAACATTCTCCAATACTCCTCCTTCGCCTCCAAACTCCCATTCTGCAACTTGCCAGCTCTGCTCGGAGCTAGCCATTATACACAGCTTGGGTTAAATAGTTGCTTCCTGATTGGCGGGCTGGAGAGGGTAATGTGACCTGATTGAGCATGCCCAGTCACTGGGATGTCCTGTAGTTCTGAACCTTGGGAGAAAGTCTTCAAATAGACCTGCTGTGAATTAGAATCAATTTCCAGAATGTTCTCCCTAGTGAATGGGCTGCAGCTGCTCTATCCCCCTACCTGTTAATGTGAGTGTCCTTCTCCCTGAAGTTCACGTTGCCTCTTCCCTGTGACCAAATGGTCATTCTTTGTGCTGAGAATATCTTTTGCGTGGTGGAGTGATTGAAAAACATGTCTCCTGCATGTGGTTTGAGGTTAGTATTCTCCCCATTGATTTCACTGAACAGAGAGGCTGCTGGGGTTTCGGTCTCTTTTGTGCTTGCAGCTGTGATGTAGAATAGAGCGTTTTACTCCCCAGTGCTCTGTATAGAGAACCTTGGATGAATTTTGGATCGTATCTCTCCAGCTCTGAACTCTCTCCATTGGCTCCCAGTGGATGCAAGGATTAAATGTAAAACCCTCTGCATTGTCCACAAGGCTTTCTGGGGCCTGGGGCCAAAATACCTTCAGCTATCCCTCTGTAAATAACTCCCCTCTCAAGCTCTTCACTCCTCTACCTCCAACTCCCTCAGGGTCACTTGTTTTTCTAAGAAACGGGCTGGGGGTAGGTTTCTGTCTTCAGCTGGGGCCTCCCCCTGGAACAGCCTCCCTGCCACTCTAAAACTTGAGGAAACCATCTCCAGTTCTGGAAGCACCTCAAGGCCTTCCTCTTTGCTTCTGCCTTCGCCCCGCCGCCCCCTGATGAACTGTCCTCTCTTGGTACCGTGCACCTGTACACCCTCTGTCCTCCGAGCCCAGGTTCCTGCTCATCCTGCCACCCTCCCGCACTGCCTCCGGGCCACCCCCTGCACTGGGGTCTGTAGCTGTAACCATACAGCCCCCCCCTCTTTTTTACTCCTGCACTTATCAAACCTACCCTGTCTTCTGCCTTAAACTCAGCGCTTGTGTCATGATGCCTACCCCCGGGGACCCAGACCAAGTCCAGCAACCCCGGAAGCAGGCATCAAGTTATCCTAAGCAAGCCTAAGCAAGCCCAACAACCCCTGCTAGGGGCTATTTGGGTCCAGTCCTGGCCCCTATGGCGCCAGGCTCATATGGAGAGTCAGTCCTGGTGCCACAGGCGCCAGGCTCATAGATTAAAACTTACCTGATGCAGACCATGCTGCAAACTTACCTGATGCAGACCATGCTGCAAGAGCTCCAAGCCAAATGAGGCTTGGAAGGGACTACTTTACTTGGGGACTATTTTTTTACTAGGGCGGGGCTGGGGAGGAATAGTTACCTGGGACTGCTTTGGAGGCTATTTAAACCACGCCCGAAGAGCAGCACACGCTTTGCGTTATTCTGCATTCAGGAGTGTAACGCTCACCGTGCCTGCAAGTCTGCATCCAGCCATCTGCCACGCCCGCCTCGAGTTTGGAGCTCCTAGAAAAAGGGAGAAAGAAGGCGAAAAGGTTAGAACAAGAGCAATACCTTTGATCCTTACCTGAATTCCCGATCCATCGTGCCTTCGAGCTGGAAGAAAGAAGTTATTTTATGCGCGTCGCCTCGCCTGCTGCTCACCGGCCTTCGCAGCATCTTCACATTCCACCGCATCCTCCTGCATGTTCCCGCCGCACTCCGGCACCTAAGGAGAAGACAAGAACAGCAAGGTGAGCCAAGGGAATACACAGAGGAATATTAGTTACCCCCCCATAGACTTACCTGATTTTACCACCGGGGTAATATTCCTCTTCACGGGTCGGCGCAGCTTCCACTGCATTTTCGCCGAACCCCGGCCCCTAAGGGGAAACAAAGGGACTAAAAAGGGGAACCCTCCTCACCACAATAGGCTTACCTGATTTTACCGCCGGAGGTATTATTCTCCGAGACTTCATACTTTCTCCCAGCACCTGAATAAGGGAGAAAGCAACAGGTTACATATTGACATTTTATCGAACTGTGTTGGAAAATACAAATCCTTACCAGAATACTACCGGTTGCCACGAGGAACTCTTCATTAGGGTCAAGCTGCAATCTGCAAGGAATCGGACAAGAGTGAAAGTCAGGCAATTGAACTCTTACAAACTTTATACTTCCGGCGTCTTGCTGGGAATCTCAGAGTCAATATAGTTCTGGAACTCACCAATTCCTTCGAGCCAGTGAAGCAACTGGTTATCAACGCGCCCCTGCGCTCAAAGCAGGATGGAGAGCTCATCTTTTCAAACCATCAGGTGAGACTATAAGAGGGGACATCAAAGGTGATCTGTGGGGAGAACAGCGGGGGTGGGGGGATTTATGCTCAACTCCACGGGTGGTTAATTCCCTTTCTCCATTTGCAGAAGAATATTCCTACGGGCCAAGCAAACGAAGCTAGGTGGGCCAGTCCAGTCCGTCATCTCGGCCCTACGCGTCACATTGGTGAAGACAGCAGCTGTCCAGTTCCGATCGACGCCTCTGTGGGAGCCAGGTGAGCATAACAGCTTGCCACTTGCTGGCTGCACTACCACTTTTCATTGATTTTACTATTTCTTTCTTTATTTTATTATTATTTATTATGTTTCTCCTTTGCTCTGCACTTTCCACTTCTCCCCCCTTCCATGCACTTTTCCCCTCCCCCTCGCCCATGCACTTGCACGTTCTCAATGTCACTGGGCCTAGTAAGATCATTGTTTTGTTCTCCTGTTCCCCTCCCTTCCGTTGTCGCGCTCTGAAATACTGGTGTATGAGCGCGATATAAATTAAATAACATATATCAGAATGTAAAAGAAGAGTGTCCAGTTGCTGCATGATCTGGACTATGCTTTCTTCAACATTTTGGGTATTTAATGTTCGAGGGGTTTGAGTTCTCCAATCATTGTCCTCTTTGGGGGTGGAACGCACTGATTTGGGGTTCTCAGGTCCTTCCCATAGTCTTGCTGCCTAAAAATCTGTGTTTCCCTAAACCTGCTGCGTTTTGTTTCTGTAGAAGAGTTGTATTATGGAAGTTGTAGTTCATCTCAGAGTCATTGTTAAGCTGGTCTAGGTATTTTGGGCTTGAATCATATGCTCCATCCCTCACCAGACCTAAGGGACCTGGCTAGTTTTCACTATGGTCCTCTCCCCCTCGTATCCACAGTTGACTTTCACTGATTCAGTCTAGGTTTTACCCCGGACACAGAGGGGAATTCTTGAATTTTGAGTTTCCCAAAATAGACACCGTGATGTGGCTTGGGAATATAACTCTCTAGGTTTTATCTGGCTTTGGGAAACTAGGGATGTCATGCTGAGGTGCATGTGACAATAACTAGGAGGTTATTTTGTCACAGGGTCAACCTGTAAGCCATAACATGTTTCCTAGTCTGACTCTGCCAGTCAGCAGCAACAGCCATCTGTAAGGAAGGCATGGTATCAACAGTAAGACAGGCACAAGTGACCACAGTTCAAGGGTGTTTATTGAACTTCAAAAAGGGTTTAAAAAATGCTTATCTAATCCTAAATCTACAGATGGGAGCAAGCTACAACCATCAAATAATAATAACACAGTCCCCGTAGTGTCTTACCTATACTAATAAACCTATTGCCAATCCTTACCTACAAATACAAATAGTGTGGGAAACAATGTTACAAAAAAAAAGAAGTGTTCACAAAATGATATGTCAGAATGTTCATGCCGTTGGCCTCCCTGCCCCACGTTTTCAGCACAGGACAAGGCGGTACACTGGAGTTTAGCACAGCCTTTGGCTTCTTTGGCATGAGGATACAGTTCAATCATTAGCATCAGGGCCTTCCATGTCCAAGTCTCTTGGCCTTTCAAGGTCTCTTCATTCATAGGGCCTGATGTGACAAATAAACAATCAGTTCCTTTCCTCTTTCAGATTATCACAAGTACTGAAGTTCTTAGACTATTCGCTATTCAACTCGGATCCCCCTGAGCCGGGATCAGATCTTTTCACCACAGTGTTCGTACATTAGTTATGTATCTAATTCCTCGCAGGTGCAATGGGTGTCGGCTCCTGGAGGCAATGGCACAGGTAAAGGTGGAGCGGCCATTGAATGTCCTATCATGTTTTCCTTTCATCACAAGGTGGTGGTCTAGTCTTTTTCTTTTGCTCCGTTCGACGTGTGGAATCCCGGAAGCATTTAATTCCTTCGCTTCCGGTGTTCCGTGTGTTGCAACGTCAGAGTTTTTGCTAGTCGGTTGCCCTGTGCTTGGTTCCAGCGCTCGCTCTCTCTCTCCTTTGAGCCTTTTGCACTCTCGGTGCTTCTCCCGTTCTGTTTTGGGCTGCCTTCGGTAGCGCTCTTTCTCTGTTTTTCTCCTCCGCTCTTACCTTTCATTTCGGACCGTGCGCCTTTTTCCCAGTACTCCGCCCGACTCTGCTTCTACTTTACTTTTACCTTTGTTTTTCTCCACCTCGGAAGCTGCTGTTTTTTGCTCTTCCGAGCCTCCTGCATTTCAGCTTTCCCTTCCGTCGAGCTTCCTCTGACGGCCGCCAGTCTCTACCCTGCTTCCGGCTACTTGAAACTTATTTACCTTTTCTTTCCGGACGTCCTGATCGGAGCCACAGTTCCTGCAACACCAGAACCAGAGACGCATTCAGCTTTTCTGTAGTTATCAGAACGCCTGCTCCTACTTTTCAGCGCACTCAATATCTTGCACCTCGGACATTGGGGTTTTTTGTACCAGAAGGCTTTTTCCCCGGAATTCCTGCCTGCTTCGGTAGTGGAGCCACAGGCAGGCACAGCTCACCGGTGGCCACTGTGGCTTCATATCGAGGCAGGTTTCAAACTTCTTCTTCACTACTACGAGAACCTGTAGGATACAACACAGAGTCCAGTACCACAGGTGAGGAGTCGGAGGAGGGTAACGGTTCAGACGAAATTGAAGTATTTTGTGACAGTTTGCAACGCCAAACAGAAATGTCCTCGCCAGAACAGGTCCAGGAACTTGTAAATGCTGTGCAGACTCTATCTCAGGAAGTACAAACCTTGAAGAACGAAAACCGAATGCTTCAGCAAATTTCTCAAGAGGTACAGACCCTGAAAGCAGAGAATGTTGCACTGAAGCAGATGTTAACACATCGGGAACCCTTACCCACACCCAAATTACCCCCGATGCCCCTATCATCAGGAAAATTTGAAGGTAAAAGAATTTCTGGACGCATGTAAAATATACTTTACCTTCAGACCCACCTTATTCACCACTAACCAAGCCAAAGTGGGATTTCTTATTTCTAATATGACAGGAAATGCTTTGGCATGGGCTACTCCTTTGGTAACAGGTGAAGTTCCCATTCTTCAAGACTATGAAGGATTTAGGACACTCCTAAAACCAACATTTGAGAGATCTGAGATCACATGCACGGCATGCTAAGAATTGCTAGACGCCCATCAAGGGGTTATGGATGTATTGTCTTAAATTTCGATAATCAAAAACTTAGCAGCCCAGGCGGGATGGCCTGAGCAGGCTCAGTATGCCATTTTCAGATGCGGTTTTAAGGAAGAGATCAAAGATGAACTAGCCAGAATTCCAAGACTGTCCACTTTCTCTGAACTATTATCAGCAGTTCTTCAGATTGAACATCGCATTCTTGAAAGACGAAGTGAACGTAGACGGATCTGAAATAAAACCTCATTAGGACCTATGCTCTACACTCCGACTCCCTCCTTACCTGCTAATCAAGATGAAATTATGCAGATCGGTACTACAAGAGGACCGTTGACAGCCGAGGAGAGAAGACGTAGAAGAGAAAGAGGACTATGTGCATATTGCACTTCCGAAAACCATTCGATACAAGACTGCTAGGAGCTACCATCTCAGAAGTCGGGAAACGACAAACGTCAGAACTAAGAGGGACTAGTATCCGAGGGGCTGCTGGTATCTCAAGTCCCTATGTTTCATTGTCGATTGCTCCTTCTACAGAGAACAATACGGAAGATTCAAGACTGATGGTGGTATCCGTACAGATAAAGAACAAAGAAAGTTGGACTGAAGCCCTAGCCTTATTGGATTGTGGAGCGGCTGGGAACTTCGTCGACATCCATTGGGCTGAGCGAATGGGTTTACCATGAATAGAGAAGACTGAAGATCAGAAAATGGAAGGCGTAGATGGTACACCGTTATCTTCCGGACCCATAAAACACATGACCGATGCCCTTCACATGAAGATACAACATACTGAACTAATCTCATTTGACCTAATACGTGCAGCCCACTTTCCGATCATATTGGGAATCACCTGGCTCCGCAAACACAATCCCCAAATTGACTGGGCTCGCAACCAGTTGACTTTTGTGTCTGACTTCTGTACAAACCATTGTCTCTCTCAAACAAATATAGTCAAGGTTCAGACCTCTAAGACTCTCCAAGCCAATCCAAAAGGAATCCATACTTTACCCTAAGAATACTCTCAATTTCAACAAGTATTCTCAAACCAACCCTTTTTGGAGCTTCCCCCACATAGACCAGAAGACTGCGCAATTGAGCTTGTGCAAGGGGCCTTAGTTCCTTTTGGTCGTATGTTTTCATTGTCTCAATTGGAAAAGAAAGCCCTCCGCACTTATCTTGACAGCAATCTACAGAATGGTCTCATTCAACCTTCTAAGTCCCCCGCTGGGGCTTCCTTGTTTTTTATCCCCAAATGGGATTCAGACGAACTAAGACCTTGTATAGATTTTTGGGGGCTCAATCAGGTGACAATTAGAGACCGATATCCAATGCCACTCATCACGGACATTCTGGAGCCAGTGCAGGGAGCCAAGACGTTCACTAAGCTAGATCTTCGTAGTGCATACCACCTACTACGAATTCACCAGGGAGACGAATGGAAGACAGCGTTTCAAACCCCTTTTGGGCTATACGAATACCGAGTGATGCCCTTTGGCTTAGTGAACGCTCCGGCAGTCTTCCAGAGATTTATGGACAGAATTTTTTCATATCTAATGTTCATTACCGTGATCATCTATTTAGATGATATATTAGTGTTTTCCAAAGATCGCTCACAACATTCACTTCACGTATCAGAAGTGCTTCAACGCCTCCAATCTCATCACCTTCTGACAAAACTGGAAAAATGTGAATTCGGAGTCCAAGAGATATGATTCTGAGTATGGAATCACTATGGACAAAAGGAAGGTTGCCGCAATCCTGGACTGGAAGACCCCCACCTCAGTACCTCGGTAAAAGAAATTAAAAGATTTTTGGGTCTTGCGAATTTTTACCGTACATTTATCCCTAACTTTTCAGAATAGGTGTTGCCCATTACTTCTCTGTTAAAGAAGACCTCTACACCGTTCAAATGGACCAATGAAGCTGAAGAAAGCTTCCAACATCTCAAAACACTGTTTTGCTCAGCCCCCATCCTAAGGCAACCAGACCAGTCCCAGCCTTTCATCATTGAGACCGATGCATCCGCCTCAGCCATAGGTGCTGTCTTACTTCAGGGAGAAGCTGGGATTGAACACCCCATCTCATACCTTTCGAAGACATTGAGCCCCAGCCAAAGAAATTACTCCGTATTGGAAAAAGAGTTGCTGGCCATGAAACAAGCGTGTGAAGAATGGCGACATTTACTCCAAGGAGGTGCTCAACCGTTTACTATCTGCACAGATCATCGCAACCTCAAGGTGCTATAGTCCATGTAGTTCATCAATTCCCGTCAGACTAGATTGGCTCATTACACAATAGGACTTCCGAATCTGTTACCACCCTGGTAAATCTAACATATTGGCCGACGCTCTATCCAGGAGAGAGACCTTTGAAGGCTCGCATAACTTCGTCTCTGAACCAATGTTCTCCAAGAAGGTGATTGCTTCGGTAGATACCTTTCTACAGCAGATACGACAGGCCACTGCTCTAGAACTCAAAGGACACAAGATTTTACCCACAGGCCTAAGCAACAAATAAGGGCTCTGTTTTAAGAATGGTCTTCTTTACATTCCAGAGGGTAACCTACGCAAACAGGTTCTAAATCTGTGTCACGATCTACCAATGGCTGGACATCGTGGAGTAGCAGGTACTTTGGACTTGCTACAGCATTAGTATTTCTGGCCCAATCTTAGAAAGGAGGTGACAGATTACATAAGGAATTGTCCCATTTGTGCCAAGAGCAAATATTCATCTGGCAAGCCGATTGGACTTCTTGAACAACCATCACTTCCTACTAGTCCATGGAGTATAATCACTACGGACGTCATTGTGGAATTGCCTCTCTCCAACTCATGTACCTGTATTATGGTCACGATTGATACCTACTCCAAGATGGCCCACTTCTCTCCCTTGCCCAAACTCCCAAGCGCGGAAGAAATGGCAAGTGTGTTTGCATGGATTACCAGAAAAGATCATTTCAGACATAGGAACACAATATACCTCACGATTTTGGAAGGCAGTATGTCAACAACTCGGGATCGAGAGAGCTCCTTCGTCTGGATTCCATCCACAAACTAACGGGCAGACGGAAAGGGTGAACGCCACCCTGGAACAATATCTCTGCTGCTATTGTAACCAGCAACAAGATAACTGGGAGCAATTACTTCCAACCGCCGAATTTGCTTATAACAATGCCAAACACTCCGCCATCAACATGTCTCCTTTCTATTGTAACTATGGAATTCACCCTAAACACCTTCTTCCTGTGTTAAAGAGACCAACTAACATGCCTGCCAATGAAACCATCATTGACAAGATCAAAGAAGCACACCGGACGGCCCAAACCAGTTTACAGTTTGCTACACAAAACTACAAGAGACAAGCAGATAAACATCGCCAAGAAGGACCGAATTGGAACGTGGGTTCCAAAGTTTGGCTCTCCACGAAATACCTCCCAAGATGGGCACACCCCTCCAAACTGTCCCCTAGGTTTCTGGGTCCTTTCCCTATTATATCAAAGCTTAACCCTGTGGCCTATAAACTACGATTAACACACAACATGAGACGGATTCACCCGGTTTCCATTCCTCTTTACTCAAACCTTTCTCTTCTCATTCCAATGACCGCCCTACCCCCAATTACAAACACTTAATGGCTGATTCAGAAGGGGAATACGAGGTATCATCCATCTACGACTCCAGGTATCGCAAGGGGAGATTCGAATACCTCATTGGTTGGAAGGGATTTCCGTGATCTGAAGATTCTTGGGAACCATTATCCCATATCCATGCTCCCCTATTGCTAGCCAGATTCCACAGGAACCATCCGGGGAAGCCTGCGGGAGTAAGCAGACGAAGGGGGCATACTGTCATGGGTGCCGGCTCCTGGAGGCAATGGCACAGGTATAGGTGGAGCGGCCATTGAATGTCCTATCACGTTTTCCTTTCATCACAAGGTGGCGGTCTAGACTTTTTCTTTTCCTCCGTTCGACGTGTGGAATCCCGGAAGCATTTAGTTCATTTAGTTCCTTTGCTTCCGGCGTTCTGCGCGTTGCAATTTCGGAGTTTTCGCTAGTCGATTGCCCCGTGCATGGTTCCAGCGCTCTCTCTCTCTCTTTTGAGTCTTTTGCACTCTCAGTGCTTCCCCCGTTCTGTTTTGGGCTGCCTTCGGTAGCGCTCTTTCTCTGTTTTTCTCCTCCGCTCTTACCTTTCATTTCGGGCCGTGCGCCTTTTTCCCAGTACTCCGCCTGACTCTGCTTCTACTTTACTTTTACCTTTGTTTTTCTCCACCTCGGAGGCTGCCGTTTTTTTGCTCTTCCGAGCCTCCTGCATTTCAGCTTTCCATTCCGTCGAGCTGCCTCTCACGGCTGCCAGCCTCTACCCTGCTTCCGGCTACTTGAAACTTATTTACCTTTTCTTTCTTTCCGGACATCCTGATCGGAGCCAGAGTTCCTGCAACACCAGAACCAGAGACGGATTCAGCTTTTCTGTAGTTATCATAACTCCTGCTCTTACTTTTCAACGCACTCAATATCTTGCACCTCGGACATCGGGGAAAAAGCCTTAGGCTACAAAAAACCCCAGAATTTCTGCCAGCTTCGGTAGTGGAGCCACAGGCAGCCACAGCTCACCGGTGGCCACTGTGGCTTCATATCAAGGCAGGTTTCAAACTTCTTCTTCACTACTATACCGAGAACCTGTAGGATACAACACAGAGACCAGTTCCACAGGTGAGGAGTCAGAGGAGGGTAACGGTTCACACGAAATTGAAGTGTTTTGTGACAGTAGGTTACTCTTTCTTGGGTGACTCACGGTTCACCCCGCATACCTCTCAGGCTCAGATCTCAGATCCCCCTTGGTCGTGCTCAGATCTCTGTTCCCCCTCGGTCAGGCCCAGATCTTGGATCCCTCTCAGTCAGGCCTAGATTCCTTTTAACACAATGTTCATAACTTTTACACAAACTTGCTTTACCCAAATAGCTTTTAGCCTATCTCCCTCTGCCATGCTCGGACCAACTTCCTTTACGATTTCATCAACTATCAAAGACATTTGAATGTGCACAGGGTTTTGCTTGACCCGTTGCAGGACCACTTTGATTCCACATTTCTTTATCACTCTTCATATTTGCCACCTCTCAGCTGGATACCTAACAGAGACTTTCGAATGAACACCCACGTGGTGCCGGCCCACTCAGTCTATCTTGGCTTCAAAGTTCAGTCACCCATCTGCTGATTGTGTTTGTGTCACTTGCCACATACGCTTCTTACACTGTTCTCTTTAGATTTGATTATACAATGTTGTCACTTGCAACCTTGGCTTCAACACAGACCGGTCTGGTATCAGTCGTTCCAACTCACCAACTGTGCTGACTTCACTGGCAATGCTTTGTTGTAGGAGCCAAGGACAATACCACAGCGGCAAACGATTCTCCCTGGCTTGACTATCGATGAAGGAGAGCCCCAGGTACCTACGCCACACAATGCAGCTTTCTTCAACTCTGATTCCTGGTCTTACGTTTCCTATTCGCAAAGGTTCCTGAAAGTAACAGTGTTTCAGTGAAAAGGTCAAGGGCACTTCCCTCCTTGAAATTCTCTTCGGTTTTGCCATTTTTTTTTTTAACTTTATTTATTGATTGTGGTATACGACATTGCAACAACATGACATTCCATATACATGTTTAATCAGAATCATTCAATATAGGTATACAGCATGAGATATAGTGCTACGGAGCAACCATATTACTAGGCCCTGTCGGGCTACTGTATCTGAATCCGCCTCACAGATCCATCCTGAACGGGGCCCAGATGCCCTTAGGTTTACTTGAATTCGGGAGTGACATCACATATCGTTCCTCACATTCATTTACATACGTCAGTTCCTTAACAAAGTGACTTGCCCGTGGAGCCTGCGTGCTCTTCCAATTTTTCAAGATGCATTTTTTAGCCACCGCACATGCAATATTAAAGAGTCTTCTAGTTTTTTCTGACTGTTTAACTATATCTCCAAATAAGTATTTTTGCGGCGTGAGGTCTGCCGGGTCCCGAGTCACCTCCTCTAGGATTTTCGCCACCTCCCCCCAGAATACACTAATGCGAGGGCAGCTCCAGTACATGTGCATTGAATCTGCCCGGTCTGCACCACACTTCTAACAACTACTTGTACCAGTATTTGTGAATTTCGCAATATTTAGGGGTGTATAATGTAACTTGTTTAACACTTTAAATTGAATTAGGCGGAGACCTGCGTTCATGGATACCTTCTTGGTCAGTTCACAGTACCTTTCCCAGGTTTTTTCGGGTATGACAGCTCCTAGGTCCGTTTCCCAGGAAGTTTTCATTATATTTGCCGATGGGGTGTTGGCCTGTATGGCCATTTAAAGGCCCGAGATGCTAGTTCGAGCCCGGGCGGTTTTTCCGTTTTTAGCCTTGTGTTAAACGGCCATCTTGGAACTGCTGCTCCCTCGCGTGCTTTGCCTTGCTCAGAGTGTGCTCTCGTGCGCCACCTTTAATCATCCGTGTGGTGAAGTGTAATGGAAGTCAGGTGTGTGTAATGATCAGTAATTGCCTGACCCACCCAGGCCATTGTATTGGAACATGTCTGGTATACGGCTCGGGCGTTCGTCCGTTTTCTCTCACTGTGAGCTGTCTGTGAGAAAGTGTTTGTGTTGGGAAAGGAGGTAGGGGGTTGAATTCCTAAGTATCCTACCTGGTAGGATGGGCTAAAGGTGTTATAGGGAAGGGGATACCACATCTCACCATCCGGCACCCCACTTCCACTCTCCAAGGACACCTCACTCAGGTGATCCTGCCGCACGGGTCCACCCTCAAGACCTTGATCCAAAAGCGATGGCCGTGTCCTGGCCAATTGGATAACAGATCCCCAAGGACACCTTCAGGTTTCTCACATACCTTTCCCCTATGTGATGCAGCCGCATCTGATTCACAAGGGAACCAAGAAAGGAAATCCGCCTTCCGTTTTTTTCGGTGCTCCACAGTGAAACAGTAGGGTTGCAGGTCTAAGAACCATCGCATGACTCGAGGGTTAGAAATCTTTCTGCTGGCTAATCCAAACTAGTGGAAAATGATCTGTAACAAATGTGAACTTCCTTCCTAGGAGGTAGTATCTAAGGTGGGTAATGGCCTACTTGATGGCAAGGGCCTCCAATTCCAGCACAGAGTAATTATTTTCATGTGGGAAGAGTTTGCGACTCGTAAATAGGATAGGATAGGATGTTCCAATCCATCGCAAATTTGTGACAAGATTGCTCCCAACCTTGTAAAGGAGGTGTCGGTTTGTAGCACAAACTCCTTCAAGAAATCCACTACCTTTAGGATTGGGTTCTGGCACAGGGTTTGTTTTAGGTTGTTGTAACATACATTGTCCTTGTCAGTCCAACACATTTTCTGGGGTTCAGCATTCTTTAATTTGACTGTCAGCCTAACTATCCTGACTGAGACGTTAGGGATAAACCTGCGGTAATAACCGATTAACCATAAGAATGCTCTGAGGTCTCTTTTAGTTTTAGGCGTAAGGGTATCCAGGACAGCCTTCACTTTCTCGCGCTGAGGTTGGACATTACCATTCCCTACAAAAAACATATTTCATGGCGGATTGGGCAAGCCTGCATTTGGATGGATTGGCAGTTATGCTGGCTTCTCTAAGGTCTCTATTAAAAGTAAAGAGATGGAAAAGCTGGTCTTCCCAGGTTTTACTATGAATGACTATATCAGCAATATTAGCTCCACAGAAATCAGAGTAGGGTTGCAATATTTTGTCCCCAAGTTGTTGGAAAGTGGCGAGAGCCACGTGTAAGCCAAAAGGGAGGACTTTGAACTGGAACAGTCCCATGGGCGTTGATAAAGCTGTTTTTTCCTTATCAGGTCCATGCATTGGCACCTGCCAGTACCCATGGGTTAAGTCTAGGATTGATAGAATGTGGACGTTTCCGAGTTTATCAATCAATTCGTCGATGCGTGGCACGGGATAGGAATCGAAGTCAGAGATGGCATTAACTTGACGGAAGTCTATGCAAAACCTCCAGGAATGGTCAGGTTTTGTGACCAATACAATAGAGGAGAACCTTGGGCTTGAAGAGGGTTCGATAATATTTGCTCTTAACATTTTATTTATTTCCTCAACAACTATCTGTTTACGGGCTTCCAGGTCGGTCTCAAACTATAAGGCTCGTCGTTATACGGCCTTCTACAATTAGTTGGCATGCTTGTACCCTTCTGGAACATTCGATACTCTAGCAGCACGTAAGCTGGTACCCCAGGTGCTGGTGGGTGAACTTGACCATGTCTCCCCACCCAATTAGCCCATCATCTATTCATCACTCATGCTGTCTGCCATTCACATTGTCTTTGAACTCAGCCTTGTAGTAGCTTCTCGCCTCTGGGAATATAAGGGAGTGCATGCACTTGTTATCTTCAATCTGGTGCACCATGCTCTTTGTCTATTTTCATCCTCAGCTCGCATGATGAGAGACCGTGTATTTGCTCGTATTATAGCATTTAACAGTCTTTAATGAAGACACTTGGCATTCATGGTTTAACCAATACCTGGCACTTCTTGCCCACTGTATTGCCGGTCTCTGCCCCAACTTTCAGTGCTATGCGGATGACACTCAGCTCATTTTCAGGCTACCTTCGGCCACCTCTTCTGTCTCTCATCACTGTCTGTCTGCTATTCAGGAGTGGTATGCCGCCAACGGTCTCTGCCTTAATGCCAGTAAGACTGAGACTCTCCTCATTTGCACAACCGCTCCCACCTTTCCTGTCGCTCTCTGGCCGGCCTCTCTTGGCCCTCTTCCTGCTCCCACCTGCGAGGCTAAAAACCTTGGGGTCATCTTCAACTCCACACTCTCCTTCTCTCCTCACATCTCTGACGTCTCTAAGAAGTCACACTACCAGCTGCACCACCTCAGAGGTATTCTTCCTTTCCTCTCCTTCCCCCAGAAGCTCACTGTCTCCAGAGTTCTGGTTCTCTCTAAACTGGACTATTGCAACAGCCTCTTTCTAAATCTGCCTGCCTCTACTCTCCGCCCTCTGCAACTCATCCAGAACAGGACTGCGAGACTTGTCCTTGGCCTCAAGCCCAGGGATCGGATCTCTCCAGGACTGAAATCTCTGCACTGGCTCCCAGTGGCTGCGAGGATTAAGTTGAAAACCCTTTGCATTGTCCACAAGGCTGTCTGGGGCCTGGGGCCTCAATACCTTCAACTCCCTCTTCCTAAATATCTTCCTTCTCGAGCACTTCACTCATCCGCCTCCAGCTCCCTCAGGGTCAGTCGCTTCTCCAAGCAACGAGTTGGTGGTTGATCTCTTTCTTCGGCTGGGGCCTCCCTCTGGAACAGCCTCCCTTAAACTGGAGGAAAACAATCTCCGGTTCTGGAAGCGCCTCAAAACCTTTCTTTTTGCTCTGCCTTTTCTCCTCCTCTCCCCTGCTGACCTCCTGGCTGAAACTGCAACTGCACTGGTTACCTGGCCACCCTATGATCGCGGGTCCAGGTCCCTCCCCCGCCAGTCACACACACCTGCACTACCTGCCTGGCAACCCCCGCACTTGGAGACTGTTCTGCATCCCTACAGTCCCCCTACCAGCACTTGACACCTGATGTCTGCACTTACCTTTGCACTTGCCACGTGCTGGCTGTAACTTTTACTTATTGTTATTATACTATTCCCATGTACTGCACTGTCCCTTCCCCTCCCCCCGCACTTTCCCCCTTTCCCCATCCCTTGCGCGATCTGAATAATACCTGGCCTAGTAGGATTGTTGTCTGTCCTCCCTTTGTTCCCCCTCCCTTTCCTTGACGCGCCTTGAAAAACCTGTGTATAGGCTCATTATAAATGCCATATCATATCATGGTGTTCTCTACAACTTAATAAGGGATGCCTCGGCTTCTCACGTATGCTGTTCTTCACAAGCTGATAACCAGTTCTTTGGAAACAAAGAGGTGGCATCCTACCACATACATTTCAGTTTCTTTACTAAAAAAATTCCTGTAAAGATTTCAACAATTTTCATGCTAAGTATATATAGAGCTTTATGGTTTGGCTCACTTGCATTAAGAGGGATGGGAGCGAAAAACACATTGAGTAAGTTAAGGCTTTTTTTTATAATTTAGCCAGTATCTAAGAAAGGTGCAAACTCAATTACGCTTTATATTTTTAGGAAAACAATACCGTATGCATATCATTCAGAAACATATTATACATAATATACAAACAAAGAAAGGAAAAAGAGCACGGGTATATTCAAAAACCTAATGAATAGACATTGAAATTTTCAATATGAACACACGCGTGCTACACAATTATAAAACAGTGAAAACTGTGGAGGTTGACCTCTATGTAGAGTGCATTTCAGTACTAAAAATATTTTATAGAACAACCTGTAGGTGATGTACTGACAGTGATGTTCAGACTGTAGAAATCTGATTCAAAGAGTCATCATTAGTGCATCCTTCTTGAGTTTTGAGGTGCACTGGGTTTTGGAGAGTGACCTAGTCGTTGGTCTACGTCTGAATGTAGATCAGATGATGATGAGGGACGGGGGTGACATGCCCTTAAGCTTTAATGTTCCATGACGTTTCGGCAAGGAAGCCTTCTTCATGGGCCTAAACCGGGTCTCTCTGGATAGAGGAACAAAGTGGGGAAACTCAATTAGTGTTGGGCTCTCCCAGGATGGGGCCAAGTGGCTCCACTACTAGCATGTTAAAAATTAAATAAAAACCCAACTGTTTAGAGAGTGTATAGAGCATACAATTTCTGTTTGCTTGTGAGTGCCAGTTACTGACCTGAACGGGGTAAAGTGTGGCACGTTGGCTGGTAGGGGAGAGGCTGAGGAGCCTGTCGGCGTCCGCTCAGGAGGCGTGGCTTCTATTCCCACACATGGCAAGGGAAGTACTGGAAGTGGAACACAGGGAGAAGTGGCACTATGAAAGACATTTGCAACAACATGTTTTGGCTGCAGAGTGTTTTGCTGCAATACGGATAATGGAGTGCCAAGGGTCGGGAAGAAATGTACCTGAGCTGCCATTTCGGATCGTGTGGATTTCTGGGGCAGAGCTCGGGGTGCTGGTGCCTGAAGGCAGGTAACTGCATGGAGGAAGGAAGAGACAGTCTGGCAAAGAATGGTGGACCTGGATCTGTGGGAAGAGGGTTAAGGGATAATTACGAGCAGCAAAATAGGAGCGGACTTCCTGTAAAGGCACTCGGCTGCTCCTCTACAAGGGGGGATTCCGTGTTTCACCCTTCGATGTCCCACTTCCACTCACCAAGGACCCTCCATCCAGGTGATCCTCCCTCACTGATCCACCCACAGGAACTGGATCCAATAGAGATGGCCATGTCCTGGCCACCTGGATGACAGATCCATGGGGAGTAGTCAGGGTGACACCTTCAGGTTTCTCACAGCACCCACCACGAAAATATACGAACACTAGGTCAAACTTGCATTTAGACATGAAGAATGCTATCTGCACCAATAGACAATAGAACACGTATCATAATCAATATATATGCTGAAACGCAAGGCAAAAGAAACATGCACAAAGCTTGCTTAATGTAGAAACGCAACAGTGACGAATGGCCATTTTGGAAAAGATGGGCAGCACAGCCACAATTTGGTAAAATGAGAAGCATCGAAGAAACCTCAGAGCTGCTGGGGGAATGGACTTGTGGAATTAGCAGAATATTCAGACCCGAACAGACCAGACAATAGCCGCACAAGCCTTGCCAAGGTTACTGTGGAAAGGAGGTTTGGACTGGCACTGAAGAGAACAGTAGATAATAGTTCCCAAGCTGAAGACACATTTGTCTTAGATCAAGTAAAGAAACAAACAGCCTTGCTCATTAACCAAGGCTCAATATTGAAAAGAAAGTAGCTGAAACAAGTCTCCACTGGTCAGCAAGGGTAAAGACACCTGCATTAGTATGGGCTAAAATCCTAGTAAATTCAAGCAGAATAATCCAAAACGTGGTCTCCACACACGTAACATTTTGTTGGAGAATAATAACTATTCATTAGCTTCAGGGACAGTTAGGCTTAGGCCTTCACTCCCCTTGAGTTCGCAGGACAAATATTCAAGTCAATGCCAAATTCAAGGCTAAAAGTCCTAGCGTGTGGCCTAGAGAATCAGAAATGGTATCCTAATTGGGAAAAGCACCACCTCGATACCGCTCCCCCTGGCCACTATTGTTGCTCATGTGCTGATGACATGCCAAATTGCCAAAGTTGGTGAAGCTAATGCCAAACAATCCCAGATCTCAATTACTGCAACCTTGCAACTGTTGCAGCAGCCAATAGTTCATTGTTTTGATGATGTATGTAACCTGTAAGCTCTTTCAAAGTGGTCCGAGGTGTGGCCAATAGATAAAGTAACAGCCAGTGATGGAACTAACACATATAAAAATACACTTGTGGTACCACCCGGCGTTGCCCGGGTCTATAGCTGACATGCACGTGGGGGTCTGCTATAGCTGAATGTACATTTTATTGTGTCATAACTTCCTATTTTTGAAAAATCACAAAATCGGCAATCTCCCGAAATCACCTATAGAGAGCACAGGGCTGGACCCCACCCTGTGCAGGGACTAATGGGTGGGGTTGGCCAGATTTCACCATCACCAGTACATCCCAGACGGGTATGCCGACCTTTGGCCAAAATTTCAGCCCACCAATTGTTATGGGGCTGGAGCCAACCCCGAACATACAAACACTTTCATGATTCCCCTAGCCAGTCCCTTCACCCCATAGGTTTTTGTAGTCAAGAGTGTGATATGACATCAGTCGTGACGTATTTATTAGTTTTAAGCTGTTGTCAAGCTCGAGAATGATAAGATCATAGAAACAATTTGAGTTTGCTGCTATCCCCGCTTTATCTGGATTATTAATAAAACAGGCCTTTGTCATTTACCTGTAGTCTTACATTTCTGGCCACAGGATTTCCCAGCCTATATGGTCCGCTCAGGGTTGGTACCTCCCACCCCAGCATTACATGTATACAACAGGGTATTGAATCACTGCTTAGCAAATTATTGTCCCTATTCTTCTCATCAAGAAAACTAGTAGAGATGCTTATAGTTTTTTTTCCTAGATCTGCACGTTGTTAATGTTGCAGTGCTGCCCACCTTTCCTGTGGTTCCCAACCCTACTACTATTCTATCTGTTACTCTTGTTAACACCAATCATTTTACTGTAGTAAATTTGTGTTCAGTTTCCTTCTCTCTACCTGTATACCCTGTGTGGTCGGTCAGAAGGAGGAGGCGGACAAAAGGTTGGTGTTTTTAATCAGGACTTTATAGAAATAATGGAAAAAAGGCCTATTTATCCCTATACAAAGAAGAGGTGGGGGGGGGGGGTCCCTGCTTAACAGAAATTAAACTATGGTGCCGGCCGTCAGTGATGTTGTCGAAATCAAAATAGTGAATCCTCCGTCCAAAAAAGACCTACGCTGAGCATGCAACTAAAGAAAAAAGGCTCAGCAAACAAAAAAGGGGTCCAGGAGAATGACTCCCTTCTCCTATACAGGTTTATTTAGCCCTAATATGTTATCTTCATAGAGTTCCTTGTGATATTCTTAATTAACCCTTTGTAGTTCCTTAAGGGGACTCTTCCAGCCTCTATTAAATGTCCATTGATACTTGTCTCAATGTCTTCTGTTAAACTGTGTCAGGATCTTGCTCCTTTCCTCACTGGGTTTCGGTTAGTGTCTCTTTCTCTCTTTTCCAGTCTTCACCAAGTTTTAGCTATCCAATTGCTTCCGACTGTTCCTCCTGAAAATCAGTCTTTTGTTCTAATGGGACTTGCAACCAGGGTCCCTTCCTCCAATGCTATTGTATTTATTCAACACTATTGCTTGCAACTGAGAAGAGTGTCAAAAGTCTCATTGTCCTCTTGGCTGACTTTATTTACTTGGCTACTACAGAGATGAGGAAGATGCCTCACGTAGTAGTGTTGATTTGCTTTACTGGTTTTCCAGCTACTGAGACAAAGAAGATGACTCTTGAAGTCTTCTGGACTTGTTTTAGGGGTTTCCCCAATTACTGAGATGAGGGAGATGACTCCTAGTACATACTTGACTTGCTTTAGTGTTTTCCCCATTTACTGAAATGAGGGAGATGACTTCCGTAGCATTCTTCATTTGTTTTAAGTTTTCCTAAATTCGGAGACAAGGGAGATGACTCCTGTAGCATTATTGACTTTCGTTACTGCCTTCTCTGTGCCCCAGTCACCTCCCAGCTCTCCCGCCACTCTGTTACCTTTGTCTTGACAGATCGGCGTCACCGGTTCTTCCTGGGGTCACTAGCTTACTTTGGGTTGGTAAACGGTCCCAGTGTTTCTCTCTTCGGCTTCCTATGCTTCTCTGCAGAGCCCTCTGCATGGTGGTCTCTGTGTTGTTTGCAGATAGCATGGTCACGCCAACAGCTGAATCTTCCAGACCTTTACGTGAGTCGGCTCGCTGCCAGCTTCTGGAATGCTTTTCCTTCTGCTTCGCCACGTCCTATCGACTGAGGATCAGCCTGCTCCCACTGGCCTTTCTGTCCTAGGTTTGAGCTTCTGGGCTACACCAGTTTGGCGTTGGATTCCCCTTTCTCCAAGTCCTTCAATTTTCATACGATCTTTCTGGCCCTGCGCAGCAAAGGATCATTGTCCTTTAGTCTCCATGAAGAAACACACAACAAAGCTGTCCTACTGTGTGCACACCCACATGATAGGACATAATGGATGGATCAGAGGGAATGATTGGAGTGAATGGAGTCGATGGATGGAGTAAACGGAGTGAATAGACACAGTAAACAGAATGTCAGAGTTGATCGAACAGAGAAAATAAAGGAGTAAATGGAGTGGATGGAACGGATAGAGTGACTAAAACGGATAGACTGAATGGAACGGATGGAGCGGATGGAACAGATGGAGTGGATGGAACGAGTGAGTGGATGGAATGGATGAAGTGGATGGAAGAGATGGAGTGGATGAAACAGATGGAGTGGATGGAACAGATGGTGCGGATGTCATGGATGGTGCAGATGTTATGGACAGAGGCAACAACTGTTTACCATGATGTTGCCAAATATCTGTATCCCCTATATATGCCATCTACCTGTATCCCCCTGTTTCTATCCTGTCACCATATATCTGTATGTCGCTATGTACGTCCCCACTGTCCTGCTCACGTGCCTGGTCTCAGGCACTTATACTGATAACCACCATATCACACCACTACGCCTACTCTCTACTATACACCATCATTCAACCAGAAAGCAGCTATACCCCTGTTAATTCGGCCTAACTGTTCACATACAAACAATTCCATGATCACCTCATCACCCTAATAAAACACAGCTAGCTGAGCACATTCCTGCTAGCTGTTCGCATAGGCGTCCCTCAGGCCTAACGCAGCCAGAACCCAGTCTTGGTCTCCACCCACCAGACTGAACACATCCAACTGATTTCCTCAGCACCACACCCATCACTAGGAAGCAGCTATCATCCAACAACTACACCAGCTGCACACATATCCGGTCTCCCACGCACCGTACGACACCATCTCTCACTACTGACTTGAACTACGGTTCACGAGAGCGTTCAACCTACCAGCGCTTTGAGATCATACCAATGATACATAAGGCGCTATACAAATGCCAAGTAACATAACATTACTCCATGGTTCCACCTATTCTCAGCGATGTACGTTTCCAACGAAGGAGTGATTGTTATTACTCCTTCACCTTTCTTCTTCCCAGTATGATTGGATTCCGACCTGTTGGTACTCTTCCTGTTTCCATCTCTCTTCCTTTTCTCAGTGGTTGTCAGTTTTAATTGAGGAGGAGGTGTTACAATAGCAAAAAGTGGTCTGTTCAGGTTGGGGTTCTGATTACCTGAGGGCCTCATAGGATAGAGGGTTAGGGAGTTCCTTCAGGAAAAGGGAGTCCCCATCCCAAAGAGGGGAGTCTCTCCCCATGAGGTTCCACTTACTGCCCCACTAGGGGGAATATTAAATAGTGTGCTAGCCTCACAGGGAAGGGCTCCCCTCTGGGGAGAAGTTATGAGATCCTGTGAATCGTCACACCTGACAGTAGTATTTATTTTCCTTTTTGTATAAAAAAAAAGTACAATTGTGTTTCACAAGATTACCCCAGGGGTATGTATGTAGGAAGCCCAAACCTCTTTCTCAAATTATGAAGAGAGATCTTGACTCACTGGTGCTCAAATGGTGGGGAGGGGTCCATTTTTGTGCAGTATGTTGACAGCCTACTATTGGTGCCTTTCTCGCTGAAGGCTTGTAAACAAGATTCACTCTATTGACAGCTCTCGCTCATAAGGGGCATGGGGCTTCCAATGAAAAGTTACAATTGCGGCATTTCAGATGATATTTAACTAGAGAAAGACACTTGCCCCAAGATCATGGTGACGTTATTTTGCAATTGCAAGTACCTAGAGCTCAAAGCAGAGGAGAGGATTTCTCGGGATGGCTGGTTACTGCCAACAACGGGTTCTGGGATATGCCTCAATTGTTAAACCCTTTCTAAATCTCACTCTTGATTTAGTTACTGAAACCCTACTCTGGTCAACTGAAACTGTGGAAACCTTTGTCAAAATTAAGAAGGAATTGTCAAATTATCCAGCTCTGAGCTGATTAGCAAAAGTCATTTTCATTGTTTTGAGATGAATGAGATGGGTTTGCTAAAGGGTTGCTGACTCAGTTACACATAATCCCACTGCATACTACAGCACTGCACTAGATTCTGTGGCTGCTAGGTTACCCTGATTTTTGCGAGCTGTGAACGCTCATGCATTATTGGTTGAAAAAACAGAGGCTTTGGTACAGGAACACCCAGTCAATGCAGCTGTGCAAGCCTTATTGCTGAAGTAAAAAACGCAACACATTTCAAATGCTAGGTTAACCAGATGTAAGAAGTTGATGATTTGTGCGGCTTATGTTACCCTCAGCTGATGCTCTGCTTGAAATCCTGCCTCTACGCTCCCTATCCCTTCTGAGGGGGAACTCCATGACTGCCTTGTGGTTATTGAAAATCTCATGGATCGGGTAGCTGATTTGGAAGATGTATCTTGCAAACCCCAAAATTATTCAGTTTGTTGATGGGCGGAATTCCTGCTGTTTATTCTTTTTGTACCCCACATCAAGTGCTAGAAGCAAGCCAACTGCCTAATGTGAATTCAGCCCTGGTAGCCAAAGCGATTGTGCTCACTTGTGCCTGCATCTTAAATAAAAAAGCCTGCTATAGTTTACACCGACTCTGGATCGCCGAAGGGGTAGTGCATGATTTCAGTGTCCTCTGGCAGCAAAGAGGTTACTTGAACTCTGTTGGTAACCCTACCCTCAATGGTTCATATATTTCCACCCTATTGCAAGCTTTCCTGCTCCCTTCTGCCCTGGCTATGTTAAATGCTGGGGGAATGGCACGTCACATACCTTTACTGCAGTGTGTTAAATCTGGCAGATAGATCAGCTCAAAACGTGGCCTTACACAAGCCCCCCAGCTCCTAACAATATCCTTATCTGTGTTTCAGTTGAACAATCATTGATTGCAAATCTTTGCAGTTTGGCGGTGCTGTAAAGTCAAGCACCCGAGTCCGAGAAGAAGCTGTGGTCCAGATAAAACCAAGTTGGACCCAGACTCTCTTTGCCTCTCTAAATGGGCACTTAGTAGCACCTAGAGTGATTCGACCTTATCTTCCCAGACAAGCGCATTACATAGTGTGATGGGGCAATTATTGAAATTGTGAACAGAGATTGGTTTGCCTCTTATTTCTCCACTATTGCATAGCCATATTGTAGCAATTGTTCTACATGTTTAGCTCATAATGTGGGAAGAGAAGTGAAAATTGATCTGCACAACCAGTAGCAGGTCAGTTTCTGATTGTGCAGACTGATTTTATATAGCTTCAAGAGCCAAAACTATGAGTTATGCCAGGTGGTTGTTGTCAGTTACCAGATGGGTGGAAGCCTACCATTCCCAAAAAGCCAATTCCATCACTGTAACAAAGAAGTTATTGATTTTATTCCCAGATTCGGCTCCCTCTAGTTATAGACAGTGACCGAGGTACCATTTTCACTGGAAAAATTATCAAAGAGATCGGCAAGGTACTTCATATCTCTCAGCAATTTCACTGTGCCCATGACCTCCAGTCTAATGGAACAGTAGAACGCAGTTATGGAGATATCAAGCTATGGTTGTCTGAAGCATGTAGGGAGACATGCCTCAAGTGGTCCCTGGTCCTTACCCTTAGTTCTGCTACACATGCACAACAACGCTTAAAAGAAACATGGGTTGTCACCTCATGAAGTTCTCACTGGACACCCTATGCACATGAGTAATTCACCTCCTGTTGCAGCACACTGTGTGAATCTCCACTTAGAGGATACGATTTTGAAATACTGTAAGGCCCTCAAACTGTATTCAATTTTTTCATTCTTAGATGAAGAGGCCCTACCAGAACCAGTTGCTAGATCCTGACATGAACTGCAGCATCATGACTATGTGAAGGTACACCAATGGAAATCAGCGCTGCAGCCCCGCTAACACAGATCCTACCAATTCTACTCACCACACAGACAGCTGTGAAGTGCCTGGGCCTCCCATCCTGTGCCGATGCATCACAGTGCTGGAGAGTACAGCTTCCAGCCGACACCACAGGAGCCTATACTCCTTGAACCTCTGAAGCTGCCTCAATTCCATCTATGCCCGATCCTTCAACTTAAACTGCAGTTTCCTCTTTATCGGTATGCAGACATCCTGAGGCGAGACTCACTTCTTCTGGAACAGTTCAACATTGGGGAATGCTCCAGAAACTGCTTTTCAACCAGCTCTAGAGTGTTGAAGCACCTCAACGGTAGATGCTCATTATAGCCTCTCTGAGGGTCCTCAGCTGTCTGTCACTGTGTCACAGGATCCTGTCTCCACTACTCAAGGGAGATATAACCTTCGCCTGCACTGACGGTTACTCTAGGATTAAGAGGAAGAAAGCAAAAATTATTGAACCTGAATTCATTTGTGTGTGTGTGTATCTCCTCTTAATGCCTCCTCCAGCCGTTGAAGAGCCGGAAGAAAACTTTTTGGAACACTGCAGTGATGTACCCTGCCCAGAGGCTTCTTGCTACACTGAGGATGCTGGATTATTTCTTCTTATAAGCAGTTTGCTTATCTTCATGCAAGTGAATGGTTGCCAATAATCAGGAATTATTTATTCCATTCTTTCTCATCTGAGGTAACTGCCATCCTAACTGAATTAATCAGCAGTGCTTGTCAACTTTTTTAACATGGACAGTCTTTTATGTCGCAGACTAATTCATTTCAGAGTACTTGTTGTCACATCGTGATCATGTGTGTACTGTTTTTGTCCTGTTTTTTTATGTCACAAGTTCATTTATTTATTTTCATTTTGGATAACGTGCCAGCTCGCCCGAGTGCCTCAGGGCAAAAAGAAAACGAACAAGACAACAGGAAGGTAGAAGTCAGAATGTTACGTTTAACACTACATGCCACAAACCACAGAGCCCTAGTGCACACCCTTGGGTTGACAGCAAAATCCTTCTTGCAACGTGGCAGTACACCTGCATTCAGAATCTTATTCATTGCTGGGTCTGCGCTCATTTACCCCACAACCTAGATTCTGGTTTTTCTGAAGGCCTTGTTCCTTTTAATGGTAGCGGTTTGCAGTGATCCTAGACTGGTTTCTGGCACACAAGGTCCCAAGCCCTGTATTGGTCATCATTCTCAGATGGGATATACTGGTCCTTCAAATTGCCCCTCCCCTGGTCAGCTTCCACAGAAACCCGATTCGATTCACTTATCTGCTCATGCTACAAGTCTTCTCTGCTGCACCAGGGTTCTATATTCATGGGGATCAGTCGTTGTCGATATTATCATTACGCTAGTACCATTGTGATCATTAACTTTCTTTAGGGGGCGTGGCTAGGCGGCATGTAGAGTGGAAGTGTCTCTAACAAGCTCTCCTGCTCGATCTGAAATACTGTGATCCTGTGCGAAACAGACTAGAACAATCGAAGCAGAAGTGAAAGTGTCCAGCTGCATGTAAGCAGTATGCGCTACTAACTTTTGTGGAGGGAAGAAAGAAATATCCTGCAGAAGCTCCCGCAGCAGACGCGAAGAAGAGCCCTGCAAAATGGCACTGAGAAGCTCTGTGTGATCCGGAAGACGAAACACTCACCAGACAGCAATCGAAGCCCTGACGGACCCGTGTGGCAGCCCATAGACGATTTGGAGAAGACCTGAGGCAGTGTCAACAGTGAAGAAGAGCGGTAAGAGAGAAGAGGCACAGACCGCAACAATAGCAGCAACCGCGTGGTGCGTAAAGAAACACTACGTAGTAGCGAAGCGCCAGTAATAGCAGATAGCTTGCGGCAGACCCTGGCTCCCCGCGTGACATATTGACTCTAAGAGCAAAGTAGTGGCTGAGGGTGGTAAAGCGACGCCTGCCCTCTGCACGACACTAGCAACAACACACCAGACCAGAAGATAAAGAACCCCACAGCCCTGGCACTCAATTATACGGCGGATCTAGAGACTCCCCTAGCCCCCGCCAACAAACAAACAAAGGGAGCACACGCACAAGCGGGGAAGAACGAGAAAAATCAGACACAACAAGCCCAGATGCTGCACATAAGGCAACAAGAGGTGGCAAGTTAAGGAGCATGAAGAAGTCATAAGGCGAAAAGCAGCAAAACAAGACCATAGATTACTGCACAGCCCAGTCCATAGAGGACTACAAAAGGCACGCCAGTAGCTCAACAAAACACAATACACCATAGACTTGAAGAGAAGTATTTATTCAAAAGACCCCCAAAAACAAAACCACGCTGGGGGGCAGTAAAAGAAAGCGAAACCTCACAGAATGCCAGAATCGTACGAGTAGCTCATAAAGGCGCTAGACACTACCAAAAAAAGGCACCAATTTGATGAGACACCCAAAGCTGAGCCATAGTGAATGAAGCCACAAGCGAAGCTAGAGAAGCCTATCATTCACCGCAAC